>NC_140781.1:201638208-202174797 GCF_044657685.1 Stegodyphus dumicola | reverse complement strand
AGACACTGTAGCCTATTGGTACACTGTAGCAAAAATAGATTATGTAATTCTCGAAAGATTAAAGAAAGGCGAAGCAATTTAAATATCTTGTGTTATCTGTAAAACTGCTTGTAAGAATGAAGAATTTTTCTTTTTACTTTTTTTATACGAAGCAAAAAGGAAGTATTGTAATCGCGAAAAATTTCAGGCATCATATTTCAAAGAAAATATCCATTTTCACCTCTATCGAATGCAATTTAACAATGTTTTTGAGTGACATCTGTACGTTAGGACATAATAAAAGACTCTTTATCCCCCCAAAAGTTATGAAATTGATTTAAAATGAATTCTGAAGAGAATTTTTCGTAGCGTCAGTACTTCCATACGTACGTATCTCCCATAACTCAAATACGAGTAGCCTCAGAACGTTGAAATTTTGTCTATAGGACTGCTATAACATGAAGATGTGCATCTCCTATTTTGGTTGCAATCGGCCGCATCAAAAGTCTATAAATATATACATATATACATTCGCTCTTTTACTCGGCTCAGTGATCTCAGTTTCTTTATTCTTATATGTTTGTAAATTATGCATTTTTTGCTTTAAAAGTGGTTGAATTATGTTGTTCTTATCTTTCGGTTAAGGCTTTTATGCCTTAACAATGCAATATTTGTAGAATTATCAACAATTTAAAATTTGTTTAAGTGCAGCTATGCCTAATTAATTTTTCCATGGCGGCCACGCTTGTTTACATTTGAAGCCGCAGTATAGGGAATTTGTTGCCAATCTAGAGAAACAAAGCTTCGCAGCAACAAAGATAACGCCTTCTTTTATTATTGCGAATTAAATCATGTTTAATCCATTCTGGAATTTATTCGAGAAAATAAGTGTTTAAGATTTACTTCGTAATTTTTAATACTGATATTTTGAGTTTTTATGTAGTTTGGCTTGCCGTGAAGTGAGAAAGGAATTAATTGAATGAGAAATACTCAATCGTCTGTGAAAAATGGTTTCTTTTTTACTTTTTTTGCTTAATTTCTTTTTTACATCGTTCTAACTTTATTATAGTATTTGAAAAGAACATGTCGCAACGATTAGTTAATTCTTTAAATGATATACATTTTGTGCATTCTGAGTTATAATATGAGTGAAATATAATACTGTTAAGTGAACCTAGTGCCAGAGCGTCGCTATGTTAAACAAATAGAGTGAATTTTAAAGAATGCCTTTATTCTATTGTGGTTTATGCGCTGTCGGCGAAGTAGATTTAATTAAATCCAATAAGTTTAAAAGAAGTGCGAGAAACAAATGCGTATAATTTAATATTCCGTGCAAGAAAGTCGTGGTGTACACATCAGCTTTTTTATTTATTTAATAAACAGTGTTTCTGTACAGTTCTGTGTTATACGTACTTTCCGAAGTGCTAATTAATGATACTAAATTAATTCTTGAAATTAGTTTAGTAGGATTGCTTCTTTCAACACTGTGTTTTCGTTTTAATTTTTCCAAATTTTCTTCAGAAGCAATGTTTTACATCTTAAAGAATTATACAGTTAGAGAGAAAGTTATAAATGTAAAATGCTCACCTGTATCACCCTGAAAATCTTTGAAAATAGGTAACCTCTTGTAATGCATAACCGTTGAAAATAACATTAATAATCAACACTAAAACTTCTCGAGTTATAATTAAACTACGATTTATTTACATAGATTAAAATGAAAAGAAAGGGGGAAAAAAGTTACATCGCCGGCTTCGCTAACATATCGTCTGCTCGTTTATCTGAATGGCGAATGAAAGTTACGTCATGCAGTTACAGTTGTGTGGCGATTTTCGCAGTTTTCATATTATATTTAAGAAAATTAAACAATTCCTTTATGTTCAAGAAAAAATTAGTTAGCATATTTAACCTTAGTTTAAGAACAATAGTTAGTACATGTTGTGTTTCAACAACAATTTCTTTTATGATTAAGAACATTAGTTAGAATATTTTACAAGTTTGAGAGCTATAAATTTGACGATAAAATACGAAAACCATGCTTTAAAAAGAATATTTGTTATATGCGCCTATCAAATGAACTGTGAAATTCTGTATAATTTTTCAATCAATGTAATAAAACAAAGAATTGATTTTCTTGAACAAAAGTACTTGGTTTCTCTCGCTTTTTAATCATCACTTTAACTTTTTTTTGCTCTGCTTGTAATTAAATCATTTGCCAAGCATCAGTAAAAAATATATTAAAAGTAAAAAAAAAATGGATGTTATAATATTTTTTAGGAAATTCTACAGTTTAGGCTTTGAATTGTTTCTTCGTAAATAATATTATAGGTGTTAGAATAAATTAGTGTTAGTTTTGTATAATAAAACTGGCAACATCAAACGAGCGCCAAACGATAAACTGACGAGAGAGGATTCTACCTATATGTTGATGAAGTCTTAAAAAATTTTAAATGTGTGTTGTACTTGAGTCTAAGCTCTGTTCCTTTTCGGAATATACTCGTGATATTATTGCCTAATAGGTAAGTCTGAAAATATATAAAATATTTATGAATCTTTTGTAAATTCTTTCTTTAACACTTCAATTTAAATGTTGAAGAATTTTATTTTTGTGTTCTAATTGAGTTAAGCAAACTCTCTAACTTGTTAAATAAATATTTCATAGTTATTCTAAGTTATGATTCTTTAATAAAACTGTGACAAGTAGATGGTAGTGTACTTAAACGCCTTAGCTGTTTTGAATGCACGACATACCAAATGTTGATCATACATATCTAGTTTATTTTATTATTATATTTTTGGTTTTCTAAGTAAAAAATAGATTGAAAAGGAAGAAACAGTGGTGTTTATTATACTTTTTAAGAAATTCTGTAGATTAGGCTATGCATTTGTCCATCGTAAACAATACTGTAAATCATTAAACACCGACGTATTCAATGATTACGGTATTGTTTACAACTACAGTATTGATGTATTGTAACTTGTGTTCGTTACTCTCAGTAAGCTCATGCGTACATATACATGCATAAAAAATAGATCCTTGATGGCAATTTTCGTTCCTCAAAAAGAAATCCAAATCCTTAAGTCCTTTTTTACTAAAATGTGGTAAAAATGTCTGTCGTTATTAATTTATAATGAAATAATATCACATCAAATTTTTCTCTTGCAATATAGCATTTAACACCTTCTTTCAAATACCTGATTTTGTCTTCTAGATCTTGAATTGAAGAATACTAATAGAATAATCTGAATTTAGCTTAACACATATTCGTTATAACGTTAAGTTACACATGCGGTCATTTTGATCGTGTATACATTTTAATTTTACTACTTAAAAGTATCGTAAGAAACAATAAGGAATTAAAGAATATTTAAATTAACAAAGATTATTAAACGTGACTGATAATATACGTATTACAATTTTGAAATTTTTACGAAAGCAGAAAAAATGTTACCAAACATTCCTCATTCAGTATTACCAAAATCAAAACGTAAAATGCCCATCGGTCAAATTGTTCGATCTGTACTTATAGGTGTTAAAACTGTCTTAGGTGTTAGATACACGTTTTAAAAAAATTAATATAAAGCTTTAAAAAATTTTTAATTTTAATTTCTAAAAATTTATATTCTTTCATATTGCAAAAATATTTTGGTACTTTTCTGAAACTTTAACTGTAGTTCGAGATGTTAGAATGTAATTTGTAACTTCTTGATTGGAATTTAATTATTTGATTATATTCTCGAAAATACTTTTCATTTTCGGAATTGGTCGTTCGTCTTTGGGAGTTTTCTCATCTGAGTTTATTATTTTAACTGAAATTTATAAAATTGTTGCATAGTTATCCTTAGCAAGAACACGAAGAAGTTAATCCTACTGCGAATACGGGCATGTGGAATTCCACATTTGAAATTTGGAATTTGTTTTATTATAGATTTCATATTTGTAAAACTTTAACGAATTTTTGATTAACAAACTCAAGGATTTCAAAGCAAGCAAAGGCAACGTTGTATAGAAAAAACATTTTTCTCTCCAACGCGCGAGACTCTGTATCGGAAATTCTAAAGATATGCTCAAAACTATTTTGCGATATTGCTCTTGAATTAAATTTTATAGTTTAAGTGAACGTGCAGAACGTGATATTTAATAAATAAAGGTAACACACAAAATGATAAAAAAAACGCCCCTTTGGACGTAATTTAAAATCTTTGGTTTGGAAATTTTTGAGTTTAAAAATAAATGTTCATGTTACAGTTGCGGAATAAAATTATTTTATTTTTTCCCAAGCATAAAAATATTACAGATAAAAAAATTTTATCTCGATAAAGGAATCATCCTTTCAATTCCTTTGCATAAAATTCCAAAAATTGTTTTAATTCTGTAAAAAAATGGAATGAAGTTTTACTTCTTCTTGGTAATATTGAATGTATAAAATAATAAAATATCAAAGAGCAAAAGTGAAAAGAAGACAAATTAATTTCTATTGTATTTTCTTCATTATCCCTTAAAGCAAACGGAACATACATTCAAATCTAAGCAGCAGTAATTGAAAAGTTTAATACATTTAATTCCCGCGATGAAACGAAAACGCTTTTCCGACTTAGCCAGGAAGAGTTCATTACTTTCGAGCAAAACAAACTCCTTTATATGATACTTTTGGAAATAAAATTATGTTTTCTGTAGTTCACACTTTTTAGAGAGTTGATTTACTACCCAAATTTTGGAACTTTTGCTGTTTTAAATATTGATATAAATGAATCCTGTATCCGTGAAGAAAAGTACTTGATGCATGGCTAAGCAAACTCTTAGCAACGAATTTCTTCCTTTCCGTGAAGGCTTTAAACCTACCATAGTAGAAGACATTTTCATTTTTAATGAGCGGCATGAATTATTTAAAATGAAAGCGGAAACATTTAACTAATGAAAAGTAAGGTACCGTTTTATATAAAATGATGTGCAGGATTTGCGAAGTAGAAACACCTTAAAGAGATGACTACTTTACTCAAATTTAGAGCCAGACTGGAATGGATTTTTTTAGGCACAACTGCGCCCACTATGGGACTGAGGGCAGATATGCTTTAATGCGCGACTTCCCAAGGGAAATTTTTTTGTGCTACACATGGGAAGAACCGCGAAACCCCGTGTAGACGTTCCATTTAATTGTCAGACCAAATTAATTTAAATATAAATCATGCTGCCAAATAAATTAAATGCTTGAGTTTATCATGATATATATAGAGAGAGGGTGCTCCATAAGTCCGTCAACATTTTAAAAATTCATTAAAATTGAAGAAATTTGTAGAATTGAACACGATTTCCGAAAAGTCCTTCAAGAGGGATTTATTTTTTTGGTAAATAAAAAACATAATTTCGTCAGTAGAGAGCGCTGTACGAGAAGAAATCGCACATTTCAAGGAATTTTTTTTTTTTTTTTTTTTTTTTTTTTTTTGCATGGACTCTTACTCTTATTCTATGTATTACCATAAATCACAGTTTGCAAGCGAGTTACGACACCGTTAACTGCAGCAAGTAGCAGATCCGAACGGATGCAAGAGATTTCGTGACGAATGATGTCCTTTAACTACACCAAGGAATATGTGCTATAGTTCTGGACTTGGTGTAACGCCAAAGTCAGAAATCAATTGGTGTTAAGTCCGGCTAGCGAGAGGGCCACTTATTTCTACAGTGACGGCTAATTGCTCTGCCTTCGGTGAAAGTTTTGCTTAGGAATTGCTTTACTTGTGTTGTGATATGAGAAGGTGTTCCATCCTGCCTGAGCGTCACTATGTCAAGAACATTATGTTACAATAAATGCGTTATCATTTTCTCCTGCAGCAGTTTTCCAGTAATTGAGCAGGTTTTCTAGCCCGCTTTTGCACAGCGCTTTCAAAGAATCCAGGCGCAGTGAAACTATACCAAACTGGAACACTGTCTTTTCATTTGCGTTTAATTTATATTTAATACTTACCTTTTTCAATTTTAGCTTAGAAATCTTCCATTTTTATGTGGTCTTTCGTATATCCATATTTTAAAATTATATCTGCATTTTTTCTAAACATTTCTTGTTTAAATTTCTTTTTAACAAATTGATTTCCTTTAAATTTTTATTTGAAATGCTTTACTTTTCTCGTTTAGCATGATTTTTTTGGTTAACAAAAATATTTAGCTATTCTGTTTATTCTATACTTTATTTATTTGGCACATTACTTTTCATTATCCAAACAGTTTCATTTATTTTTTCCTTTATTGTTTATTTATTAAATATTTATTTTAGAGTCAAATCTTAGAGATTATATTGAAAAATTTTCAACTCCTCTTTGAAAATGAGCAATGAATTTTCAGCAGTTGTATATTTTATATATTTTGCAGCAAATTATATAGTTTTACTGATTTTGTTAAATAGTTTTTGCTTCTGTTCTGAAATTTTATATGCATTAAGACACAATAACACGCCGAACAAATACTAATACAGAAGCCAAACAACAAAAATCAGCGTTATATTTTCAAAATTTTCACAGGACTAGTTTCGATGGTTTTACCGAACCAACATCCTCAGCTGCAAAACCGCAAACGAAAACTGCATTTGCTACAAACCGCATTTGCGATTTCGCAGCTGAGGATGGTGGTTCGGTAAAACCATCGAAACTAGTCCTCTGAAAATATAACGCTGATTTTTGTTATTTGACTTCTGAATTTTATATGCAAAATTTCTTAAATATAAATTTATTGGTTATCTGATAATGGCGTCAACATCAACCTTGTTTTTCTTTTAGATGACAGTGAGAGAATGTTCATTTCTAAATCGGCTAGTTACACAAGCAAAAGCTAATAAGGGGGGGGGGAATTTCTTTTATTGTTGATTTCTTAAATGAGGATCCACATACACCTAAGGTAACTACACAGTGATTTAACTATAGCTTTAAAAAATAAAGCTTAATTGAAAATAAGTTAAATATTAGTTAAGAGTCCAGAGCCTTTGTTTTAGAGAAACACATGCATATTAATGGTTTATGACAGGAGATTTTAAAAGTCAGCATATATTTATCATAAACTTGAATACAGTAAAACGACGAAAACAGAATATCAAATAAATTGTGACATTAGTGACGCTGAAAGTCTACATTTCTCAAATTTAATAATAATGAAAGTATAACATTTCTGAAATTTAATTTTAAAAATATCGATATGGCAACTGTCTTTGTAAATTGAAGTCTACATTTCGTTTTATCTCTAATTACATTTAACCATCTTTTAGCCCAAATACATATCTATTCGATATTAATAAGTTGTTCCCCCTCTAGATGCATATCCACCAAATCTCCTGATGTGTCTCCTATGGATTAATGTGTATTTGTACTTTTAAAACAAGCTCTTTATACGTGGCATCCCCAAACATTGGACGGACTGTGGAACATTGTGAAAGAGAAGTGGCATAAAATCAACCTTGATGTTTTCAGGAAAAGGCTTTTCTCTTACAAATCAAGATGTAATATGATGGTTCAACAAAAGGGCTCTCAGACGGAATATATTAGAAAATGAAATTATAACGTTTGTTTATATATATAATTCTTTGCAAAATCCTTAAAAGGATATCTGAACACCCCCTGCATTTAGTCATTTGCGATAGTTACGTTGAATTTTAAATTTCAGACTAAACGTTTCAGGATTATTCATAGGGTTTCGTTTATTCTCATTTTTATTAATAATGCCTCATAAATATTTATTCAAGTATATGAAAGGATTCATTTTCTAATTTATAAAATACTCTGTTTTTAAATATTTTTAACCCAGAGGGACATTAGCCCGAATTCTGTCCAAACGTTTATGTCTCCAAATGAAAAAATGATCCCTTTGGGCGCAATACAAAGTCTGAAAGCTTTTAGTTTAATATTTGTTTTGGGTGTATCTGTGGGGTGTAAATTCTTTAACTTCCAGTATATATCCAATCGGGACATTTTTATAAAAATTATTTAAATTAATTTCTTCCAAATTTCATTTCATGACTGATTTGTTTGAGTAAAAGTTAGGTTATTTGAAAAGGGCAAAGAAAAGGATGGTTACCTGCCTGGCGCGAGGGATGGCTTAGCGGAGAACGTTCTATGGGAAATCGCCTAATATACATCGAGATAAGGAAAACTGCAGAAGTCAACCATGCAGCCAGCACGTTGGCAGGGAATTAAACAGGGTAAAACTCTTAGCATTCTTAAACACAGGGCATATTGCTATGGGACACATATTGAAAATACTTCGTTTGTAAATAAAGCAATATATTCTCATTTATTATTTTTAGTAAGTTTTGACATGAAGGCCACAGAGAGAAAAAAATCTAAAATACAAAATAACATCCTTATTCGTGTTTTAATGATAATCTGAAGGTTTTTTTATACGAAATGCCGACAAATCACATAGGAAAAACAAAAAGGAAGTAGCTGACGGTCACTTCGAATTGGGAGCACAGACAACAAGGGAAAATATGCCTAAGAAAAATTTCAATAATAGCTACAGCTTAACTTAATTCAATGAGAAGTTATAGTTAAAATAGAGCATATTGGTAAATCATAACTGAATATGGTCTGTAAACTAGTAAATTAATTTAAAAGCACAAGAAAAACAAATTTAGCAACGGCATTTAACTGCAAATAATATTTTAATTTCAGTTTACTATATAATTTCATTTAAATTTTGCAGTTCTGAAATGTAGCTCTAGAAAAGAATTTTAAAATGATTTTCTGTTTCCATTTCAGCTGTAGCGCAATAGATTGGACTGAAAACATCTTTCCTCTGTCTTATCGAAAAAGGCAATTTCTTCCGTCCAAATCCAATGCTCAGTCAATAAGGTCATCTCTTAGTCAGTCAATGTTCAATTTTTATTCAGTCACTGGTCAGGCAAAGAGATCTTCACTTTCTCAGTCGATTTTCAGTGAATGTCCAATTTTTATTCTGTCACTGGTCAGTTAATCAGATCGTCACTCAGTCACTAGGCTGTCAATGAGATCGTCACTTAGTCAGTCAATGTCCAATTTTTATTCAGTCACTGGTCAGGCAAGGAGATCTTCACTTTCTCAGTTCCTGTTCAGTGAATGTCCAAATTTTAGTCTGTCAGTGCTCAGTTAATGAGATCACTCAGTCACTGCCCAGACAATGTCCAAATTTAGTCAGTCTCCGGTCTGTCAATGAGATAGTCAGTTAGTCAGTCACTGGTCAGACAATGTCCTACTTTTAGTCACACAATGAGATTGTCATTTAGTAAGTCACTGGTCAGACAATGTCCAATTTTTATTCAGTCACTGGTCAGGCAAAGAGATCTTCACTTTCTCAGTCGATTTTCAGTGAATGTCCAATTTTTATTCTGTCACTGGTCAGTTAATCAGATCGTCACTCAGTCACTAGGCTGTCAATGAGATCGTCACTTAGTCAGTCAATGTCCAATTTTTATTCAGTCACTGGTCAGGCAAGGAGATCTTCACTTTCTCAGTTCCTGTTCAGTGAATGTCCAAATTTTAGTCTGTCAGTGCTCAGTTAATGAGATCACTCAGTCACTGCCCAGACAATGTCCAAATTTAGTCAGTCTCCGGTCTGTCAATGAGATAGTCAGTTAGTCAGTCACTGGTCAGACAATGTCCTACTTTTAGTCACACAATGAGATTGTCATTTAGTAAGTCACTGGTCAGGCAATGTCCAATTTTTAGCCAGTCAACGGGCAATCAAGGAGACCGTCACATAGTCAGTCAATGTCCAATTTTTAGGCAGGCCCTGGTCAGTCAATGTGATCGTCAGTTAGTGACTGGTCAGAAAATGGATAATTTTTAGTCAGTCACTGGTCAGACAATGTCCTACTTTTAGTCAATGAGATTGTCATTTAGTCAGTCACTGGTCAGTCAATGTCCAATTTTTAGGCAAGTACTGGTCAGTCGAGTTTGGTGTCATGGCAAACAAATTTATCACGAATACAAACTGAATTTGTGTAAACTTATCTCAGATCTATATAGTATGTTTAAGTCCGTTGTTTATTTTTAATTTTTTAAAGCAGAAATATTTCAGTAGTGTTTTTCTTATGTTTGAAATTTTGAAACGCTTGCTATGATTCGAGGAAGGATGTTGAGTGTACTCGTCATCAAACCAGATAACAGGGACGGTAGCAACGACGAGATTAACGAGCTGTTCTTCAGAATCTTCAGTTGGTTTCAGTTCTGTTCTGTCTACTTGATCCAGTTTGCCATTCATTTTTGGTTCATTATTTGTGTTAAGGAGATTACCAGAATCGATGTCTCTTTGTGCTCCAAGATCGTTATGCGATACAATGCATTCAGCATCCAATGATTCAATAGAGGCATTCAAACTGAATTCTTCCTGGTTCAAGATGGTTATACTGCTATTCGGGACTATTTGATTACCTGAGTTATCAGGTTTTGGAAAATCAAAATCCTTTTCTGTTTCATGTTGGAGGTAATTAAATTGCTTTTCATCGCTGATATTGTGCACATCATAAGAATTATTATCGAAATCTTTGGCAAAATGGCCTATGTGGTCAGAATCACTATCAATATGCAACTTAAGAAGGTTATTATCAAAAGCTTCGTTATTAACTTCGAGAAGATCGGTGTCACTGTCTATGTCCACATCAAAGGAATCATCATTAAGTTCATTAATATCAGCATATGATTCAAGGAAATTTAAATTACGTACCTTGTTTCCGGCATTAATGTCGTGTTCATTACGGTTAATAGAGTTTTTATCATTATTTTCCCGAATTCTCTCTTCTCTTCGAGAAAACAAAAGGAAGACAGTCGCAAAACAAATAAGTATGCCCAATAAGCTGTCGATAAAGGCTGTTGGTATAAAAAAGAAACACAATACTGTCAAAAAAAAAAGAACTCCATTTCTAAAAATGGTTCGAATGCGATTTCAGCATTAAAAATAACAAGCAAATAAGCTCCACACGTAAGATTTTAGCAACACTAGATTGGATATCTCTAATGATTATGGTTTATAAGCATTGTTAAAAATGTATACATTAACTTCGTTTTAATTCAACAAAGCCTAAAACAATTATTGGTAAATTTATTGTTCCGAACGTTGTTAAAAGTATTCTTTGAATATATAACAATGAAAGGTATTCTGATATATAACTTTACTCACAATAGAGGGAAGATTCTATGAGTCTGTCTTTCGTTCGGTCTGCGTGTAAGCTGATAGACCCAGGCCTACGAATTTGCTACATAGGTGCATCTAGACAAGAGCCAGTGCACCTCGAAACGAGGTTTCCAAAATTCGAATGAATTTTTAAATTTTATTTTTTTATTTTTGTTTTATTCATTCATTTTTTTGATAAAATCGCATAAAATCGGTAATTCTCTCTCATTACATCAGCAATAATGGCACGCAACCATCATTGCTGTTGTATACCTGTCGCCATTGTTGATGATATCAGCAATGTTGCCATTCGGAAAAATGAGGGCTAAAATTAGCGTTTTAATAACTGTAAATTAATATCTCTGATTTTTGCTATTTTTGGGGATAAACGTGGAAGCGGAAAAGAGGAAAACGAACCAACGCTAAACTGCCGCTGCCATACATATTCAAATAAATGTTTCTTCTTTGGGGGTTTCTTGCAATACAAAGAATAAACGTAATACTTATATGTACATATATATAATTATATATAACCAGAGATTATTAATATTATTAAAACGAAAATACTTAAATACTCTGGGAAAATATTTTTTATACAAAAAGTAATTAAAAACATGAATTTGTATTGGATTTATTAGTGCAAAGCACAGAGAGTCATGTTTACCTGCCACTCTGATGGAAAGGGTTTCATCTACCTTTGACTGGGTAAAAATGAAGCTAAATATATACACAATACAAAAATATATAAAACTATTTTTAATTCTTTAATAGTCACCTCTTTAAGATAAAATTAACTGGTTAGCGTAACATGAACTTACGTTATATAATTAGCGAGAACGATACACCAAAATGAGTTTTGGTGATCGATGTACTTAGTGTACATAGTGTTTTTTCTACTTTTCATTATTTACACTTTATTACATTTACTTAATTATTGCTGATAAATCGATATGGACTTTGCGAAACCTTGGGACAGCACATTGATGTGTATTATGCTTTAAAAATTTCAACAACTGGTCTGTGCAACTATGCTCTGCTCACTTATGTTACATGCCTCAACAGCTACGGCCACGATATTCCGTTAGCTTCAAGACACGGAGCAAGGAGGACGCTACAGCCATGTCTATCCCTAATTTAGTGGCACCTGAGTTGATTACCTGAGTTATCAGGTTTTGGAAAATCAAAATCCTTTTCTGCTTCATGTTGGAGGTAATTAAATTGATTTTCATCGCTGATATTGTGCACATCATAAGAATTATTATCGAAATCTTTGGCAAAATGGCCGATGTGGTCAGTATCACTATCAATATGCAACTTAAGAAGGTTATTATACAAAGCTTCGTTATTAACTTCGAGAAGATCGGTGTCACTGTCTATGTCCACATCAAAGGAATCATCATTAAATTCATTAATATCAGCATATGAATTAAAGAAATCTAAATTACGTACCTTGTTTCCGGCATTAAACTCGTGTTCATTACGGTTAATAGAGTTTTCATCATTATTTTCCTGAATTCTCTCTTCTCTTCGAGAAAACAAAAGGAAGGCAGTCGCAAAACAAATACGTATGCCCAATACATAGCCATGTCTATCCCTAATTTAGTGGCACTTCAGTATAGTTACTACTCGTGAAGCTTGGGTATACGTGTAACGCTTGCAAGAGATAAACATGAATTTACTGCCGAAAAAGGGGAGCAAAAGACTTAATATATTGGATCAGAGAAAAAAAAATTTTTTTTCTAAAAGTTTTATTGTTCTTACTGGATTCATTTATAAGGGGAAACTTAAGATAAGGAAAGTAGAAAAAAATATCAAAATCAATTCGGATTACAATCAGAAATAACTTTAACCACCTATATTAAAAGACGAAATTCCATCTCTTTATCCAAACAATCTTGACTGTATTAAGTTACATGAGGATAAGGCTACAAACCATACCTCTAAATCTACTGCTTTTCAAAAAAGTGAGATATGAAACCGCAATTGAAGCTATTCCCTCTAGATGCATATCCACCAAATCTCCTGATGTGTCTGCTATGGATTAATGTGCATTTGTACTTTTAAAACAAGCTCTTTATACGTGGCATCCCCAAACATTGGACGGACTGTGGAATATTGTGAAAGAGAAGTGGCATAAAATCAACCTTGATGTTTTCAGGAAAAGGCTTTTCTCTTACAAATCAAGATGTAATATGATGGTTCAACAAAAGGGCTCTCAGACGGAATATATTAGAAAATGAAATTATAACGTTTGTTTATATATATAATTCTTTGCAAAATCCTTAAAAGGATATCTGAACATCCCCTGCACTCAGTCATTTGCGATAGTTACGTTGAATTTTAAACTTCAGACTAAACGTTTCAGGATTATTCATAGGGTTTCCTTTATTCTCATTTTTATTAATAATGCCTCATAAATATTTATTCAAATATATGAAAGTATATGAAAGGTTCATTTTCTAATTTATAAAATACACTGTTTTAAAATATTTTTAACCCAGAGGGACATTAGCCCGAATTCTGTCCAAACGTTTATGTCTGCAAACGAAAAAGTGATCCCTTTGGGCGCAATACAAAGTCTGAAAGCTTTCAGTTTAATATTTGTTTTGGGTGTATCTGTGGGGTGTAAATTCTTTAACTTCCAGTATATATCCAATCGAGACATTTTTATAAAAGTTATTTAAATTAATTTCTTCCAAATTTCATGTCATGACTGATTTGTTTGACTAAAAGTTAGGTTATTTGAAAAGGGCAAAGAAAAGGATGGTTACCTACCTGGCGCGAGGGATGGCTTAGCGGAGAACGTTCTATGGGAAATCGCCTAATATACATCGAGATGAGGAAAACTGCAGAAGCCAACCATGCAGCCAGCACGTTGGCAGGGAATCAGACAGGGTAAAACTCTTAGCATTCTTAAACACAGGGCATATTGCTATGGGACACATATTGAAAATACTTCGTTTGTAAATAAAGCAATATATTCTCATTTATTATTTCTAGTAAGTTTTGACATGAAGGCCACAGAGAGAAAAAAATCTAAAATACAAAATAACATCCTTATTCGTGTGTTAATGATAATCTGGAGGTTTTTTTATACGAAATGCCGACGAATCACATAGGAAAAACAAAAAGGAAGTAGCTGACGGTCACTTCGAATTGGGTGCACAGACAACAAGGGAAAATATGCGTAAGAAAAATTTCAATAATAGCTACAACTTAACTTAAGTCAATGAGAAGTTATAGTTAAAATAGAGCATATTGGTAAATCATAATTGAATATGGTGTGTAAACTAGTAAATTAATTTAAGAGCACAAGAAAAACAAATTTAGCAACGGCATTTAACTGCAAATAATATTTTAATTTCAGTTTACCATATAATTTCATTTAAATTTTGCAGTTCTGAAATGTAGCTCTAGAAAAGAATTTTAAAATGATTTTCTGTTTCCATTTCAGCTGTAGCGCAATAGATTGGACTGAAAACATGTTTCCTCTCTCTTATCGAAAAAAGCAATTTCTTCCGTCCAAATCCAATCCTCTATCAATAAGGACGTCACTTAATCAGTCAATGTTCAATTTTTATTCAGTCACTGGTCAGGCAAGGAGATCTTCACTTTCCCAGTTCCTGTTCAGTGAATGTCCAAATTTTAGTCTGTCAGTGCTCAGTTAATGAGATCACTCAGTCACTGCTCAGACAATGTCCAAATTTAGTCAGTCTCCGGTCTGTCAATGAGATAGTCAGTTAGTCAGTCACTGGTCAGACAATGTCCTACTTTTAGTCACTCAATGAGATTGTCATTTAGTAAGTCACTGGTCAGACAATGTCCAATTTTTAGCCAGTCAACGGGCAATCAAGGAGACCGTCACATAGTCAGTCAATGTCCAATTTTTAGGCAGGCCCTCGTCAGTCAATGTGATCGTCAGTTAGTGACTGGTCAGAAAATGGATAATTTTTAGTCAGTCACTGGTCAGTCAATGTCCTACTTTTAGTCAATGAGATTGTCATTTAGTCAGTCACTGGTCAGTCAATGTCCAATTTTTAGGCAAGTACTGGTGAGTCGAGATTGGTGTCATGGCAAACAAATTTATCACGAATACAAATTGAAATTGTGTAAACTTATCTCAGATCTATACAATATGTTTTAAGTCCTTTGTTTATTTTTAATTTTTTAAAGCAGAAATATTTCAGTAATGTTTTTTTTTTATGTTTGAAATTTTGAAACGCTTGCTATGATTCGAGGAAGGATGTTGAGTGTACTCGTCATCAAAGCAGATAACAGGGACAGTACCAACGACGAGATCAACGAGCTGTTCTTCAGAATCTTCAGTTGGTTTCAGTTCTGTTCTGTCTACTTGATCCAGTTTGCCATTCATTTTTCTTTCATTATTTGTGTTAAGGAGATTACCAGAATCGATGTCTCTTTGTGCTCAGGGATCGTTATGCGATACAATGTATTCAGCATCCAATGATTCAATAGAGGCATTCAAACTGAATTCTTCCTGGTTCAAGATGGTTATACTGCTATTCGGGACTATTTGATTACCTGAGTTATCAGGTTTTGGAAAATCAAAATCCTTTTCTGTTTCATGTTGGAGGTAATTAAATTGCTTTTCATCGCTGATATGGTGCACATCATAACAATTATTATCGAAATCTTTGGCAAAATGGCCGATGTGGTCAGTATCACTATCAATATGCAACTTAAGAAGGTTATTATCAAAAGCTTCGTTATTAACTTCGAGAAGATCGGTGTCACTGTCTATGTCCACATCAAAGGAATCATCATTAAATTCATTAATATCAGCATATGAATCAAAGAAATCTAAGTTACGTACCTTGTTTCCGGCAATAAACTCGTGTTCATTACGATTAATAGAGTTTTCATCATTATTTTCCTGAATTCTCTCTTCTCTTCGAGAAAACAAAAGGAAGGCAGTCGCAAAACAAATACGTATGCCCAATACATAGCCATGTCTATCCCTAATTTAGTGGCACTTCAGTGTAGTTACTACTCGTGAAGCTTGGGCATACGTGTAACGCTTGCAAGAGATAAACATGAATTTACTGCCGAAAAAGGGGAGCAAAAGACTTAATATATTGGTTCAGAGAAAAAAAAAATTTTTTTCTAAACGTTTTATTGTTCTTACTGGATTCATTTATAAGGGAAAACTTAAAATAAGGAAAGTAGAAAAAAATATCAAAATCAATTCGGATTACAATCAGAAATAACTTTAACCACCTATATTAAAAGACGAAATTCCATCTCTTTATCCAAACAATCTTGACTGTATTAAGTTCCATGAGGATAAGGCTACAAACCATACCTCTAAATCTACTGCTTTTGAAAAAAGTGAGATATGAAACCGCAATTGAAGCTATTCCCTCTAGATGCATATCCACCAAATCTCCTGATGTGTCTCCTATGGATTAATGTGCATTTGTACTTCTAAAACAAGCTCTTTATACGTGGCATCCCCAAACATTGGACGGACTGTGGAACATTGTGAAAGAGAAGTGGCATAAAATCAACCTTGATGTTTTCAGGAAAAGGCTTTTCTCTTACAAATCAAGATGTAATATGATGGTTCAACAAAAGGGCTCTCAGACGGAATATATTAGAAAATGAAATTATAACGTTTGTTTATATATATAATTCTTTGCAAAATCCTTAAAAGGATATCTGAACACCCCCTGCACTTAGTCATTTGCGATAGTTACGTTGAATTTTAAATTTCAGACTAAACGTTTCAGGATTATTCATAGGGTTTCGTTTATTCTCATTTTTATTAATAATGCCTCATAAATATTTATTCAAATATATGAAAGTATATGAAAGGTTCATTTTCTAATTTATAAAATACTCTGTTTTTAAATATTTTTAACCCAGAGGGACATTAGCCCGAATTCTGTCCAAACGTTTATGTCTGCAAATGAAAAAATGATCCCTTTGGGCGCAATACAAAGTCGGAAAGCTTTCAGTTTAATATTTGTTTTGGGTGTATCTGTGGGGTGTAAATTCTTTAACTTCCAGTATATATCCAATCGAGACATTTTTATAAAAATTATTTAAATTAATTTCTTCCAAATTTCATTTCATGACTGATTTGTTTGAGTAAAAGTTAGGTTATTTGAAAAGGGCAAAGAAAAGGATGGTTACCTGCCTGGCGCGAGGGATGGCTTAGCGGAGAACGTTCTATGGGAAATCGCCTAATATACATCGAGATAAGGAAAACTGCAGAAGTCAACCATGCAGCCAGCACGTTGGCAGGGAATTAAACAGGGTAAAACTCTTAGCATTCTTAAACACAGGGCATATTGCTATGGGACACATATTGAAAATACTTCGTTTGTAAATAAAGCAATATATTCTCATTTATTATTTTTAGTAAGTTTTGACATGAAGGCCACAGAGAGAAAAAAATCTAAAATACAAAATAACATCCTTATTCGTGTTTTAATGATAATCTGAAGGTTTTTTTATACGAAATGCCGACAAATCACATAGGAAAAACAAAAAGGAAGTAGCTGACGGTCACTTCGAATTGGGAGCACAGACAACAAGGGAAAATATGCCTAAGAAAAATTTCAATAATAGCTACAGCTTAACTTAATTCAATGAGAAGTTATAGTTAAAATAGAGCATATTGGTAAATCATAACTGAATATGGTCTGTAAACTAGTAAATTAATTTAAAAGCACAAGAAAAACAAATTTAGCAACGGCATTTAACTGCAAATAATATTTTAATTTCAGTTTACTATATAATTTCATTTAAATTTTGCAGTTCTGAAATGTAGCTCTAGAAAAGAATTTTAAAATGATTTTCTGTTTCCATTTCAGCTGTAGCGCAATAGATTGGACTGAAAACATCTTTCCTCTGTCTTATCGAAAAAGGCAATTTCTTCCGTCCAAATCCAATGCTCAGTCAATAAGGTCATCTCTTAGTCAGTCAATGTTCAATTTTTATTCAGTCACTGGTCAGGCAAAGAGATCTTCACTTTCTCAGTCGATTTTCAGTGAATGTCCAATTTTTATTCTGTCACTGGTCAGTTAATCAGATCGTCACTCAGTCACTAGGCTGTCAATGAGATCGTCACTTAGTCAGTCAATGTCCAATTTTTATTCAGTCACTGGTCAGGCAAGGAGATCTTCACTTTCTCAGTTCCTGTTCAGTGAATGTCCAAATTTTAGTCTGTCAGTGCTCAGTTAATGAGATCACTCAGTCACTGCCCAGACAATGTCCAAATTTAGTCAGTCTCCGGTCTGTCAATGAGATAGTCAGTTAGTCAGTCACTGGTCAGACAATGTCCTACTTTTAGTCACACAATGAGATTGTCATTTAGTAAGTCACTGGTCAGACAATGTCCAATTTTTATTCAGTCACTGGTCAGGCAAAGAGATCTTCACTTTCTCAGTCGATTTTCAGTGAATGTCCAATTTTTATTCTGTCACTGGTCAGTTAATCAGATCGTCACTCAGTCACTAGGCTGTCAATGAGATCGTCACTTAGTCAGTCAATGTCCAATTTTTATTCAGTCACTGGTCAGGCAAGGAGATCTTCACTTTCTCAGTTCCTGTTCAGTGAATGTCCAAATTTTAGTCTGTCAGTGCTCAGTTAATGAGATCACTCAGTCACTGCCCAGACAATGTCCAAATTTAGTCAGTCTCCGGTCTGTCAATGAGATAGTCAGTTAGTCAGTCACTGGTCAGACAATGTCCTACTTTTAGTCACACAATGAGATTGTCATTTAGTAAGTCACTGGTCAGGCAATGTCCAATTTTTAGCCAGTCAACGGGCAATCAAGGAGACCGTCACATAGTCAGTCAATGTCCAATTTTTAGGCAGGCCCTGGTCAGTCAATGTGATCGTCAGTTAGTGACTGGTCAGAAAATGGATAATTTTTAGTCAGTCACTGGTCAGACAATGTCCTACTTTTAGTCAATGAGATTGTCATTTAGTCAGTCACTGGTCAGTCAATGTCCAATTTTTAGGCAAGTACTGGTCAGTCGAGTTTGGTGTCATGGCAAACAAATTTATCACGAATACAAACTGAATTTGTGTAAACTTATCTCAGATCTATATAGTATGTTTAAGTCCGTTGTTTATTTTTAATTTTTTAAAGCAGAAATATTTCAGTAGTGTTTTTCTTATGTTTGAAATTTTGAAACGCTTGCTATGATTCGAGGAAGGATGTTGAGTGTACTCGTCATCAAACCAGATAACAGGGACGGTAGCAACGACGAGATTAACGAGCTGTTCTTCAGAATCTTCAGTTGGTTTCAGTTCTGTTCTGTCTACTTGATCCAGTTTGCCATTCATTTTTGGTTCATTATTTGTGTTAAGGAGATTACCAGAATCGATGTCTCTTTGTGCTCCAAGATCGTTATGCGATACAATGCATTCAGCATCCAATGATTCAATAGAGGCATTCAAACTGAATTCTTCCTGGTTCAAGATGGTTATACTGCTATTCGGGACTATTTGATTACCTGAGTTATCAGGTTTTGGAAAATCAAAATCCTTTTCTGTTTCATGTTGGAGGTAATTAAATTGCTTTTCATCGCTGATATTGTGCACATCATAAGAATTATTATCGAAATCTTTGGCAAAATGGCCTATGTGGTCAGAATCACTATCAATATGCAACTTAAGAAGGTTATTATCAAAAGCTTCGTTATTAACTTCGAGAAGATCGGTGTCACTGTCTATGTCCACATCAAAGGAATCATCATTAAGTTCATTAATATCAGCATATGATTCAAGGAAATTTAAATTACGTACCTTGTTTCCGGCATTAATGTCGTGTTCATTACGGTTAATAGAGTTTTTATCATTATTTTCCCGAATTCTCTCTTCTCTTCGAGAAAACAAAAGGAAGACAGTCGCAAAACAAATAAGTATGCCCAATAAGCTGTCGATAAAGGCTGTTGGTATAAAAAAGAAACACAATACTGTCAAAAAAAAAAGAACTCCATTTCTAAAAATGGTTCGAATGCGATTTCAGCATTAAAAATAACAAGCAAATAAGCTCCACACGTAAGATTTTAGCAACACTAGATTGGATATCTCTAATGATTATGGTTTATAAGCATTGTTAAAAATGTATACATTAACTTCGTTTTAATTCAACAAAGCCTAAAACAATTATTGGTAAATTTATTGTTCCGAACGTTGTTAAAAGTATTCTTTGAATATATAACAATGAAAGGTATTCTGATATATAACTTTACTCACAATAGAGGGAAGATTCTATGAGTCTGTCTTTCGTTCGGTCTGCGTGTAAGCTGATAGACCCAGGCCTACGAATTTGCTACATAGGTGCATCTAGACAAGAGCCAGTGCACCTCGAAACGAGGTTTCCAAAATTCGAATGAATTTTTAAATTTTATTTTTTTATTTTTGTTTTATTCATTCATTTTTTTGATAAAATCGCATAAAATCGGTAATTCTCTCTCATTACATCAGCAATAATGGCACGCAACCATCATTGCTGTTGTATACCTGTCGCCATTGTTGATGATATCAGCAATGTTGCCATTCGGAAAAATGAGGGCTAAAATTAGCGTTTTAATAACTGTAAATTAATATCTCTGATTTTTGCTATTTTTGGGGATAAACGTGGAAGCGGAAAAGAGGAAAACGAACCAACGCTAAACTGCCGCTGCCATACATATTCAAATAAATGTTTCTTCTTTGGGGGTTTCTTGCAATACAAAGAATAAACGTAATACTTATATGTACATATATATAATTATATATAACCAGAGATTATTAATATTATTAAAACGAAAATACTTAAATACTCTGGGAAAATATTTTTTATACAAAAAGTAATTAAAAACATGAATTTGTATTGGATTTATTAGTGCAAAGCACAGAGAGTCATGTTTACCTGCCACTCTGATGGAAAGGGTTTCATCTACCTTTGACTGGGTAAAAATGAAGCTAAATATATACACAATACAAAAATATATAAAACTATTTTTAATTCTTTAATAGTCACCTCTTTAAGATAAAATTAACTGGTTAGCGTAACATGAACTTACGTTATATAATTAGCGAGAACGATACACCAAAATGAGTTTTGGTGATCGATGTACTTAGTGTACATAGTGTTTTTTCTACTTTTCATTATTTACACTTTATTACATTTACTTAATTATTGCTGATAAATCGATATGGACTTTGCGAAACCTTGGGACAGCACATTGATGTGTATTATGCTTTAAAAATTTCAACAACTGGTCTGTGCAACTATGCTCTGCTCACTTATGTTACATGCCTCAACAGCTACGGCCACGATATTCCGTTAGCTTCAAGACACGGAGCAAGGAGGACGCTACAGCCATGTCTATCCCTAATTTAGTGGCACCTGAGTTGATTACCTGAGTTATCAGGTTTTGGAAAATCAAAATCCTTTTCTGCTTCATGTTGGAGGTAATTAAATTGATTTTCATCGCTGATATTGTGCACATCATAAGAATTATTATCGAAATCTTTGGCAAAATGGCCGATGTGGTCAGTATCACTATCAATATGCAACTTAAGAAGGTTATTATACAAAGCTTCGTTATTAACTTCGAGAAGATCGGTGTCACTGTCTATGTCCACATCAAAGGAATCATCATTAAATTCATTAATATCAGCATATGAATTAAAGAAATCTAAATTACGTACCTTGTTTCCGGCATTAAACTCGTGTTCATTACGGTTAATAGAGTTTTCATCATTATTTTCCTGAATTCTCTCTTCTCTTCGAGAAAACAAAAGGAAGGCAGTCGCAAAACAAATACGTATGCCCAATACATAGCCATGTCTATCCCTAATTTAGTGGCACTTCAGTATAGTTACTACTCGTGAAGCTTGGGTATACGTGTAACGCTTGCAAGAGATAAACATGAATTTACTGCCGAAAAAGGGGAGCAAAAGACTTAATATATTGGATCAGAGAAAAAAAAATTTTTTTTCTAAAAGTTTTATTGTTCTTACTGGATTCATTTATAAGGGGAAACTTAAGATAAGGAAAGTAGAAAAAAATATCAAAATCAATTCGGATTACAATCAGAAATAACTTTAACCACCTATATTAAAAGACGAAATTCCATCTCTTTATCCAAACAATCTTGACTGTATTAAGTTACATGAGGATAAGGCTACAAACCATACCTCTAAATCTACTGCTTTTCAAAAAAGTGAGATATGAAACCGCAATTGAAGCTATTCCCTCTAGATGCATATCCACCAAATCTCCTGATGTGTCTGCTATGGATTAATGTGCATTTGTACTTTTAAAACAAGCTCTTTATACGTGGCATCCCCAAACATTGGACGGACTGTGGAATATTGTGAAAGAGAAGTGGCATAAAATCAACCTTGATGTTTTCAGGAAAAGGCTTTTCTCTTACAAATCAAGATGTAATATGATGGTTCAACAAAAGGGCTCTCAGACGGAATATATTAGAAAATGAAATTATAACGTTTGTTTATATATATAATTCTTTGCAAAATCCTTAAAAGGATATCTGAACATCCCCTGCACTCAGTCATTTGCGATAGTTACGTTGAATTTTAAACTTCAGACTAAACGTTTCAGGATTATTCATAGGGTTTCCTTTATTCTCATTTTTATTAATAATGCCTCATAAATATTTATTCAAATATATGAAAGTATATGAAAGGTTCATTTTCTAATTTATAAAATACACTGTTTTAAAATATTTTTAACCCAGAGGGACATTAGCCCGAATTCTGTCCAAACGTTTATGTCTGCAAACGAAAAAGTGATCCCTTTGGGCGCAATACAAAGTCTGAAAGCTTTCAGTTTAATATTTGTTTTGGGTGTATCTGTGGGGTGTAAATTCTTTAACTTCCAGTATATATCCAATCGAGACATTTTTATAAAAGTTATTTAAATTAATTTCTTCCAAATTTCATGTCATGACTGATTTGTTTGACTAAAAGTTAGGTTATTTGAAAAGGGCAAAGAAAAGGATGGTTACCTACCTGGCGCGAGGGATGGCTTAGCGGAGAACGTTCTATGGGAAATCGCCTAATATACATCGAGATGAGGAAAACTGCAGAAGCCAACCATGCAGCCAGCACGTTGGCAGGGAATCAGACAGGGTAAAACTCTTAGCATTCTTAAACACAGGGCATATTGCTATGGGACACATATTGAAAATACTTCGTTTGTAAATAAAGCAATATATTCTCATTTATTATTTCTAGTAAGTTTTGACATGAAGGCCACAGAGAGAAAAAAATCTAAAATACAAAATAACATCCTTATTCGTGTGTTAATGATAATCTGGAGGTTTTTTTATACGAAATGCCGACGAATCACATAGGAAAAACAAAAAGGAAGTAGCTGACGGTCACTTCGAATTGGGTGCACAGACAACAAGGGAAAATATGCGTAAGAAAAATTTCAATAATAGCTACAACTTAACTTAAGTCAATGAGAAGTTATAGTTAAAATAGAGCATATTGGTAAATCATAATTGAATATGGTGTGTAAACTAGTAAATTAATTTAAGAGCACAAGAAAAACAAATTTAGCAACGGCATTTAACTGCAAATAATATTTTAATTTCAGTTTACCATATAATTTCATTTAAATTTTGCAGTTCTGAAATGTAGCTCTAGAAAAGAATTTTAAAATGATTTTCTGTTTCCATTTCAGCTGTAGCGCAATAGATTGGACTGAAAACATGTTTCCTCTCTCTTATCGAAAAAAGCAATTTCTTCCGTCCAAATCCAATCCTCTATCAATAAGGACGTCACTTAATCAGTCAATGTTCAATTTTTATTCAGTCACTGGTCAGGCAAGGAGATCTTCACTTTCCCAGTTCCTGTTCAGTGAATGTCCAAATTTTAGTCTGTCAGTGCTCAGTTAATGAGATCACTCAGTCACTGCTCAGACAATGTCCAAATTTAGTCAGTCTCCGGTCTGTCAATGAGATAGTCAGTTAGTCAGTCACTGGTCAGACAATGTCCTACTTTTAGTCACTCAATGAGATTGTCATTTAGTAAGTCACTGGTCAGACAATGTCCAATTTTTAGCCAGTCAACGGGCAATCAAGGAGACCGTCACATAGTCAGTCAATGTCCAATTTTTAGGCAGGCCCTCGTCAGTCAATGTGATCGTCAGTTAGTGACTGGTCAGAAAATGGATAATTTTTAGTCAGTCACTGGTCAGTCAATGTCCTACTTTTAGTCAATGAGATTGTCATTTAGTCAGTCACTGGTCAGTCAATGTCCAATTTTTAGGCAAGTACTGGTGAGTCGAGATTGGTGTCATGGCAAACAAATTTATCACGAATACAAATTGAAATTGTGTAAACTTATCTCAGATCTATACAATATGTTTTAAGTCCTTTGTTTATTTTTAATTTTTTAAAGCAGAAATATTTCAGTAATGTTTTTTTTTATGTTTGAAATTTTGAAACGCTTGCTATGATTCGAGGAAGGATGTTGAGTGTACTCGTCATCAAAGCAGATAACAGGGACAGTACCAACGACGAGATCAACGAGCTGTTCTTCAGAATCTTCAGTTGGTTTCAGTTCTGTTCTGTCTACTTGATCCAGTTTGCCATTCATTTTTCTTTCATTATTTGTGTTAAGGAGATTACCAGAATCGATGTCTCTTTGTGCTCAGGGATCGTTATGCGATACAATGTATTCAGCATCCAATGATTCAATAGAGGCATTCAAACTGAATTCTTCCTGGTTCAAGATGGTTATACTGCTATTCGGGACTATTTGATTACCTGAGTTATCAGGTTTTGGAAAATCAAAATCCTTTTCTGTTTCATGTTGGAGGTAATTAAATTGCTTTTCATCGCTGATATGGTGCACATCATAACAATTATTATCGAAATCTTTGGCAAAATGGCCGATGTGGTCAGTATCACTATCAATATGCAACTTAAGAAGGTTATTATCAAAAGCTTCGTTATTAACTTCGAGAAGATCGGTGTCACTGTCTATGTCCACATCAAAGGAATCATCATTAAATTCATTAATATCAGCATATGAATCAAAGAAATCTAAGTTACGTACCTTGTTTCCGGCAATAAACTCGTGTTCATTACGATTAATAGAGTTTTCATCATTATTTTCCTGAATTCTCTCTTCTCTTCGAGAAAACAAAAGGAAGGCAGTCGCAAAACAAATACGTATGCCCAATACATAGCCATGTCTATCCCTAATTTAGTGGCACTTCAGTGTAGTTACTACTCGTGAAGCTTGGGCATACGTGTAACGCTTGCAAGAGATAAACATGAATTTACTGCCGAAAAAGGGGAGCAAAAGACTTAATATATTGGTTCAGAGAAAAAAAAAATTTTTTTCTAAACGTTTTATTGTTCTTACTGGATTCATTTATAAGGGAAAACTTAAAATAAGGAAAGTAGAAAAAAATATCAAAATCAATTCGGATTACAATCAGAAATAACTTTAACCACCTATATTAAAAGACGAAATTCCATCTCTTTATCCAAACAATCTTGACTGTATTAAGTTCCATGAGGATAAGGCTACAAACCATACCTCTAAATCTACTGCTTTTGAAAAAAGTGAGATATGAAACCGCAATTGAAGCTATTCCCTCTAGATGCATATCCACCAAATCTCCTGATGTGTCTCCTATGGATTAATGTGCATTTGTACTTCTAAAACAAGCTCTTTATACGTGGCATCCCCAAACATTGGACGGACTGTGGAACATTGTGAAAGAGAAGTGGCATAAAATCAACCTTGATGTTTTCAGGAAAAGGCTTTTCTCTTACAAATCAAGATGTAATATGATGGTTCAACAAAAGGGCTCTCAGACGGAATATATTAGAAAATGAAATTATAACGTTTGTTTATATATATAATTCTTTGCAAAATCCTTAAAAGGATATCTGAACACCCCCTGCACTTAGTCATTTGCGATAGTTACGTTGAATTTTAAATTTCAGACTAAACGTTTCAGGATTATTCATAGGGTTTCGTTTATTCTCATTTTTATTAATAATGCCTCATAAATATTTATTCAAATATATGAAAGTATATGAAAGGTTCATTTTCTAATTTATAAAATACTCTGTTTTTAAATATTTTTAACCCAGAGGGACATTAGCCCGAATTCTGTCCAAACGTTTATGTCTGCAAATGAAAAAATGATCCCTTTGGGCGCAATACAAAGTCGGAAAGCTTTCAGTTTAATATTTGTTTTGGGTGTATCTGTGGGGTGTAAATTCTTTAACTTCCAGTATATATCCAATCGAGACATTTTTATAAAAGTTATTTAAATTAATTTCTTCCAAATTTCATGTCATGACTGATTTGTTTGAGTAAAAGTTAGGTTATTTGAAAAGGGCAAAGAAAAGGATGGTTACCTACCTGGCGCGAGGGATGGCTTAGCGGAGAACGTTCTATGGGAAATCGCCTAATATACATCGAGATAAGGAACGAGAATAATTAACGAGAACGATACACCAAAATGAGTTTTGGTGATCGATGTACTTAGTGTACATAGTGTTTTTTCTACTTTTCATTATTTACTCTTTATTACATTTACTTAATTATTGCTGATAAATCGATATGGACTTTGCGAAACCTTGGGGCAGCACATTGATATGTATTATGCGTGAAAAATTTCAACAACTGGTCTGTGCAACTATGCTCCGCTCACTTATGTTACATGCCTCAACAACTACGGCCACGATATTCCGTTAGCTTCAAGACACGGAGCAAGGAGAACGCTACAGCCTAGCACTAACGAGGATAAAGTTAACCAACGTTTATGCTACAGATGTGCTAACTTGCTTTTACGATGTGAAAGTTACGCTTCCGATATTTTAAATCGCTATTTTACACAAGTTATCCCACTGTTACATATTGCCACATTGGATCTGATTTCGAACTTAAAGTAAAAAGGTTTGTTCCAACATTGGGATCTATTTTTTACTTTTATATGATACCCACTAAGGACAGATATAGATAGGTAACGATTTCAGGGTATTGTACCTCTTAAGCGAAGACCTATGAACTATGAACTATATGTTATTAGAGTGAATGTATTTAGCGCTAGGAAGGCTTATAAATAATAAGCTCAATCATATGCTTACATACGAAACCATCACAAGAGACGACATTTTGACATCATAACAGGCGACGACATTTCATACGACCATCATAACAGACATTCTGTACATGGAAAAAGAGTGAATAGAACATAACACTTCAATTCTCTACATTCCTCAATAATAAGATATACTAATTTGGAAAAAATGTTCAGTAGAATTCAAGTCAGGGCTTTTAAGTAACCAATTTATGACAGAGAAGTCAGAGGAATGCTCTTCCATCTAACCAACCAGTAGCCAACCGTAACCTGTGAGAGGCGCAGTTATCTTTCTGAGATACTCCCTTTCCGTGTGAATGACAGGGACATAAATGGATGGAGATGATAGCTCATCAACCTCACGTACAGAATCATATAGAGGGAGGTAAGAACAAGTACTAAAGATCCCAAACACAACCAGAAGAAAGCATCCCAGACCATGATTAAGCCTCCACGGCCTTGTACAGTTCCAATCTGTCACACCGGATTCATACATTCATGATTCTCTTGCCATATTCTGAGCCTCCCATTGGTATTAATTAGAGGGATCGAGACTCATCACTCCTACACATTTCATGTCCACTAGTGTCTATTCTCTATATTCTCTTGCCCAGGTAAGAATGGCAACTCGATGGCATGCATTTAGGAAAGGTACCCTCGTGTGTCTACGGCTTCCGAAGCCCATATGGTGAAGGGAGCGATACACGATCTTTTTACTGACTGTACGACTGTCGCCTACTTTAGCTAGGTGGTAATTTGAGCTAATATTTGGCTTCATTGACCATGTACAATACGGCTGAGACGTCTCAAAGCACGATTGTTCTAAGTTAAATGCGCTTTGCACTTTGCAGAGTCGCTACTTCTTTTTCCCACCATCCGTGTATTCTGGTATGCTCTTGACACTGTCGACCGTTAAAATCCTATCTCGCTGAGGATTTAAGAAATTGTATGGCCCATGCGACGAGAGATTACTATCTGCCCGATATTGAAACTTTACCTATACTGGTATATGAAACAACTGATTATCGACAAGCATAGTGCTAGATGTATGTGCATTTACCACAACTCCCTCACGTAAGCCCAGATGCGGCGCAGCGCTATTCAATTTGCATAGCCATGTCTATCCCTAATTTAGTGGCACTTCAGTGTAGTAACAACTCGTGAAGCATGGGCATACGTGTAACGCTTGCAAGAGATAAACATGAATTTACTGCCGAAAAAGGGGAGCAAAAGACTTAATATATTGGTTCAGAGAAAAAAAAAATTTTTTTCTAAAAGTTTTATTGTTCTTACTGGATTCATTTATAAGGGGAAACTTAAAATAAGGAAAGTAGAAAAAAATATCAAAATCAATTCGGATTACAATCAGAAATAACTTTAACCACCTATATTAAAAGACGAAATTCCATCTCTTTATCCAAACAATCTTGACTGTATTAAGTTCCATGAGGATAAGCCTACAAACCATACCTCTAAATTTACTGCTTTATGTTTTGAAAAAAGTGGGCGACCAATACTGCTACAGCAACCTGCTAGTTTTTTGTTTGTTTTTGTTTTTTTTTTGGACGCCATTTTGTTTTCACGAAGTAAAGGCTTTTTTTTTTTTTTTTTTTCTCTCAACATTTTTTTCGAACAATCTGCTAGCCGAATTACGCTTATGCTAGAACTTTTATGGAACAAAAGTGCTTAATCATGACGAAGATTAGGTGCGAAATTGGGAGAAAGTGCAGAATCGCTCACTGCTTGCCTCGTTTTTAAGAATTGCACATACACGGTATCATCCATATACACTTCGACCTATTTTCACTTAAAAACACATCCCAGAATTGCACAAAAATCGCATTGCGCACACTCTTGACTTTATCCATGTACACTGCTAATGTCCTAGCTACTAACCTTTATCGCCTTACCAAAATGTCGCCAAACTACCTGTTACCATATTCCACAGATTAGCCGCATTTTCAGTGTATTTAGAGCAGAGTCTTTTCAACTGTAGGTTTCAACCTGCAGTAGCAGTTTTAATATTGCTTTAACTTGTAATAATAATTTTACAATTAACAAATATTTTTACACAATATATCTGAAGATGGTTAAGGATAAGACCATTCAGACAAAATCGAAAGACGAAAACGTTTTGACGCATTCTTTTTACAATATAAACTTTCATTTTACTTGCTTTGACGCTGTCATTTCGTCTGTTACTTGTTTAAAATGTTCACATTGTTCTGCGTCTTAAAATTAGAAATAAAGTTAATGACCTAAAATTGCAATAGAATTTGCGTAATGCTCATGGGGTCCTGGGGTCGCGAAAAAATCTCAGTGCAGAAAAGGGGTCGCGACTGAAAAAAAGTCTAAGAAGCCCTGATTTAGAGTGTGCTGGATTATTTTCACCTACAATTTGCACAGAAACACTAAAGCAAGCGCATCAACTCGCTAATGAAAGAAGCTGAGTTGTGTGTGAACATTTTAGTCACGTATGGATTATGGGAAAACTTGCTATTTATAGTTGATTTCTTAAAAAGAATTTTTTTTTTTTTTGTGTGTGTGTGTGTGTTAAGTTAGCGAGTTCGTTCTGTTGAGATTCTCCAGTATCCAGTACTTAAAAGTTAAACCTTAAACTTTAGTAAGATTTATGCATGTAAAATTAATATGTAAAAATGACACTGTATTAGGATTTTTCGTATACAGAGTGACTGTCAATTGTTCTTACAAAACCAGAAGGGTGGTAGTACCCATCCAGACGAATAATAATTACACTCCATGGAACACTCCACTATGAGAGACAGAAAAGAGTAAAATAAGAATTCCGACATGAACTTATAACAGTGCTGAGAAAGCGAATGAACGATACAAAAAGTTGCATAATCTGATTCGTAGATGAGCTCAAAGTAGGCTCACCAGTAGTCGAGCCCACCAGCGGCCGAGCGGTAAAGTCGCTGAACACCGGTAGTTCGGTCCGAGGTTCGAATCCCGCGAACGGGCTGGCTGCATGGGCGTTTTCGTGGTTTTCCCCATGTGTAACGTGTATACGAGCCAGTTTTCCTTAGAAAGTCCTCCACGAAGGAATCCCTCCCCTTAGGCAGATAGGCCTCGTGTGCTTTGCCATAATTAAATACACACACACAAGTAGTCGAACGGTAAAGTCCCTGAACAGTCGAATCACGCGAACGGGCTGGCTTATGGGCATTTTCGTGATTTTCGCCATGTGTAACGGGTTAAGTACGAGTCAGTTTCCCTTAGAAAATTCTCCAGGAAGGGATCGTTCCCTTCCGTGTAGTGTCGTGTAGGGCGGCACACGTAAATAATAATAAGAGCTCAAAGTGGCGGTCTTGTTGCACAGTTCACCACGGGCAATGAATGACTGGCACAATAGCATGTGAACAGGCATCTTCTTATGCAGTGTTAGTGAACGCTTGTGTGCCTCATGGTGCAGTCATTGCTGGGGCTTTGCCCATTAATTAGTGCTACAACAGCCTCGTGCTTTTTAACAGTGTTTTTTTATCTATGTTCTTAGCGACGCTACAATAATCAACGCCTTAGCAATCTAACTGCACTCTTCTGCACACATGAGTATTCATGAACACATCATTCATCATTCAAGATGTACCTGTATTTACATACACTAACATTGTGCTCCAGCTATCTTGTGACTTCATGTACTGCATTTGTCTTAAGCTACTTTTTTGCCACTCTCTTTTTCACCCATGCTTTTCATGCCAGGATTTAACGAGCGTTTATTCAGATTGAATGAGAAAGAAGTGGAATTGAAGAGATGGTTTCGCAAGTTAATTTTAGAGCATGTTCTGCTTACTTGAACCCACGCTGTACCGGGATTTATTAGCGATTTGATTCTGTGGCTTTGAGTGCTTTTAAGCACTAGGCTTGTCTCGCCGGTTTCCTACAAACCAGGGCCTTTCCTGAGCGTTACTTTATACTGTGAGCCGTTAGGCTAATCTATTACATTTGAGTTAGTTCAACATTACGTATTTAAGTTAACCCAGAAGTTGTGGCTTGTGTAAACCTAAGCTGGGTCATTGTAACTTCTTTGGTGTTCAAATAAAAAGGTCTTATAGACCCTTCCTTTGACATTCTGTAATCACAAGACTCGAAGATAAGTTTGTTCCCCTTCAAAATCAACGAAATTCCGATCAAAGACGATAATTATTTGGTTTAATAATTACTTTTTCATTTTTAAATGATTCCATTTTCAATTTTTTTCGTGATTCATATTTGAAGTTTCTTTTTAAAAAAAATTCAAGGTTCATTTTTAAATGCTTATAAGTTACTTCATTGAACTAAAATTTTACTAACTCTCTCAAAGGATATAATATACTCAATAATCCATAAGTAAATGAATTATTATTTAATTACTCTGCAGCTTTTGCGCAAGGTATTAGGCAATTTTTTACGATTTATTAATATATTTACTTTAATTCAATCTTTGGTATAGATATATATATACTCACATATATAACGTAAGGCGTAATATAAAGGGAAATGAAGCCAGAAAAATGCTAATCGACTTTAACAATTTAGTGTATATGTATATACTACATATAAACATAAATACATATTATTTCATTATAAATATATAATATATGTGTGTGTATATATGTAATTTAAAAACTTCTAATTGCTTCCAAACCTAACTAAAAATTTGTGTTGCAGTTACATATATTTACGTAAATGAATACAATATATTTAAGAATTTTTCTGTGATATTTTATATCTTCTTTAGTATTTTGTTCCATATATATTTACTTACATTGTACACTAATGGATAGATAGAGCAATTTGCCATAATTAAGTAAACGAAACCAAATCTTAAAATTGCGACTTCTAGGCGTTCTTAAAATTTAACGACTTCATACGGCTCTGCTGGCGATTAGTTTGTGTTATGGTGCTAAAGTTGACAACTGGTCGCTCGGTTTTGCCTTTTTGTCCGTTAACACCTAAGTACCTTAAAGATAGCCAATGTAGCAAAAATTGCAGAACGCCTAAAAGAGAAAGGACAAATATGTCGAACCTGCAGAAATATCTCAGCCCGTTCCCTGAAATTTCCGTATTTCGTAACGTAATTTTCCTCCCTTTTTATTAATTCTAGCGGTAAAGTCGTTGAAAGTAGAAAGAAAAACTAACATGGAAGAAATCAGATTAACAGCCCTTTTTGAATATGAATAAGATCCGATTACAAATTTTAAATTGATATTAAAATTCCACATATAAATAACTATATGATTTGTTTCATTTATAAGCGAAAAATTTGCATCTATAGGATGGTAAGCATTACAACTTACGTATGTAATACAATTCATAGTGTCATATATTAGAATTATTTAGAAACGTTTTTGGTATTTTCACCGAAGATTTATTCCAAATTATTTACATGCTTGCTATCTGATAAAATGGGTCACAAACTATAAAAAATTCCCAGATATTAAACTGTAAACTCTAAAACTTGGATTACAAAAGTTATTGGTAAAGTGTCTATAATTAAAATTATCGTTGGTACAACCTGTTAATTGTTTACATCTCATACTTTTTTTTTTTTTTTTTTTTGTGTGTGTGTGTGTGTGTGTGTGTGTGTGTGTGTTAACGCTCGGCCACCGATAAGGCAAAAAGGTTTGTAAAATTCAAGGTTAATTTGAAAAAAAATTAGAATGACAAATGATAATTAACTGAGGCATTACATGAAACAAAAGTTGCTGAAAAGGGAAATTTCCGTCAGGATCTTCTGAAGCTGTTATAGTGCATTTTTACAAGCTTCACTAGAGTTCTACTTTCACTTCATTAAAATTGTTACTCAATCTACAGTTTAAAAAAAAACTCGAGTAACGCGAATACTAATGCTTTCCATGTTGACTTAAAAATAGTAATAAATTAATTAATTATTTAATTAATTTATTACTATTAAGATATTTATTAATTAATTAAGACAGATTAAGACATTTAGAGGCGCTTAAAGCATTCTGGTGTCCCCTCATACATTTACGCTAGTAGTCTTAACTGTACTGCTCATTCTGTGATAAAACTGGCAATGAAATTTTTTTTTGAAATTATGTATACAGTACATTTTTGCTGGTATGAAAAAAGTGAAGCACAATTTTAGCAGGTCCAAGAGATTCAGGCGCATAACTTTGGGAAGTCCGTCAAAGATGAAACATTTTGGTGCTTTTGAGTCTTTTTGGGGGTGCCTCTTTGATGTTCTAAGCGTGTACTCATTTTGCTCAATGGCTAATATATTAAGTAACCATTCAATAAAAATTTTTGCTTGAAAATACAATCCTGAAAAAAATAAATAGAAAAAATTATGTAGTTTTGAATGTTACAATTACTTCTAAAGGTTTACCTATTCGTTTCACTTGCCCCAGTGCGACTACTTTTTAAAATATATTAAAATTCTCTAATGCATCTCTGTACATTCGTATTTCAAGGACTAGGCATTCAATCAGCATAATTGCACTTTGATTCATTTTACTTCCACTTCCTCGTTGGCCCACCAGCGGCCGAGCAGTACTGTTGGTTCGGTCCGAGGTTCGAATCCCGCAACCGGGCTGGCTGTATGGGAGTTAATGTGTATGCGAGCTAGTTACCTTAGAAAGTCCTCCCCGAAGGCTTCCCTCCTCTTAGTCATATAGCTCTTCAGTTTCCTGCACACTATGAGGATCTTGTAGATTTTCTGAGCCGATTTTCAGTCGCAACCGTTGGAATTCACATTCTGAGTCGAATTTTAGCCTTCTGTGTTAGTTTCTAATGAGCATTTCTGATGTTTACTTTCGGCCCACCAGCGGCCGAGCGGTAAGGTAGCTGAACACTGGTAGTTCGGTCCGAGGTTCGAATCTCGCGAACGGGCTGGCTGCATGGGCGTTTTCGTGGTTTTCCCCATGTGTAACGTGTATACCAGCCAGTGTCGCTTAGAAAGTCCTCCACGAAGGCATCCCTCCTCTTAGGCAGATAGCCCTAGTGGGCTTTGCCATAATTAAATACACACACACACACTGATGTTCACTTTCCTGGTCAGCTCGTGGTTAAGTTTTCAGTAATTCACTTTACGAGTTCCTGCCAAGCTCAGTTTTCTGCACCGACAATATCGAGACAATTTCTTAAAAATTTACTCTTAAACTGCTCACTGTACTGAACTGTGTTAAAGACTGGAAGAAAAGAAATGCTTAATCTTTCAAAATAAGTATTTTCATGACTTATTTTGAAATTAGTCGTTTTTAAGTAATGAATTTTTAAGTAATTAAAGTTCGTCATTCATTAGCGAACACACACTTGCCTAGTCGTTTTCTGCTTTTATTTGAAATTCTAGTTTTTATTATTAATTGTTCACATTTCCTCTCATTCTCATTCCAAAATTTGCTCCATTCTGCGGGTTACCCCGTTTTACCCGTTATAATCCGCACAATGGAGCAAATTTTAGTCCGATTTTCTCGGTTCCTATGGCTCCGATTGAAACGCGGTTTGGGTCTTAATATGCCAGAGGGTAGCCCCATTTTTTGATGTCAAAAAATTTCGTTTCACCGTGGGGGGTCAAGGTGATTTTGAAACCCATCAATTTCGATGATTTCTCCATAACTGCTCGATAGCTCGATAGAAAATCGCAATTTTTTGTGTGTAGGAGGAAACCCATGTGACCTTTCATCTCCGCAAGAAAGGTGATTCTATCTACAATAGGCGAAAATTTTTTAATTTTGTAAAAATATCCAAAAATCGGTAAAATTTAAAAATTATTTAAAAAACTGAAATTGCCAAAATGTTTGTCTCGAGACGCTCTATGATTAAAAAAAATATTCTTTCTCTAGGCCAATTACGACACGAGATCCATATAAGCGCCCTAACCCGTACAACGGGGCAAATTTTGGTTCCTATTTTCTCGAGTCCAATGGCTCCGACTGAAACGCGGTTTGAGGTTTAATATGCCAGAGGGAAGCCATATTTTTTTATAACAAAAAAAATTCATTTTAGCATGTTGGGTCAAGGTGATTTTCGAACCCCATGTTAATTTTTTTCGACAATTTCTCCGGAACTGCTCCATAGAAATCTCCATTTTTTGTGTGGAGGAGGAGACGCATGTGACCATTCATTTCCGCAAGAAAGGTGACTATCTACAATAGGCGAGTTTTAGCGATTTTTTTTTAATTTTGCAAAAATATTCAAAAGCAATAAAAATTTAATAATTAATAAAAATCCGAAATAGCAAAAATGTTTTTTCTCGACATGCTCTACGATTTAAAAAAAAAAAAAATTCTCTCTCTAGGTCAATTACGATACGAGATCCATGTGGGCGCTCTAACCCATACAACGGGGCACATTTTGGTCCCGATTTTCTCGGTCCCTATGACTCCGATTGAAACTTGGTTTCCGGCTTTAATATGCCAGAGGGTAAACCTATTTTTTCATATTAAAAAAAATTCATTTCGCCATGGGGGATCACGGTGATTTCGAACCCTATATGTTAAGGTTAGCAATCGCCTTCGCCAGGAATCGAACCACGGACCTCTGAAATACCGGCTCAGTGTGCAGAACCACTACACCACGAAAGCACGCTAGGGAAGTGGGAGAAATACCTTATATACTCCCCTTTTTAAAGGGCGACTAGGGTTTCAGGTGGCCTAGTCGCCAAATCCTGGGTGCGGAGAATCATCATCCACAACCCTTTTATAGTTCGGGCGCCATTCCAGAGACATTAGGATTTTTTCGGAAGCAGGCAAATAAAAAATATGCAACGTCTTCGCCGGGAATCGAACCAAAGACCTCTAAAATACAGGCTAAGTGTGCTGACCACTACACCACGAAGGCACGCCAAGAAGGTGGAAGAAATACCTTACAACTCTTATTATTACATTACGACAAAATACACTAACGCTAAGGGTGCGACTTCGGGGTCTGCTTTCTAAAGAACACTGCCTCGTGTTTAATTTACGCATAAATGTTTACTTCGTGTTTACTTTATGTACTCATGAAAAGTGACATGCAAGCAGTGATTGGCATTTGAACCCGGATCGAACAGCCAATCTTCAGAGATTTTTACCACTCAATAACTAAAGTAGTTTCATTTTCCAATGGCCCTTATTATTTTTCATAGTAATGGGATTCATAGTACATCATATTTACAATGTGGAAAACGTGAGCAATTTTTCTGGTTTTGGCCATAATTCCACAAAAATTCATGTCAGAGACTTGAAATTCATCCTACAAAGGCTTATGATGCCTTATTTTATTCTGCTCTATAGGTGGTGCTGTCCTTGTACCAGACGTTTTCCTGCGTAGGTAGTTTTAGTTTTGCTTTTGTGGCAAACGATGTGAAAAATCAAACCACACAATTCAATATTCCATGAAAATGTCAACATGCAAAAATTTCAAATAGTGCATTAAAAGAACCACTACACCACGAAAGAGAAGTGGGAAAAATACCTTATAACAGAATCAAATCGCTAATAAATCCCGGTACAGCGTGGACTCAAGTACGGAACATGCTCTAAAATTAACTTGCGAAACCTTCTCTTCAATTTCACTTCTTTCTCATTCAATCTGAATAAACACTCGTTAAATTCTGGCATGAAAAGCATGGGTGAAAAAGAGAGTGGCAGAAAAGTAGCTTAAGACAAATGCAGTACATGAGAGTAGGTAAATACAGGTACATCTTGAATGATGAATGATGTGTTCATGAATACTCATGTGTGCAGAAGAATGCAGTTATATTGCTAAGGCGTTGATTATTATAGCGTCGCTAAGAACATAGATAAAAAAACACTGTTAAAAAGCACGAGGCTGTTGTAGCACTAATTAATGGGCAAAGCCCCAGCAATGACTGCACCATGAGGCACACAAGCGTTCACTAACACTGCATAAGAAGATGCCTGTTCACATGCTATTGTGCCAGTCATTCATTGCCCGTGGTGAACTGTGCAACAAGACCGCCACTTTGAGCTCTTATTATTATTTACGTGTGCCGCCCTACACGACACTACACGGAAGGGAACGATCCCTTCCTGGAGAATTTTCTAAGGGAAACTGACTCGTACTTAACCCGTTACACATGGCGAAAATCACGAAAATGCCCATAAGCCAGCCCGTTCGCGTGATTCGACTGTTCAGGGACTTTACCGTTCGACTACTTGTGTGTGTGTATTTAATTATGGCAAAGCACACGAGGCCTATCTGCCTAAGGGGAGGGATTCCTTCGTGGAGGACTTTCTAAGGGAAACTGGCTCGTATACACGTTACACATGGGGAAAACCACGAAAACGCCCATGCAGCCAGCCCGTTCGCGGGATTCGAACCTCGGACCGAACTACCGGTGTTCAGCGACTTTACCGCTCGGCCGCTGGTGGGCTCGACTACTGGTGAGCCTACTTTGAGCTCATCTACGAATCAGATTATGCAACTTTTTGTGTCGTTCATTCGCTTTCTCAGCACTGTTATGAGTTCATATCGGAATTCTTATTTTACTCTTTTCTGCCTCTCATAGTGGAGTGTTCCATGGAGTGTAATTATTGCTCGTCTGGATGGGTACTACCACCCTTCTGATTTTGTAAAAACAATTGACATTCACTCTGTATACGAAAAATCCTAATACAGTGTCACTTTTACATATTTATTTTACATGCATAAAACTTACTAAAGGTTAAGGTTTAACTTTTAAGTACTGGATACTGGAGAATCTCAACAGAACGAACTCGCTAACTTCACAAAAAAAAAAAAAAAAAAAAAAATTCTCTTTAAGAAATCAACCATAAATAGCAAGTTTTCCCATAATCCATACGTGACTACAATGTTTACACACAACTCAATTTTTTTCAACTAATACTCTAAAAGCCTTTATCTTCTAACTTTGTCAGATGTAAATACCTAGGTATTATCCTAAATTCGGAATTAATGTAACCCTACATTAACACGTTGAGCACCACGCGCTTCGCTTAAAAGCGCTGCTATTGTAGGGCCAGTTATTACAGACAGTTATTACAGATTAGACAGTTATTACAGATACACAGAATAAAAGGGATAATGATCTTCGAGAAGAGTAAATAATTTCAGCGCTGGTAAAAAGATGGCACCAAAAGACAATAAGCAGGTAATTTTAAATGACAAATAAACAAAATAAACTTTACTGTTAGCTTTGAAGCAGGTGTTATATATTAAACAGTCTTAATTCACACACAGAATTAGTGACATAACAGATCAAAAAAGAGTAATAATCAAACTCGCAATATATTAACATTAAAATAGCTATACATATATATATTTTTATAGATTTTTTTTTTAGAAAGGGCTCAAAAACACCATTCTAAAAACAGATTTCGAAGAACATCTTGGAAGCAAAAGTCATAAACCATAAAAGAAATATTTCATTCAGAATTTTAACGTAAGAACCGTTTCTATTTTTAAGTTCTTTACTTAGGTAAACTTATCCATGAGAGAGGAACGCTTAGTCCAATGTACAAGAAATTATCCTGAAATATTACGTCACTTTAATGAAATTATAGCAATATTTCACTCAGGGAAAGAACATATTGACTGGCTGCCCGGGTTCGCGCCCAGCTTTAATACAGCAAGCCAAAACACATCAAATGCCATTGAATGATACAGCATTTTGAAATGATGCAAAAATTTTAAATGCAATTTCCTGGAAGCACTATTGTAATTACCTACATACTAAAATTTTGAGCAAAAATTAAAGAAAACTAAGATACACTTTTTCTTTAGAAGGAATCAAAGTCATATACTAATGTACGGATGCTCAACGTATTGTACTATAAAACCTAAACATAGGAATGAAATTTTGTCAGCTATGTGAGATGTCCAATAAAGAGAAATTCCGTAAATTGTAGAATACAACCTACGTCTGAAAACATATGAACGGTAAAACATAATTCAAATACTTTACTTTTAGCACTGAAGCAGGTATTCTACATTAAACTGTCTTAATTCATATACAGGATTAGTAATATAATAGCTCAAAATATTGTAAGAACAAAACACGCATTACATAAACATTAAAAAAAAAGTCTATATACATTTATTAGTGTTAAGAGGGTTTATTCTGAAATATTGTAAAGTCACTTTCAATCAAATGATAGAAATTTTCACTCAGGGAAGGGACATTCTGTCTGGCTGCCTAGGTTCCATCCCAACTTTTGTTACAAAAGTTTCATAGAAGAAATTTAAAAATCCAGAAACGAAACTTATGAAGAAATTATTGAACATACCTTGTTCTATGATTTAGCCATTCTTACAGACATAATAACTAAATCTTAAACTTGAGGGGGTGGAGAGAACTAAAGTCTTTGAATTAAAGGTATTATAAATTCATTTTAAATCAAATTAATTTTGTGAAAATAATACACAAATATAAGGAATATACATTTTTACCATAATGTAATGTACGTTTTGCCACTTTGAAAATCTCGAGAACTAAAGCGTGAAATATAAGAAAACTGAAACAAACATTTCGAAAATCTCATCGAGCTTAAGTTAGTTTCTAAATTAGATGTTTTGAGTGTATTTAAAATTAGGCCAACTACTTCATTCACTTCAAACCCATTACATAATACTAGTATTTAAGAAAAATGGTAAAAGATTGCAAATATGTTAAATAACAATGCTACTGATCTAGAAATGGAAGTAACTGATTTTCATCCTAATTAAGATCAAGAATATCACAAAATGCCATTTGAATAGTCCTAGATCAGAAAAATCATGACCTGTTAAACTTTTAGAATGATAAATTTCTGCTTTCGATTTACTAAAAAATGTGAAAGAGGATTTTCAACAACGAACTTGTTAAAAATCAATGTTCAGATACAGGATAACAAGCAAACATCCAAAGGACTGCATGGATTTAGCCATAACATCGCATGTATCAGAGGGAAAGAAAAACTCGCAGAAGAAATGCAGTGTACAAATTATAACATTCAAGCATTTCTGGTGGAAATAAAGTTAATATAAAACAAGAATTACCAGCCACAGATGTCTATTTGCTCTGCACTATTTCTCCATTCTTTTCATCTTCGTTCTTTTTCTTTCATGATATCATGTTCTGCAATCCAAGAGTGCACAAAAATGATGACAAATTACACTAGAAGAGGCCAAGGGGGGGGAAGGAATCATTAGATTTTAACTACTTTAAAATTAAAGAATAATTATACACACACAGAAATATCTAATATTCTTTCTTAATATATATAACTTCAAAAGTAGCCTTCTTTGTTTTAAATTCCAGCAATGTGTTACATTGTTACTAAAATCACGACTAAAGTCGATATAAAAGCAAATTATTTTCCTAATACGACAGAAGCACAGTAAGCGAAGGGGGATTTTAATGTATGGGTACAGCATGAACAATGAAAGAAAAAAAATTAGACAGTTATTACAGATACACAGAATAAAAGGGATAATGATCTTCGAGAAGAGTAAATAATTCCAGCGCTGGTAAAAAGATGGCACCAAAAGACAATAAGCAGATAATTTTAAATGACAAATAAACAAAATAAACTTTACTGTTAGCTTTGAAGCAGGTGTTATATATTAAACAGTCTTAATTCACACACAGAATTAGTGACATAACAGATCAAAAAAGAGTAATAATCAAACTCGCAATATATTAACATTAAAATAGCTATACATATATATATTTTTATAGATTTTTTTTTTAGAAAGGGCTCAAAAACACCATTCTAAAAACAGATTTCGAAGAACATCTTGGAAGCAAAAGTCATAAACCATAAAAGAAATATTTCATTCAGAATTTTAACGTAAGAACCGTTTCTATTTTTAAGTTCTTTACTTAGGTAAACTTATCCATGAGAGAGGAACGCTTAGTCCAATGTACAAGAAATTATCCTGAAATATTACGTCACTTTAATGAAATTATAGCAATATTTCACTCAGGGAAAGAACATATTGACTGGCTGCCCGGGTTCGCGCCCAGCTTTAATACAGCAAGCCAAAACACATCAAATGCCATTGAATGATACAGCATTTTGAAATGATGCAAAAAATTTAAATGCAATTTCCTGGAAGCACTATTGTAATTACCTACATACTAAAATTTTGAGCAAAAATTAAAGAAAACTAAGATACACTTTTTCTTTAGAAGGAATCAAAGTCATATACTAATGTACGGATGCTCAACGTATTGTACTATAAAACCTAAACATAGGAATGAAATTTTGTCAGCTATGTGAGATGTCCAATAAAGAGAAATTCCGTAAATTGTAGAATACAACCTACGTCTGAAAACATATGAACGGTAAAACATAATTCAAATACTTTACTTTTAGCACTGAAGCAGGTATTCTACATTAAACTGTCTTAATTCATATACAGGATTAGTAATATAATAGCTCAAAGTATTGTAAGAACAAAACACGCATTACATAAACATTAAAAAAAAAGTCTATATACATTTATTAGTGTTAAGAGGGTTTATTCTGAAATATTGTAAAGTCACTTTCAATCAAATGATAGAAATTTTCACTCAGGGAAGGGACATTCTGTCTGGCTGCCTAGGTTCCATCCCAACTTTTGTTACAAAAGTTTCATAGAAGAAATTTAAAAATCCAGAAACGAAACTTATGAAGAAATTATTGAACATACCTTGTTCTATGATTTAGCCATTCTTACAGACATAATAACTAAATCTTAAACTTGAGGGGGTGGAGAGAACTAAAGTCTTTGAATTAAAGGTATTATAAATTCAGTTTAAATCAAATTAATTTTGTGAAAATAATACACAAATATAAGGAATATACATTTTTACCATAATGTAATGTACGTTTTGCCACTTTGAAAATCTCGAGAACTAAAGCGTGAAATATAAGAAAACTGAAACAAACATTTCGAAAATCTCATCGAGCTTAAGTTAGTTTCTAAATTAGATGTTTTGAGTGTATTTAAAATTAGGCCAACTACTTCATTCACTTCAAACCCATTACATAATACTAGTATTTAAGAAAAATGGTAAAAGATTGCAAATATGTTAAATAACAATGCTACTGATCTAGAAATGGAAGTAACTGATTTTCATCCTAATTAAGATCAAGAATATCACAAAATGCCATTTGAATAGTCCTAGATCAGAAAAATCATGACCTGTTAAACTTTTAGAATGATAAATTTCTGCTTTCGATTTACTAAAAAATGTGAAAGAGGATTTTCAACAACGAACTTGTTAAAAATCAATGTTCAGATACAGGATAACAAGCAAACATCCAAACGACTGCATGGATTTAGCCATAACATCGCATGTATCAGAGGGAAAGAAAAACTCGCAGAAGAAATGCAGTGTACAAATTATAACATTCAAGCATTTCTAGTGGAAATAAAGTTAATATAAAACAAGAATTACCAGCCACAGATGTCTCTTTGCTCTGCACTATTTCTCCATTCTTTTCATCTTCGTTCTTTTTCTTTCATGATATCATGTTCTGCAATCCAAGAGTGCACAAAATTGATGACAAATTACACTAGAAGAGGCCAAGGGGGGGGGAAGGAATCATTAGATTTTAACTACTTTAAAATTAAAGAATAATTATACACACACAGAAATATCTAATATTCTTTCTTAATATATATAACTTCAAAAGTAGCCTTCTTTGTTTTAAATTCCAGCAATGTGCTACATTGTTACTAAAATCACGACTAAAGTCGATAGAAAAGCAAATTATTTTCCTAATACGACAGAAGCACAGTAAGCGAAGGGGGATTTTAATGTATGGGTACAGCATGAACAATGAAAGAAAAAAAATTAGACAGTTATTAAGATACACAGAATAAAAGGGATAATGATCTTCGAGAAGAGTAAATAATTTCAGCGCTGGTAAAAAGATGGCACCAAAAGACAATAAGCAGGTAATTTTAAATGACAAATAAACAAAATAAACTTTACTGTTAGCTTTGAAGCAGGTGTTATATATTAAACAGTCTTAATTCACACACAGAATTAGTGACATAACAGATCAAAAAAGAGTAATAATCAAACTCGCAATATATTAACATTAAAATAGCTATACATATATATATTTTTATAGATTTTTTTTTTAGAAAGGGCTCAAAAACACCATTCTAAAAACAGATTTCGAAGAACATCTTGGAAGCAAAATTCATAAACCATAAAAGAAATATTTCATTCAGAATTTTAACGTAAGAACCGTTTCTATTTTTAAGTTCTTTACTTAGGTAAACTTATCCATGAGAGAGGAACGCTTAGTCCAATGTACAAGAAATTATCCTGAAATATTACATCACTTTAATGAAATTATAGCAATATTTCACTCAGGGAAAGGACATATTGACTGGCTGCCCGGGTTCGAGCCCAGCTTTAATACAGCAAGCCAAAACACATCAAATGCTATTGAATGATACAGCATTTTGAAATGATGCAAAAAATTTAAATGCAATTTCCTGGAAGCACTATTGTAATTACCTACATACTAAAATTTTGAGCAAAAATTAAAGAAAACTAAGATACACTTTTTCTTTAGAAGGAATCAAAGTCATATACTAATGTACGGATGCTCAACGTATTGTACTATAAAACCTAAACATAGGAATGAAATTTTGTCAGCTATGTGAGATGTCCAATAAAGAGAAATTCCGTAAATTGTAGAATACAACCTACGTCTGAAAACATATGAACGGTAAAACATAATTCAAATACTTTACTTTTAGCACTGAAGCAGGTATTCTACATTAAACTGTCTTAATTCATATACAGGATTAGTAATATAATAGCTCAAAATATTGTAAGAACAAAACACGCATTACATAAACATTAAAAAAAAAAGTCTATATACATTTATTAGTGTTAAGAGGGTTTATTCTGAAATATTGTAAAGTCACTTTCAATCAAATGATAGAAATTTTCACTCAGGGAAGGGACATTCTGTCTGGCTGCCTAGGTTCCATCCCAACTTTTGTTACAAAAGTTTCATAGAAGAAATTTAAAAATCCAGAAACGAAACTTGTGAAGAAATTATTGAACATACCTTGTTCTATGATTTAGCCATTCTTACAGACATAATAACTAAATCTTAAACTTGAGGGGGTGGAGAGAACTAAAGTCTTTGAATTAAAGGTATTATAAATTCATTTTAAATCAAATTAATTTTGTGAAAATAATACACAAATATAAGGAATATACATTTTTACCATAATGTAATGTACGTTTTGCCACTTTGAAAATCTCGAGAACTAAAGCGTGAAATATAAGAAAACTGAAACAAACATTTCGAAAATCTCATCGAGCTTAAGTTAGTTTCTAAATTAGATGTTTTGAGTGTATTTAAAATTAGGCCAACTACTTCATTCACTTCAAACCCATTACATAATACTAGTATTTAAGAAAAATGGTAAAAGATTGCAAATATGTTAAATAACAATGCTACTGATCTAGAAATGGAAGTAACTGATTTTCATCCTAATTAAGATCAAGAATATCACAAAATGCCATTTGAATAGTCCTAGATCAGAAAAATCATGACCTGTTAAACTTTTAGAATGATAAATTTCTGCTTTCGATTTACTAAAAAATGTGAAAGAGGATTTTCAACAACGAACTTGTTAAAAATCAATGTTCAGATACAGGATAACAAGCAAACATCCAAACGACTGCATGGATTTAGCCATAACATCGCATGTATCAGAGGGAAAGAAAAACTCGCAGAAGAAATGCAGTGTACAAATTATAACATTCAAGCATTTCTAGTGGAAATAAAGTTAATATAAAACAAGAATTACCAGCCACAGATGTCTCTTTGCTCTGCACTATTTCTCCATTCTTTTCATCTTCGTTCTTTTTATTTCATGATATCATGTTCTGCAATCCAAGAGTGCACAAAATTGATGACAAATTACACTAGAAGAGGCCAAGGGGGGGGGGAAGGAATCATTAGATTTTAACTACTTTAAAATTAAAGAATAATTATACACACACAGAAATATCTAATATTCTTTCTTAATATATATAACTTCAAAAGTAGCCTTCTTTGTTTTAAATTCCAGCAATGTGCTACATTGTTACTAAAATCACGACTAAAGTCGATAGAAAAGCAAATTATTTTCCTAATACGACAGAAGCACAGTAAGCGAAGGGGGATTTTAATGTATGGGTACAGCATGAACAATGAAAGAAAAAAAATTAGACAGTTATTAAGATACACAGAATAAAAGGGATAATGATCTTCGAGAAGAGTAAATAATTTCAGCGCTGGTAAAAAGATGGCACCAAAAGACAATAAGCAGGTAATTTTAAATGACAAATAAACAAAATAAACTTTACTGTTAGCTTTGAAGCAGGTGTTATATATTAAACAGTCTTAATTCACACACAGAATTAGTGACATAACAGATCAAAGAAGAGTAATAATCAAACTCGCAATATATTAACATTAAAATAGCTATACATATATATATTTTTATAGATTTTTTTTTTAGAAAGGGCTCAAAAACACCATTCTAAAAACAGATTTCGAAGAACATCTTGGAAGCAAAATTCATAAACCATAAAAGAAATATTTCATTCAGAATTTTAACGTAAGAACCGTTTCTATTTTTAAGTTCTTTACTTAGGTAAACTTATCCATGAGAGAGGAACGCTTAGTCCAATGTACAAGAAATTATCCTGAAATATTACATCACTTTAATGAAATTATAGCAATATTTCACTCAGGGAAAGGACATATTGACTGGCTGCCCGGGTTCGAGCCCAGCTTTAATACAGCAAGCCAAAACACATCAAATGCTATTGAATGATACAGCATTTTGAAATGATGCAAAAAATTTAAATGCAATTTCCTGGAAGCACTATTGTAATTACCTACATACTAAAATTTTGAGCAAAAATTAAAGAAAACTAAGATACACTTTTTCTTTAGAAGGAATCAAAGTCATATACTAATGTACGGATGCTCAACGTATTGTACTATAAAACCTAAACATAGGAATGAAATTTTGTCAGCTATGTGAGATGTCCAATAAAGAGAAATTCCGTAAATTGTAGAATACAACCTACGTCTGAAAACATATGAACGGTTAAACATAATTCAAATACTTTACTTTTAGCACTGAAGCAGGTATTCTACATTAAACTGTCTTAATTCATATACAGGATTAGTAATATAATAGCTCAAAATATTGTAAGAACAAAACACGCATTACATAAACATTAAAAAAAAAAGTCTATATACATTTATTAGTGTTAAGAGGGTTTATTCTGAAATATTGTAAAGTCACTTTCAATCAAATGATAGAAATTTTCACTCAGGGAAGGGACATTCTGTCTGGCTGCCTAGGTTCCATCCCAACTTTTGTTACAAAAGTTTCATAGAAGAAATTTAAAAATCCAGAAACGAAACTTGTGAAGAAATTATTGAACATACCTTGTTCTATGATTTAGCCATTCTTACAGACATAATAACTAAATCTTAAACTTGAGGGGGTGGAGAGAACTAAAGTCTTTGAATTAAAGGTATTATAAATTCATTTTAAATCAAATTAATTTTGTGAAAATAATACACAAATATAAGGAATATACATTTTTACCATAATGTAATGTACGTTTTGCCACTTTGAAAATCTCGAGAACTAAAGCGTGAAATATAAGAAAACTGAAACAAACATTTCGAAAATCTCATCGAGCTTAAGTTAGTTTCTAAATTAGATGTTTTGAGTGTATTTAAAATTAGGCCAACTACTTCATTCACTTCAAACCCATTACATAATACTAGTATTTAAGAAAAATGGTAAAAGATTGCAAATATGTTAAATAACAATGCTACTGATCTAGAAATGGAAGTAACTGATTTTCATCCTAATTAAGATCAAGAATATCACAAAATGCCATTTGAATAGTCCTAGATCAGAAAAATCATGACCTGTTAAACTTTTAGAATGATAAATTTCTGCTTTCGATTTACTAAAAAATGTGAAAGAGGATTTTCAACAACGAACTTGTTAAAAATCAATGTTCAGATACAGGATAACAAGCAAACATCCAAACGACTGCATGGATTTAGCCATAACATCGCATGTATCAGAGGGAAAGAAAAACTCGCAGAAGAAATGCAGTGTACAAATTATAACATTCAAGCATTTCTAGTGGAAATAAAGTTAATATAAAACAAGAATTACCAGCCACAGATGTCTCTTCGCTCTGCACTATTTCTCCATTCTTTTCATCTTCGTTCTTTTTATTTCATGATATCATGTTCTGCAATCCAAGAGTGCACAAAATTGATGACAAATTACACTAGAAGAGGCCAAGGGGGGGGGGAAGGAATCATTAGATTTTAACTACTTTAAAATTAAAGAATAATTATACACACACAGAAATATCTAATATTCTTTCTTAATATATATAACTTCAAAAGTAGCCTTCTTTGTTTTAAATTCCAGCAATGTGCTACATTGTTACTAAAATCACGACTAAAGTCGATAGAAAAGCAAATTATTTTCCTAATACGACAGAAGCACAGTAAGCGAAGGGGGATTTTAATGTATGGGTACAGCATGAACAATGAAAGAAAAAAAATTAGACAGTTATTAAGATACACAGAATAAAAGGGATAATGATCTTCGAGAAGAGTAAATAATTTCAGCGCTGGTAAAAAGATGGCACCAAAAGACAATAAGCAGGTAATTTTAAATGACAAATAAACAAAATAAACTTTACTGTTAGCTTTGAAGCAGGTGTTATATATTAAACAGTCTTAATTCACACACAGAATTAGTGACATAACAGATCAAAGAAGAGTAATAATCAAACTCGCAATATATTAACATTAAAATAGCTATACATATATATATTTTTATAGATTTTTTTTTTAGAAAGGGCTCAAAAACACCATTCTAAAAACAGATTTCGAAGAACATCTTGGAAGCAAAATTCATAAACCATAAAAGAAATATTTCATTCAGAATTTTAACGTAAGAACCGTTTCTATTTTTAAGTTCTTTACTTAGGTAAACTTATCCATGAGAGAGGAACGCTTAGTCCAATGTACAAGAAATTATCCTGAAATATTACATCACTTTAATGAAATTATAGCAATATTTCACTCAGGGAAAGGACATATTGACTGGCTGCCCGGGTTCGAGCCCAGCTTTAATACAGCAAGCCAAAACACATCAAATGCTATTGAATGATACAGCATTTTGAAATGATGCAAAAAATTTAAATGCAATTTCCTGGAAGCACTATTGTAATTACCTACATACTAAAATTTTGAGCAAAAATTAAAGAAAACTAAGATACACTTTTTCTTTAGAAGGAATCAAAGTCATATACTAATGTACGGATGCTCAACGTATTGTACTATAAAACCTAAACATAGGAATGAAATTTTGTCAGCTATGTGAGATGTCCAATAAAGAGAAATTCCGTAAATTGTAGAATACAACCTACGTCTGAAAACATATGAACGGTAAAACATAATTCAAATACTTTACTTTTAGCACTGAAGCAGGTATTCTACATTAAACTGTCTTAATTCATATACAGGATTAGTAATATAATAGCTCAAAATATTGTAAGAACAAAACACGCATTACATAAACATTAAAAAAAAAAGTCTATATACATTTATTAGTGTTAAGAGGGTTTATTCTGAAATATTGTAAAGTCACTTTCAATCAAATGATAGAAATTTTCACTCAGGGAAGGGACATTCTGTCTGGCTGCCTAGGTTCCATCCCAACTTTTGTTACAAAAGTTTCATAGAAGAAATTTAAAAATCCAGAAACGAAACTTGTGAAGAAATTATTGAACATACCTTGTTCTATGATTTAGCCATTCTTACAGACATAATAACTAAATCTTAAACTTGAGGGGGTGGAGAGAACTAAAGTCTTTGAATTAAAGGTATTATAAATTCATTTTAAATCAAATTAATTTTGTGAAAATAATACACAAATATAAGGAATATACATTTTTACCATAATGTAATGTACGTTTTGCCACTTTGAAAATCTCGAGAACTAAAGCGTGAAATATAAGAAAACTGAAACAAACATTTCGAAAATCTCATCGAGCTTAAGTTAGTTTCTAAATTAGATGTTTTGAGTGTATTTAAAATTAGGCCAACTACTTCATTCACTTCAAACCCATTACATAATACTAGTATTTAAGAAAAATGGTAAAAGATTGCAAATATGTTAAATAACAATGCTACTGATCTAGAAATGGAAGTAACTGATTTTCATCCTAATTAAGATCAAGAATATCACAAAATGCCATTTGAATAGTCCTAGATCAGAAAAATCATGACCTGTTAAACTTTTAGAATGATAAATTTCTGCTTTCGATTTACTAAAAAATGTGAAAGAGGATTTTCAACAACGAACTTGTTAAAAATCAATGTTCAGATACAGGATAACAAGCAAACATCCAAAGGACTGCATGGATTTAGCCATAACATCGCATGTATCAGAGGGAAAGAAAAACTCGCAGAAGAAATGCAGTGTACAAATTATAACATTCAAGCATTTCTAGTGGAAATAAAGTTAATATAAAACAAGAATTACCAGCCACAGATGTCTTTTTGCTCTGCACTATTTCTCCATTCTTTTCATCTTCGTTCTTTTTCTTTCATGATATCATGTTCTGCAATCCAAGAGTGCACAAAAATGATGACAAATTACACTAGAAGAGGCCAAGGGGGGGAAGGAATCATTAGATTTTAACTACTTTAAAATTAAAGAATAATTATACACACACAGAAATATCTAATATTCTTTCTTAATATATATAACTTCAAAAGTAGCCTTCTTTGTTTTAAATTCCAGCAATGTGCTACATTGTTACTAAAATCACGACTAAAGTCGATAGAAAAGCAAATTATTTTCCTAACACGACAGAAGCACAGTAAGCGAAGGGGGATTTTAATGTATGGGTACAGCATGAACAATGAAAGAAAAAAAATTAGACAGTTATTACAGATACACAGAATAAAAGGGATAATGATCTTCGAGAAGAGTAAATAATTCCAGCGCTGGTAAAAAGATGGCACCAAAAGACAATAAGCAGATAATTTTAAATGACAAATAAACAAAATAAACTTTACTGTTAGCTTTGAAGCAGGTGTTATATATTAAACAGTCTTAATTCACACACAGAATTAGTGACATAACAGATCAAAAAAGAGTAATAATCAAACTCGCAATATATTAACATTAAAATAGCTATACATATATATATTTTTATAGATTTTTTTTTTAGAAAGGGCTCAAAAACACCATTCTAAAAACAGATTTCGAAGAACATCTTGGAAGCAAAAGTCATAAACCATAAAAGAAATATTTCATTCAGAATTTTAACGTAAGAACCGTTTCTATTTTTAAGTTCTTTACTTAGGTAAACTTATCCATGAGAGAGGAACGCTTAGTCCAATGTACAAGAAATTATCCTGAAATATTACGTCACTTTAATGAAATTATAGCAATATTTCACTCAGGGAAAGAACATATTTACTGGCTGCCCGGGTTCGCGCCCAGCTTTAATACAGCAAGCCAAAACACATCAAATGCCATTGAATGATACAGCATTTTGAAATGATGCAAAAAATTTAAATGCAATTTCCTGGAAGCACTATTGTAATTACCTACATACTAAAATTTTGAGCAAAAATTAAAGAAAACTAAGATACACTTTTTCTTTAGAAGGAATCAAAGTCATATACTAATGTACGGATGCTCAACGTATTGTACTATAAAACCTAAACATAGGAATGAAATTTTGTCAGCTATGTGAGATGTCCAATAAAGAGAAATTCCGTAAATTGTAGAATACAACCTACGTCTGAAAACATATGAACAGTAAAACATAATTCAAATACTTTACTTTTAGCACTGAAGCAGGTATTCTACATTAAACTGTCTTAATTCATATACAGGATTAGTAATATAATAGCTCAAAATATTTAAGAACAAAACACGCATTACATAAACATTAAAAAAAAGTCTATATACATTTATTAGTGTTAAGAGGGTTTATTCTGAAATATTGTAAAGTCACTTTCAATCAAATGATAGAAATTTTCACTCAGGGAAGGGACATTCTGTCTGGCTGCCTAGGTTCCATCCCAACTTTTGTTACAAAAGTTTCATAGAAGAAATTTAAAAATCCAGAAACGAAACTTATGAAGAAATTATTGAACATACCTTGTTCTATGATTTAGCCATTCTTACAGACATAATAACTAAATCTTAAACTTGAGGGGGTGGAGAGAACTAAAGTCTTTGAATTAAAGGTATTATAAATTCATTTTAAATCAAATTAATTTTGTGAAAATAATACACAAATATAAGGAATATACATTTTTACCATAATGTAATGTACGTTTTGCCACTTTGAAAATCTCGAGAACTAAAGCGTGAAATATAAGAAAACTGAAACAAACATTTCGAAAATCTCATCGAGCTTAAGTTAGTTTCTAAATTAGATGTTTTGAGTGTATTTAAAATTAGGCCAACTACTTCATTCACTTCAAACCCATTACATAATACTAGTATTTAAGAAAAATTGTAAAAGATTGCAAATATGTTAAATAACAATGCTACTGATCTAGAAATGGAAGTAACTGATTTTCATCCTAATTAAGATCAAGAATATCACAAAATGCCATTTGAATAGTCCTAGATCAGAAAAATCATGACCTGTTAAACTTTTAGAATGATAAATTTCTGCTTTCGATTTACTAAAAAATGTGAAAGAGGATTTTCAACAACGAACTTGTTAAAAATCAATGTTCAGATACAGGATAACAAGCAAACATCCAAAGGACTGCATGGATTTAGCCATAACATCGCATGTATCAGAGGGAAAGAAAAACTCGCAGAAGAAATGCAGTGTACAAATTATAACATTCAAGCATTTCTAGTGGAAATAAAGTTAATATAAAACAAGAATTACCAGCCACAGATGTCTTTTTGCTCTGCACTATTTCTCCATTCTTTTCATCTTCGTTCTTTTTCTTTCATGATATCATGTTCTGCAATCCAAGAGTGCACAAAAATGATGACAAATTACACTAGAAGAGGCCAAGGGGGGGAAGGAATCATTAGATTTTAACTACTTTAAAATTAAAGAATAATTATACACACACAGAAATGTCTAATATTCTTTCTTAATATATATAACTTCAAAAGTAGCCTTCTTTGTTTTAAATTCCAGCAATGTGCTACATTGTTACTAAAATCACGACTAAAGTCGATAGAAAAGCAAATTATTTTCCTAATACGACAGAAGCACAGTAAGCGAAGGGGGATTTTAATGTATGGGTACAGCATGAACAATGAAAGAAAATAAATTAGACAGTTATTACAGATACACAGAATAAAAGGGATAATGATCTTCGAGAAGACTAAATAATTTCAGCGCTGGTAAAAAGATGGCACCAAAAGACAATAAGCAGATAATTTTAAATGACAAATAAACAAAATAAACTTTACTGTTAGCTTTGAAGCAGGTGTTATATATTAAACAGTCTTAATTCACACACAGAATTAGTGACATAACAGATCAAAAAAGAGTAATAATAAAACTCGCAATATATTAACATTAAAATAGCTATACATATATATATTTTTATAGATTTTTTTTTAGAAAGGGCTCAAAAACACCATTCTAAAAACAGATTTCGAAGAACATCTTGGAAGCAAAAGTCATAAACCATAAAAGAAATATTTCATTCAGAATTTTAACGTAAGAACCGTTTCTATTTTTAAGTTCTTTACTTAGGTAAACTTATCCATGAGAGAGGAACGCTTAGTCTAATGTACAAGAAATTATCCTGAAATATTACGTCACTTTAATGAAATTATAGCAATATTTCACTCAGGGAAAGAACATATTGACTGGCTGCCCGGGTTCGCGCCCAGCTTTAATACAGCAAGCCAAAACACATCAAATGCCATTGAATGATACAGCATTTTGAAATGATGCAAAAAATTTAAATGCAATTTCCTGGAAGCACTATTGTAATTACCTACATACTAAAATTTTGAGCAAAAATTAAAGAAAACTAAGATACACTTTTTCTTTAGAAGGAATCAAAGTCATATACTAATGTACGGATGCTCAACGTATTGTACTATAAAACCTAAACATAGGAATGAAATTTTGTCAGCTATGTGAGATGTCCAATAAAGAGAAATTCCGTAAATTGTAGAATACGACCTACGTCTGAAAACATATGAACGGTAAAACATAATTCAAATACTTTACTTTCAGCACTGAAGCAGGTATTCTACATTAAACTGTCTTAATTCATATACAGGATTAGTAATATAATAGCTCAAAATATTGTAAGAACAAAACACGCATTACATAAACATTAAAAAAAAAGTCTATATACATTTATTAGTGTTAAGAGGGTTTATTCTGAAATATTGTAAAGTCACTTTCAATCAAATGATAGAAATTTTCACTCAGGGAAGGGACATTCTGTCTGGCTGCCTAGGTTCCATCCCAACTTTTGTTACAAAAGTTTCATAGAAGAAATTTAAAAATCCAGAAACGAAACTTATGAAGAAATTATTGAACATACCTTGTTCTATGATTTAGCCATTCTTACAGACATAATAACTAAATCTTAAACTTGAGGGGGTGGAGAGAACTAAAGTCTTTGAATTAAAGGTATTATAAATTCATTTTAAATCAAATTAATTTTGTGAAAATAATACACAAATATAAGGAATATACATTTTTACCATAATGTAATGTACGTTTTGCCACTTTGAAAATCTCGAGAACTAAAGCGTGAAATATAAGAAAACTGAAACAAACATTTCGAAAATCTCATCGAGCTTAAGTTAGTTTCTAAATTAGATGTTTTGAGTGTATTTAAAATTAGGCCAACTACTTCATTCACTTCAAACCCATTACATAATACTAGTATTTAAGAAAAATTGTAAAAGATTGCAAATATGTTAAATAACAATGCTACTGATCTAGAAATGGAAGTAACTGATTTTCATCCTAATTAAGATCAAGAATATCACAAAATGCCATTTGAATAGTCCTAGATCAGAAAAATCATGACCTGTTAAACTTTTAGAATGATAAATTTCTGCTTTCGATTTACTAAAAAATGTGAAAGAGGATTTTCAACAACGAACTTGTTAAAAATCAATGTTCAGATACAGGATAACAAGCAAACATCCAAAGGACTGCATGGATTTAGCCATAACATCGCATGTATCAGAGGGAAAGAAAAACTCGCAGAAGAAATGCAGTGTACAAATTATAACATTCAAGCATTTCTAGTGGAAATAAAGTTAATATAAAACAAGAATTACCAGCCACAGATGTCTTTTTGCTCTGCACTATTTCTCCATTCTTTTCATCTTCGTTCTTTTTCTTTCATGATATCATGTTCTGCAATCCAAGAGTGCACAAAAATGATGACAAATTACACTAGAAGAGGCCAAGGGGGGGGAAGGAATCATTAGATTTTAACTACTTTAAAATTAAAGAATAATTATACACACACAGAAATATCTAATATTCTTTCTTAATATATATAACTTCAAAAGTAGCCTTCTTTGTTTTAAATTCCAGCAATGTGCTACATTGTTACTAAAATCACGACTAAAGTCGATAGAAAAGCAAATTATTTTCCTAATACGACAGAAGCACAGTAAGCGAAGGGGGATTTTAATGTATGGGTACAGCATGAACAATGAAAGAAAAAAAATTAGACAGTTATTACAGATACACAGAATAAAAGGGATAATGATCTTCGAGAAGAGTAAATAATTCCAGCGCTGGTAAAAAGATGGCACCAAAAGACAATAAGCAGATAATTTTAAATGACAAATAAACAAAATAAACTTTACTGTTAGCTTTGAAGCAGGTGTTATATATTAAACAGTCTTAATTCACACACAGAATTAGTGACATAACAGATCAAAAAAGAGTAATAATCAAACTCGCAATATATTAACATTAAAATAGCTATACATATATATATTTTTATAGATTTTTTTTTTAGAAAGGTCTCAAAAACACCATTCTAAAAACAGATTTCGAAGAACATCTTGGAAGCAAAAGTCATAAACCATAAAAGAAATATTTCATTCAGAATTTTAACGTAAGAACCGTTTCTATTTTTAAGTTCTTTACTTAGGTAAACTTATCCATGAGAGAGGAAAGCTTAGTCTAATGTACAAGAAATTATCCTGAAATATTACGTCACTTTAATGAAATTATAGCAATATTTCACTCAGGGAAAGAACATATTGACTGGCTGCCCGGGTTCGCGCCCAGCTTTAATACAGCAAGCCAAAACACATCAAATGCCATTGAATGATACAGCATTTTGAAATGATGCAAAAAATTTAAATGCAATTTCCTGGAAGCACTATTGTAATTACCTACATACTAAAATTTTGAGCAAAAATTAAAGAAAACTAAGATACACTTTTTCTTTAGAAGGAATCAAAGTCATATACTAATGTACGGATGCTCAACGTATTGTACTATAAAACCTAAACATAGGAATGAAATTTTGTCAGCTATGTGAGATGTCCAATAAAGAGAAATTCCGTAAATTGTAGAATACAACCTACGTCTGAAAACATATGAACGGTAAAACATAATTCAAATACTTTACTTTTAGCACTGAAGCAGGTATTCTACATTAAACTGTCTTAATTCATATACAGGATTAGTAATATAATAGCTCAAAATATTGTAAGAACAAAACACGCATTACATAAACATTAAAAAAAAGTCTATATACATTTATTAGTGTTAAGAGGGTTTATTCTGAAATATTGTAAAGTCACTTTCAATCAAATGATAGAAATTTTCACTCAGGGAAGGGACATTCTGTCTGGCTGCCTAGGTTCCATCCCAACTTTTGTTACAAAAGTTTCATAGAAGAAATTTAAAAATCCAGAAACGAAACTTATGAAGAAATTATTGAACATACCTTGTTCTATGATTTAGCCATTCTTACAGACATAATAACTAAATCTTAAACTTGAGGGGGTGGAGAGAACTAAAGTCTTTGAATTAAAGGTATTATAAATTCATTTTAAATCAAATTAATTTTTTGAAAATAATACACAAATATAAGGAATATACATTTTTACCATAATGTAATGTACGTTTTGCCACTTTGAAAATCTCGAGAACTAAAGCGTGAAATATAAGAAAACTGAAACAAACATTTCGAAAATCTCATCGAGCTTAAGTTAGTTTCTAAATTAGATGTTTTGAGTGTATTTAAAATTAGGCCAACTACTTCATTCACTTCAAACCCATTACATAATACTAGTATTTAAGAAAAATGGTAAAAGATTGCAAATATGTTAAATAACAATGCTACTGATCTAGAAATGGAAGTAACTGATTTTCATCCTAATTAAGATCAAGAATATCACAAAATGCCATTTGAATAGTCCTAGATCAGAAAAATCATGACCTGTTAAACTTTTAGAATGATAAATTTCTGCTTTCGATTTACTAAAAAATGTGAAAGAGGATTTTCAACAATGAACTTGTTAAAAATCAATGTTCAGATACAGGATAACAAGCAAACATCCAAAGGACTGCATGGATTTAGCCATAACATCGCATGTATCAGAGGGAAAGAAAAAATCGCAGAAGAAATGCAGTGTACAAATTATAACATTCAAGCATTTCTAGTGGAAATAAAGTTAATATAAAACAAGAATTACCAGCCACAGATGTCTTTTTGCTCTGCACTATTTCTCCATTCTTTTCATCTTCGTTCTTTTTCTTTCATGATATCATGTTCTGCAATCCAAGAGTGCACAAAAATGATGACAAATTACACTAGAAGAGGCCGGGGGGGAAGGAATCATTAGATTTTAACTACTTTAAAATTAAAGAATAATTATACACACACAGAAATGTCTAATATTCTTTCTTAATATATATAACTTCAAAAGTAGCCTTCTTTGTTTTAAATTCCAGCAATGTGCTACATTGTTACTAAAATCACGACTAAAGTCGATATAAAAGCAAATTATTTTCCTAATACGACAGAAGCACAGTAAGCGAAGGGGGATTTTAATGTATGGGTACAACATGAACAATGAAAGAAAAAAAAATTAGACAGTTATTACAGATACACAGAATAAAATGGATAATGATCTTCGAGAAGAGTAAATAATTTCAGCGCTGGTAAAAAGATGGCACCAAAAGACAATAAGCAGGTAATTTTAAATGACAAATAAACAAAATAAACTTTACTGTTAGCTTTGAAGCAGGTGTTATATATTAAACAGTCTTAATTCACACACAGAATTAGTGACATAACAGATCAAAAAAGAGTAATAATCAAACTCGCAATATATTAACATTAAAATAGCTATACATATATATATTTTTATAGATTTTTTTTTAGAAAGGGCTCAAAAACACCATTCTAAAAACAGATTTCGAAGAACATCTTGGAAGCAAAAGTCATAAACCATAAAAGAAATATTTCATTCAGAATTTTAACGTAAGAACCGTTTCTATTTTTAAGTTCTTTACTTAGGTAAACTTATCCATGAGAGAGGAACGCTTAGTCCAATGTACAAGAAATTATCCTGAAATATTACGTCACTTTAATGAAATTATAGCAATATTTCACTCAGGGAAAGAACATATTGACTGGCTGCCCGGGTTCGCGCCCAGCTTTAATACAGCAAGCCAAAACACATCAAATGCCATTGAATGATACAGCATTTTGAAATGATGCAAAAAATTTAAATGCAATTTCCTGGAAGCACTATTGTAATTACCTACATACTAAAATTTTGAGCAAAAATTAAAGAAAACTAAGATACACTTTTTCTTTAGAAGGAATCAAAGTCATATACTAATGTACGGATGCTCAACGTATTGTACTATAAAACCTAAACATAGGAATGAAATTTTGTCAGCTATGTGAGATGTCCAATAAAGAGAAATTCCGTAAATTGTAGAATACAACCTACGTCTGAAAACATATGAACGGTAAAACATAATTCAAATACTTTACTTTTAGCACTGAAGCAGGTATTCTACATTAAACTGTCTTAATTCATATACAGGATTAGTAATATAATAGCTCAAAATATTGTAAGAACAAAACACGCATTACATAAACATTAAAAAAAAGTCTATATACATTTATTAGTGTTAAGAGGGTTTATTCTGAAATATTGTAAAGTCACTTTCAATCAAATGATAGAAATTTTCACTCAGGGAAGGGACATTCTGTCTGGCTGCCTAGGTTCCATCCCAATTTTTGTTACAAAAGTTTCATAGAAGAAATTTAAAAATCCAGAAACGAAACTTATGAAGAAATTATTGAACATACCTTGTTCTATGATTTAGCCATTCTTACAGACATAATAACTAAATCTTAAACTTGAGGGGGTGGAGAGAACTAAAGTCTTTGAATTAAAGGTATTATAAATTCAGTTTAAATCAAATTAATTTTGTGAAAATAATACACAAATATAAGGAATATACATTTTTACCATAATGTAATGTACGTTTTGCCACTTTGAAAATCTCGAGAACTAAAGCGTGAAATATAAGAAAACTGAAACAAACATTTCGAAAATCTCATCGAGCTTAAGTTAGTTTCTAAATTAGATGTTTTGAGTGTATTTAAAATTAGGCCAACTACTTCATTCACTTCAAACCCATTACATAATACTAGTATTTAAGAAAAATGGTAAAAGATTGCAAATATGTTAAATAACAATGCTACTGATCTAGAAATGGAAGTAACTGATTTTCATCCTAATTAAGATCAAGAATATCACAAAATGCCATTTGAATAGTCCTAGATCAGAAAAATCATGACCTGTTAAACTTTTAGAATGATAAATTTCTGCTTTCGATTTACTAAAAAATGTGAAAGAGGATTTTCAACAACGAACTTGTTAAAAATCAATGTTCAGATACAGGATAACAAGCAAATATCCAAACGACTGCATGGATTTAGCCATAACATCGCATGTATCAGAGGGAAAGAAAAACTCGCAGAAGAAATGCAGTGTACAAATTATAACATTCAAGCATTTCTAGTGGAAATAAAGTTAATATAAAACAAGAATTACCAGCCACAGATGTCTCTTTGCTCTGCACTATTTCTCCATTCTTTTCATCTTCGTTCTTTTTCTTTCATGATATCATGTTCTGCAATCCAAGAGTGCACAAAAATGATGACAAATTACACTAGAAGAGGCAAAGGGGGGGGAAGGAATCATTAGATTTTAACTACTTTAAAATTAAAGAATAATTATACACACACAGAAATATCTAATATTCTTTCTTAATATATATAACTTCAAAAGTAGCCTTCTTTGTTTTAAATTCCAGCAATGTGCTACATTGTTACTAAAATCACGACTAAAGTCGATAGAAAAGCAAATTATTTTCCTAATACGACAGAAGCACAGTAAGCGAAGGGGGATTTTAATGTATGGGTACAGCATGAACAATGAAAGAAAAAAAATTAGACAGTTATTACAGATACACAGAATAAAAGGGATAATGATCTTCGAGAAGAGTAAATAATTCCAGCGCTGGTAAAAAGATCGCACCAAAAGACAATAAGCAGGTAATTTTAAATGACAAATAAACAAAATAAACTTTACTGTTAGCTTTGAAGCAGGTGTTATATATTAAACAGTCTTAATTCACACACAGAATTAGTGACATAACAGATCAAAAAAGAGTAATAATCAAACTTGCAATATATTAACATTAAAATAGCTATACATATATATATTTTTATAGATTTTTTTTTTTAGAAAGGGCTCAAAAACACCATTCTAAAAACAGATTTCGAAGAACATCTTGGAAGCAAAAGTCATAAACCATAAAAGAAATATTTCATTCAGAATTTTAACGTAAGAACCGTTTCTATTTTTAAGTTCTTTACTTAGGTAAACTTATCCATGAGAGAGGAACGCTTAGTCCAATGTACAAGAAATTATCCTGAAATATTACGTCACTTTAATGAAATTATAGCAATATTTCACTCAGGGAAAGAACATATTGACTGGCTGCCCGGGTTCGAGCCCAGCTTTAATACAGCAAGCCAAAACACATCAAATGCCATTGAATGATACAGCATTTTGAAATGATGCAAAAAATTTAAATGCAATTTCCTGGAAGCACTATTGTAATTACCTACATACTAAAATTTTGAGCAAAAATTAAAGAAAACTAAGATACACTTTTTCTTTAGAAGGAATCAAAGTCATATACTAATGTACGGATGCTCAACGTATTGTACTATAAAACCTAAACATAGGAATGGAATTTTGTCAGCTATGTGAGATGTCCAATAAAGAGAAATTCCGTAAATTGTAGAATACAACCTACGTCTGAAAACATATGAACGGTAAAACATAATTCAAATACTTTACTTTTAGCACTGAAGCAGGTATTCTACATTAAACTGTCTTTATTCATATACAGGATTAGTAATATAATAGCTCAAAGTATTGTAAGAACAAAACACGCATTACATAAACATTAAAAAAAAAGTCTATATACATTTATTAGTGTTAAGAGGGTTTATTCTGAAATATTGTAAAGTCACTTTCAATCAAATGATAGAAATTTTCACTCAGGGAAGGGACATTCTGTCTGGCTGCCTAGGTTCCATCCCAACTTTTGTTACAAAAGTTTCATAGAAGAAATTTAAAAATCCAGAAACGAAACTTATGAAGAAATTATTGAACATACCTTGTTCTATGATTTAGCCATTCTTACAGACATAATAACTAAATCTTAAACTTGAGGGGGTGGAGAGAACTAAAGTCTTTGAATTAAAGGTATTATAAATTCAGTTTAAATCAAATTAATTTTGTGAAAATAATACACAAATATAAGGAATATACATTTTTACCATAATGTAATGTACGTTTTGCCACTTTGAAAATCTCGAGAACTAAAGCGTGAAATATAAGAAAACTGAAACAAACATTTCGAAAATCTCATCGAGCTTAAGTTAGTTTCTAAATTAGATGTTTTGAGTGTATTTAAAATTAGGCCAACTACTTCACTCACTTCAAACCCATTACATAATACTAGTATTTAAGAAAAATGGTAAAAGATTGCAAATATGTTAAATAACAATGCTACTGATCTAGAAATGGAAGTAACTGATTTTCATCCTAATTAAGATCAAGAATATCACAAAATGCCATTTGAATAGTCCTAGATCAGAAAAATCATGACCTGTTAAACTTTTAGAATGATAAATTTCTGCTTTCGATTTACTAAAAAATGTGAAAGAGGATTTTCAACAACGAACTTGTTAAAAATCAATGTTCAGATACAGGATAACAAGCAAATATCCAAACGACTGCATGGATTTAGCCATAACATCGCATGTATCAGAGGGAAAGAAAAACTCGCAGAAGAAATGCAGTGTACAAATTATAACATTCAAGCATTTCTAGTGGAAATAAAGTTAATATAAAACAAGAATTACCAGCCACAGATGTCTCTTTGCTCTGCACTATTTCTCCATTCTTTTCATCTTCGTTCTTTTTCTTTCATGATATCATGTTCTGCAATCCAAGAGTGCACAAAAATGATGACAAATTACACTAGAAGAGGCCAAGGGGGGGGAAGGAATCATTAGATTTTAACTACTTTAAAATTAAAGAATAATTATACACACACAGAAATGTCTAATATTCTTTCTTAATATATAAAACTTCAAAAGTAGCCTTCTTTGTTTTAAATTCCAGCAATGTGCTACATTGTTACTAAAATCACGACTAAAGTCGATAGAAAAGCAAATTATTTTCCTAATATGACAGAAGCACAGTAAGCGAAGGGGGATTTTAATGTATGGGTACAGCATGAACAATGAAAGAAAAAAAATTAGACAGTTATTACAGATACACAGAATAAAAGGGATAATGATCTTCGAGAAGAGTAAATAATTTCAGCGCTGGTAAAAAGATGGCACCAAAAGACAATAAGCAGATAATTTTAAATGACAAATAAACAAAATAAACTTTACTGTTAGCTTTGAAGCAGGTGTTATATATTAAACAGTCTTAATTCACACACAGAATTAGTGACATAACAGATCAAAAAAGAGTAATAATCAAACTCGCAATTTATTAATATTAAAATAGCTATACATATATATATTTTTATAGATTTTTTTTTTTAGAAAGGGCTCAAAAACATCATTCTAAAAACAGATTTCGAAGAACATCTTGGAAGCAAAAGTCATAAACCATAAAAGAAATATTTCATTCAGAATTTTAACGTAAGAACCGTTTCTATTTTTAAGTTCTTTACTTAGGTAAACTTATCCATGAGAGAGGAACGCTTAGTCCAATGTACAAGAAATTATCCTGAAATATTACGTCACTTTAATGAAATTATAGCAATATTTCACTCAGGGAAAGAACATATTGACTGGCTGCCCGGGTTCGAGCCCAGCTTTAATACAGCAAGCCAAAACACATCAAATGCCATTGAATGATACAGCATTTTGAAATGATGCAAAAAATTTAAATGCAATTTCCTGGAAGCACTATTGTAATTACCTACATACTAAAATTTTGAGCAAAAATTAAAGAAAACTAAGATACACTTTTTCTTTAGAAGGAATCAAAGTCATATACTAATGTACGGATGCTCAACGTATTGTACTATAAAACCTAAACATAGGAATGAAATTTTGTCAGCTATGTGAGATGTCCAATAAAGAGAAATTCCGTAAATTGTAGAATACAACCTACGTCTGAAAACAGATGAACGGTAAAACATAATTCAAATACTTTACTTTTAGCACTGAAGCAGGTATTCTACATTAAACTGTCTTAATTCATATACAGGATTAGTAATATAATAGCTCAAAATATTGTAAGAACAAAACACGCATTACATAAACATTAAAAAAAAAGTCTATATACATTTATTAGTGTTAAGAGGGTTTATTCTGAAATATTGTAAAGTCACTTTCAATCAAATGATAGAAATTTTCACTCAGGGAAGGGACATTCTGTCTGGCTGCCTAGGTTCCATCCCAACTTTTGTTACAAAAGTTTCATAGAAGAAATTTAAAAATCCAGAAACGAAACTTATGAAGAAATTATTGAACATACCTTGTTCTATGATTTAGCCATTCTTACAGACATAATAACTAAATCCTAAACTTGAGGGGGTGGAGAGAACTAAAGTCTTTGAATTAAAGGTATTATAAATTCATTTTAAATCAAATTAATTTTGTGAAAATAATACACAAATATAAGGAATATACATTTTTACCATAATGTAATGTACGTTTTGCCACTTTGAAAATCTCGAGAACTAAAGCGTGAAATATTAGAAAACTGAAACAAACATTTCGAAAATCTCATCGAGCTTAAGTTAGTTTCTAAATTAGATGTTTTGAGTGTATTTAAAATTAGGCCAACTACTTCATTCACTTCAAACCCATTACATAATACTAGTATTTAAGAAAAATTGTAAAAGATTGCAAATATGTTAAATAACAATGCTACTGATCTAGAAATGGAAGTAACTGATTTTCATCCTAATTAAGATCAAGACTATCACAAAATGCCATTTGAATAGTCCTAGATCAGAAAAATCATGACCTGTTAAACTTTTAGAATGATAAATTTCTGCTTTCGATTTACTAAAAAATGTGAAAGAGGATTTTCAACAACGAACTTGTTAAAAATCAATGTTCAGATACAGGATAACAAGCAAATATCCAAACGACTGCATGGATTTAGCCATAACATCGCATGTATCAGAGGGAAAGAAAAACTCGCAGAAGAAATGCAGTGTACAAATTATAACATTCAAGCATTTCTAGTGGAAATAAAGTTAATATAAAACAAGAATTACCAGCCACAGATGTCTCTTTGCTCTGCACTATTTCTCCATTCTTTTCATCTTCGTTCTTTTTCTTTCATGATATCATGTTCTGCAATCCAAGAGTGCACAAAAATGATGACAAATTACACTAGAAGAGGCCAAGGGGGGGGAAGGAATCATTAGATTTTAACTACTTTAAAATTAAAGAATAATTATACACACACAGAAATATCTAATATTCTTTCTTAATATATATAACTTCAAAAGTAGCCTTCTTTGTTTTAAATTCCAGCAATGTGCTACATTGTTACTAAAATCACGACTAAAGTCGATAGAAAAGCAAATTATTTTCCTAATACGACAGAAGCACAGTAAGCGAAGGGGGATTTTAATGTATGGGTACAGCATGAACAATGAAAGAAAAAAAATTAGACAGTTATTACAGATACACAGAATAAAAGGGATAATGATCTTCGAGAAGAGTAAATAATTTCAGCGCTGGTAAAAAGATGGCACCAAAAGACAATAAGCAGATAATTTTAAATGACAAATAAACAAAATAAACTTTACTGTTAGCTTTGAAGCAGGTGTTATATATTAAACAGTCTTAATTCACACACAGAATTAGTGACATAACAGATCAAAAAAGAGTAATAATCAAACTCGCAATATATTAACATTAAAATAGCTATACATATATATATTTTTATAGATTTTTTTTTTAGAAAGGGCTCAAAAACACCATTCTAAAAACAGATTTCGAAGAACATCTTGGAAGCAAAAGTCATAAACCATAAAAGAAATATTTCATTCAGAATTTTAACGTAAGAACCGTTTCTATTTTTAAGTTCTTTACTTAGGTAAACTTATCCATGAGAGAGAAACGCTTAGTCCAATGTACAAGAAATTATCCTGAAATATTACGTCACTTTAATGAAATTATAGCAATATTTCACTCAGGGAAAGAACATATTGACTGGCTGCCCGGGTTCGCGCCCAGCTTTAATACAGCAAGCCAAAACACATCAAATGCCATTGAATGATACAGCATTTTGAAATGATGCAAAAAATTTAAATGCAATTTCCTGGAAGCACTATTGTAATTACCTACATACTAAAATTTTGAGCAAAAATTAAAGAAAACTAAGATACACTTTTTCTTTAGAAGGAATCAAAGTCATATACTAATGTACGGATGCTCAACGTATTGTACTATAAAACCTAAACATAGGAATGGAATTTTGTCAGCTATGTGAGATGTCCAATAAAGAGAAATTCCGTAAATTGTAGAATACAACCTACGTCTGAAAACATATGAACGGTAAAACATAATTCAAATACTTTACTTTTAGCACTGAAGCAGGTATTCTACATTAAACTGTCTTAATTCATATACAGGATTAGTAATATAATAGCTCAAAGTATTGTAAGAACAAAACACGCATTACATAAACATTAAAAAAAAAGTCTATATACATTTATTAGTGTTAAGAGGGTTTATTCTGAAATATTGTAAAGTCACTTTCAATCAAATGATAGAAATTTTCACTCAGGGAAGGGACATTCTGTCTGGCTGCCTAGGTTCCATCCCAACTTTTGTTACAAAAGTTTCATAGAAGAAATTTAAAAATCCAGAAACGAAACTTGTGAAGAAATTATTGAACATACCTTGTTCTATGATTTAGCCATTCTTACAGACATAATAACTAAATCTTAAACTTGAGGGGGTGGAGAGAACTAAAGTCTTTGAATTAAAGGTATTATAAATTCATTTTAAATCAAATTAATTTTGTGAAAATAATACACAATTATAAGGAATATACATTTTTACCATAATGTAATGTACGTTTTGCCACTTTGAAAATCTCGAGAACTAAAGCGTGAAATATAAGAAAACTGAAACAAACATTTCGAAAATCTCATTGAGCTTAAGTTAGTTTCTAAATTAGATGTTTTGAGTGTATTTAAAATTAGGCCAACTACTTCATTCACTTCAAACCCATTACATAATACTAGTATTTAAGAAAAATTGTAAAAGATTGCAAATATGTTAAATAACAATGCTACTGATCTAGAAATGGAAGTAACTGATTTTCATCCTAATTAAGATCAAGAATATCACAAAATGCCATTTGAATAGTCCTAGATCAGAAAAATCATGACCTGTTAAACTTTTAGAATGATAAATTTCTGCTTTCGATTTACTAGGACATGAGGACAGGACATGAGGAAGCCACTTGCCCAGTTCCCATATTATTTCAAGTCTATAAAGATATGGTCGAATGGTTTCGTCAGATACTACAAACCTGTATTCAAGTTCCTGGGCATTTTTAATTGGCATTCTGCTTGATTTCCTCCTCCAGCTGGACTTTACCGAAGGCGAATGGACGACCAGCGCAAAATTTGTCTTCAAGACTCTCGTCTCCGGATGAAAATCAACTGAATCCCTTTTGAGCAGTCTATTCTCTCACTGATGTCTCTCCAAGCACACAGCATATTCTTTTAACGGCCTTTGCAGCTTTATTTCCTAATTTGTACTTGTAAAGCAAAATAGGCTTCAAAATCTCCTTTCCCACCGACGTATTTTTTCGAAGACTGAAATACCTACAAAACCGATAGCGAAACGTTCGATACACTGAATCTCTACTAAATAAGATTTGAAAGGAATATAAACGTATGACGTCATCAGAATCAGTTTGATCACACTAAGCACCGCAAGTAACTGTTCTTAAAAACCGCACGAACTTTCTTAGTTACTTGCTATAATTTGTAAATAGTATGTAAACAAAAACATTAAGTTCCTTCACTTACATTCAATAAGCACTTATTTTTCCTATTCAAAAGGCAATGCAGTTGTCTGGATTAGTTGTCATATTAAATTCGAATGTTATAACTTTATATTTCTCTAGAAATGTTACACATGAAATAATTTATTTATAAATTATTGATAGTGTGTTTTTCTTATTCATTTGTTTTTCCTTCAGTTACAAGTTCTACATTCCAAGAATTTAAAATAAAAACTGAAAATTGAGATCTCTTATCATTTTGCTAAAACTGCCCATCTGTTAAGAGATTCAGTTTTAGTTTATATTTAAATACGTTAAAGGATTAGGCAATATTTTTATTAGTTAATTCAGACATCCATGTCCAGATTTTTACTGTATTTCGGGAAATAATCCCACAAAATAATATATATAATTATTCTAGCAATAGTTTTTATTTTATTCGATATCTAATATACGTATAAAACTATTTATAATTTAACGAAAGCAGTATAAATAATTCATGGCTATAAACGGACAATAACTTAACTGTTAAAAATTTTTTTAAATAAGTACTATTCTATAATTTGAGTCCTAGATTTTAAGTTTATAAATTTTCACACCCAATGATTGGCTTCTCAATCTTTTCTATGAATAAACATTAAAAAATTTTAAATCTAGATCGTTGCATGACGGTAGGAAGAAAAATCTATTGAGATGATCTAGTTATTAATTTTCAAATATAAAACTCAGAACTTACGTAGAAATAAATTATATTAAATTGTATTTTACTTGATGTAAATTTTTCACTCTAAACTCATAGCACGTTCGGAACTTGAATATTAACGCAACCACCTTGGCGCAATTTGGAGATTTTTTTTACACATAAGAAAGTAACACACATGGGGTGAAAGTTCGTGGTTTTCACACCTTATTTATAGAAAAATTCGAAAAAAATCCATAATGATCATAAATCGGTAAACATTATCAATGTATACATTATCATTATCTTCTACATTACATTATCTTTGAGATACATTATCATATATAAAAGTTAAAAATATATTTACGGGTGCCCCTTAGCGATAATTGGCGATTTTTGGCGAAACATGGACACCGAGTTTGTGCAATTCTTGGACGACTTGTTATTTTGGATTTGTATAGCGGCAATTTTTGCCCCAAAAATCGCTGCTACACAAATCCAAAATAACAAGTCGAAGAATTGCACAAACTTGGTATCCATGTACAAATCAACCTATTTTCACTGAAAAAACATCAGAGCATTGCGCACCCGTTGACTTTGTCTATGTACACATCGATTTATATTCACTTAAAAAGTCAAAGGGCCAGCCAACAAAAAATATATAATCTCAATAAACTACATTTATTTTAAATCAAACAATGAAATAACATAAAAAAGGAAATTCATCTTAGCACTACATGAAGGAAATATCCACTTACCTTATTTACGTGTCTTCTGCCAAACAAAATTCCTTAACAGCAACCAAAAACTTCTTAAAATTATCTGAACTAGAATCCGTGTACTGGCTAAAAAAATATCACTAGTAAATTAAACGAGATTCTTGCACGAAGAACATGTTGTTCAGTTTTTTCCTTATTTTTTTATTCACATCACATACAAAAACATATTATACTGAAAAATCCAAGTGCAATTAATCCGAGAAACAAGAAATAAAAAGCTAGCCTAGTAAAGCCAAAAAGTACGTTACATAGAATTCTAAAGATTCGTTTACATAAACATTTACGTCAAGGCTTGCCGGGAAAGAATTCAGACGACCGTTAATCACGCCGTCTGATTACATGATCACTTTATTTTTAACAACTTCCCCCCCTCATGAACCACAGGCGTTCATCGAACTTGTATATAAACAGTATACACGCGTACAACAAAAACACTCGAGTTCCAGACACAAGAGAAAATTTAAATGGAACATTAGAAAATTTAAAAAAAAAAAAGTTATCCAAATTCAAAAAAGCAATATTCACCTTTTTCAGAAGATTATTCAATGACCCCCTAAGAGAATACTCACAAAAGATGCACTCACAATACATATTTGTAAATTAACACTGAAGATGAAACTTTAGTTCTGAAGTTCTAAACTGTGCAAAAGTTGTACAGGACGCCTGATAACCGATGACTCTGTTTTTACTTTGCAAGCCCTCTTCTAGATACAAAACGTCGAAAGGCAAGCAAAAAATTAATCTGATGTCATATTACTAACTAGTTCCAGATGAACACTTCTTGTAACAGCACAGGTTATCAATAGAATATATTGTTTGTTTTTATTCTTTCGTTTAGGAGGGAAAACGGGGAATAGCTTTTACCCAAAACTGTTCAGCGCGATTTTGTTCTTTAGTAGTAAGAAGACCCATTGTACTAATTTTTCTTCAAAGAACATCAACAAATCGTAATACCCAAGAAGTCACCTTCAGTAGTTTGCGTAAGCAATAAACTTATTAACATCAATTATCTGTTTGGAAACAATTGCGGAACTAATTACAGCACAAGCTATATATTCAGCTTCAATCTCCTGGTCTATTGAGTCATATTCAAATCTCTTCGGCTGGGGCCAAGTATTCTCCTGGTACAATAACCATTTTGGGCCCTGCCACCATTTTTTTTAAGTTAGCAAATCTTTACTAGTTAAATCTCCTGTTAACAAGTCCGCAGGGTTATCTTTACCTATACAATGTCTCCATGCAGTGGAATCTGTAGTTTCTTGAATTTCTAATACTCTGTTTGAAACAAATTGCGTCCACGTAGATGCCGTGCCTTTTATCCAGTGTAGCACAATTGTTGAATCACTCCATAGAATAATCTTTGTAAATTTAAAAAAGGATTTTTACAATATTTGGCTATTCTTGCTGTAATTTCTGCACCCATTAATTCCAGTCGGGGCAACGTCACGTTTTTAATTGGCGCAACTCGTGGTTTAGAAACTATGAAGCTAGTTTTAAAAGTGCCATGCGATGTCTTGTACCTAAAGTATGCAACCGCTCCAAAAGCTTTTCATGAAGCATCAGAGAATATAACCACTTGTGGCCAAGGCTCTTGCCAACAGGCGCAAATCTTGACTCCTAACCACCTTGAATTTCGTGGGCGTGCTTTGATTTCAAGAAAAGTGAAATTAGTAACAACAACCACGCATAAAATATTTGAAATTTTAAGCAAGAATTATTTTTACTCAACAGAAAACAAAACAAAATTTCGTAATGTTTAGCCCGAAAGGTGTTAACCCAGAAGCACTAATTATTTCGTTTTGCTATTTTGCGTCAATTCACTCACTGCGTTAATTCACTTTTCAAACTGTTGCCACCAAATATTACAGCCCTATATTATATTTAAAGAAATTAAGTAATGAAGCATCTAGATAAAGGTATATGTGTTTCTCACATTGTAGTAAAAGGACGGTATCTAGAACCATAAAATTCTGACTAACGTAATCCTCCAGCGAATATGGGCATCTGGAAGCCCTTATTCGGAATTTGTTCTATTATCTCTTTTATATTTTGCCAGACATTAAAAATTTTTGATTAAGAAACTCTATGATTTCAAAGTGAGGAATCGAAGAATGGAAACACTACACGGAAAAAAAAATCTCCAGCGCCCGAGACTGTGTATCGGAAATTCTAAAGATAGGCTCATTTTAAACTTATTTTGCGATATTACTATTGAACTGAATTTCATCGTTTAAGCGCGAAGAACATGATATCTAGTAAATAAAGGCAACACATAAAACATTAAAAAAGGCCCCTCTGCGCGTAATGTAAAATCTGAAAAAAGCTTTCAGATTTTTTTCTTTTCTTAAAATATGATTTTAATATTCCTTAAGTATAAAAGAATAAAAATAATTATTTTTATCTTTTCACATTTCTTTTTTTCAGAATTTCAATGCAATGCAAGATCCATTTGCTCTCCTAGAAATAGTAAGTTTGCAGAATTCCTTTAAAAAGATAAATTTTATAAATATTTTCTGAATTTTATTTGCAGGAGAATTATTTAACTTAAGATAAATCTCTGTAACATGAATTAGCAAAATATACTTCTGGCTGAAGCAAATTATTACAAGCAAAGAATATGGTATTTAACCATTAAAATTATTGTATTAATTATTAAAATTATTGTATTAATTATTAAAATTATTGTATTAATTATTAAAATTATTGTATTTAATAATTAAATACAACTGAAAAATGCTCTGTTGAAATTGCTATGTTGAAAGATAAAATTTTACTAGTCCTTTGTTATGCAAGCCGCATATATGATGAAATTTTGTATCAATACTAAATTTTTCGGATTCTACAATTTTATTGTTGATTCATTATCTTTGGAAAACTTTAAGAGTTTGGGGTAGATTAAAATCTTCTGTTAATTTTAATAGCCATAGTAATTCTTGCGATAGTGCAACATATTCAGCTTCTGCCGAGGATAATGAGACGCATTTTTTTTTTTAAACCACGAAATACAATTTTTGCCTAACAAATTTGCACTTCCTGATGGGGATGTTTTCTATCTTCAGTATCTGGTCTCCAATCAGCATCTGAATAAACTGTAAGGTTAGGTTCTTCACTCGACGAAATTTCCAGAGATAAATGCTTTGTCGTGTTTAAACAGCTAATGATTCTTTTTACAGCATTCTAGTCTTTTTGACGTAGATTATTACACTTTCTGCTAAGTATGCGAGTTGAAACTGTGATATCTGGTCTTGTGAAAGACGATATATACAAAAAGACTCCCAATAAGCTTGAATTTATCATTTGAAATTAGGAGATTTTCTTCCCGGTTTAGACTATAATAATTTGTTTCCATTGGTGTACTACAGTGAGTTTCGCTTCTTCAAGTTGAAATTGCTTGACTAGTTGATTTATTTTGTTTTCCGGAGATAAGAGATAACTTCCATCTTCCTTTCGATTTATTTCCATGCCTAAGAAATATTTAGCTTCACCAAGATGTGTTATTTGATAACGTTTCATTAAATCGTTAATTACTTGAAGAATTAGTGCTTCTTCTGTAGAACTTATTAGGATATCATCAAGATGTACAATTCAATTGATTCTTCGGTGACGATCCTCTTTTGCGAAAAGACACAGATCTGCTTTAGTTTGACTGAACCCAAGATTCTTCAATGTAATTTGAATTTCTGCAGTCTAGCTCCTAGCTGTTTATTTCAGACCATAAATCGAATTCTGCCATTTATAAACTTTATGTCTTTCTTCTGGAACTACAAATCTTTCTGGTTGTTCCATACATATTTCTTCATTTAACTTGCCATTCAAAAAAGCTGTTTTAACATCTAGTTGATGTACCTTGGCATTATTATATGATGCCATGCTAAGAAAACTCGAATTGTAGTGTGTTTCGCTACTGGTGAAAAATTTTCTTCATAATCACTGCCTGAATTTACTGCCGAGAAAGACGAGCAAAAGACTTAATATATTGGTTCAGAGAAAAAAAAATTTTTTTTCTAAAGGTTTTATTGTTCTTACTGGACTCTTTTATAAGGGGAAACTTAAAATAAGGAAAAATAAAAAAAATATCAAAATCAATTCGGATTACAATCAGAAATAACTTTAAACACCTATATTAAAAGACGAAATTCCATCTCTTTATCCAAACAATCTTGACTGTATTAAGTTCCATCAGGATAAGGCTACAAACCATACCTCTAAATCTACTGCTTTATGTTTTGAAAAAAGTGAGATATGAAACCGCAGTTGAAGCTATTCCCTCTAGATGCATATCCACCAAATCTCCTGATGTGTCTCCTATGGATTAATGTGCATTTGTACTTTTAAAACAAGCTCTTTATACGTGGCATCCCCAAACATTGGACGGACTGTGGAACATTGTGAAAGAGAAGTGGCATAAAATCAACCTTGATGTTTTCACGAAAAGGCTTTTCTCTTACAAATCATAATGTAATATGATGGTTCAACAAAAGGGCTCTCAGACGGAATATATTAGAAAATGAAATTATAACGTTTGTTTATATATATAATTCTTTGCAAAATCCTTAAAAGGATACCTGAACACACCCTGCACTCAGTCATTTGCGATAGTTACGTTGAATTTTAAATTTCAGACTAAACGTTTCAGGATTGTTCATAGGGTTTCCTTTATTCTCATTTTTATTAATAGTGCCTCATAAATATCTATTCAAGTATATTAAAGTATATGAAAGGATTCATTTTCTAATTTATAAAATACCCTGTTTTTAAATATTTTTAACCCAGAGGGACATTAGCCCGCATTCTGTCCAAACGTTTATGTCTTCAAATGAAAAAATGATCCCTTTGGGCGCAATACAAAGTCTGAAAGCTTTCAGTTTAATATTTGTTTTGGGTGTATCTGTGGGGTGTAAATTCTTTAACTTTCAGTATATATCCAATCGAGACATTTTTATAAAAATTATTTAAATTAATTTCTTCCAAATTTCATTTCATGATTGATTTGTTTGAGTAAAAGTTAGGTTATTTGAAAAGGGCAAAGAAAAGGATGGTTACCTGCCTGGCGCGAGGGATGGCTTAGCCGAGAACGTTCTATGGGAAATCGCCTAATATACATCGAGATAAGGAAAACTGCAGAAGCCAACCATGCAGCCATCACGTTGGCAGGGAATCAAACAGGGTAAAACTCTTAGCATTCTTAAACACAGGATATATTGCTATGGGACACATATTGAAAATACTTCGTTGTAAATAAAGCAATATATTCTCATTTATTATTTCTAGTAAGTTTTGACATAAAGGCCACAGAGAGAAAAAAATCTAAAATACAAAATAACATCCTTATTCGTGTTTTAATGATAATCTGGAGGTTTTTTTATACGAAATGCCGACAAATCACATAGGAAAAACAAAAAGGAAGTAGCTGACGGTCACTTCGAATTGGGAGCACAGACAACAAGGCAAAATATGCCTAAGAAAAATTTCAATAATAGCTACAGCTTAACTTAATTCAATGAGAAGTTATAGTTAAAATAGAGCATATTGGTAAATCATAACTGAATATTGTGTGTAAACTAGTAAATTTATTTAAGAGCACAAGAAAAACAAATTTAGCAACGGCATTTAACTGCAAATAATATTTTAATTTCAGGTTACCATATAATTTCATTTAAATTTTGCAAATCTGAAATGTAGCTCTAGAAAACAATTTTAAAATGATTTTCTGTTTCTATTTCAGCTGTAGCGCAATAGATTGGACTGAAAACATCTTTCCTCTCTCTTATCGAAAAAGGCAATTTCTTCCGTCCAAATCCAATGCTCAGTCAATAAGGTCATCTCTTAGTCAGTCAATGTTCAATTTTTATTCAGTCACTGGTCAGGCAAAGAGATCTTCACTTTCTCAGTCGATTTTCAGTGAATGTCCAATTTTTATTCTGTCACTGGTCAGTTAATCAGATCGTCACTCAGTCACTAGGCTGTCAATGAGATCGTCACTTAGTCAGTCAATGTCCAATTTTTATTCAGTCACTGGTCAGGCAAGGAGATCTTCACTTTCTCAGTTCCTGTTCAGTGAATGTCCAAATTTTAGTCTGTCAGTGCTCAGTTAATGAATCACTCAGTCACTGCTCAGTCAATGTCCAAATTTAGTCAGTCTCCGGTCTGTCAATGAGATAGTCAGTTAGTCAGTCACTGGTCAGACAATGTCCTACTTTCAGTCACTCAATGAGATTGTCATTTAGTAAGTCACTGGTCAGACAATGTCCAATCTTTAGTCAGTCAACGGGCAATCAAGGAGACCGTCACATAGTCAGTCAATGTCCAATTTTTAGGCAGGCCCTGGTCAGTCAATGTGATCGTCTGTTAGTGACTGGTCAGAAAATGTCTAATTTTTAGTCAGTCACTGGTCAGACAATGTCCTACTTTTAGTCAATGAGATTGTCATTTAGTCAGTCACTGGTCAGTCAATGTCCAATTTTTAGGCAAGTACTGGTGAGTCGAGATTGGTGTCATGGCAAACAAATTTATCACGAATACAAACTGAAATTGTGTAAACTTATCTCAGATCTATATAATATGTTTTATGTCCTTTGTTTATTTTTAATTTTTTAAAGCAGAAATATTTCAGTAATGTTTTTCTTATGTTTGAAATTTTGAAACGCTTGCTATGATTCGAGGAAGGATGTTGAGTGTACTCGTCATCAAAGCAGATAACAGGGACGGTACCAACGACGAGATCAACGAGCTGTTCTTCAGAATCTTCAGTTGGTTTCAGTTCTGTTCTGTCTACTTGATCCAGTTTGCCATTCATTTTTGTTTCATTATTTGTGTTAAGGAGATTACCAGAATCAATGTCTCTTTGTGCTCCAAGATCGTTATGCGATACAATGCATTCAGCATCCAATGATTCAATAGAGGCATTCAAACTGAATTCTTTCTGGTTCAAGATGGTTATACTGCTATTCGGGCCTATTTGATTACTTGAGTTATCAGGTTTTGGAAAATCAAAATCCTTTTCTGTTTCATGTTGGAGGTAATTAAATTGCTTTTCATCGCTGATATTGTGCACATCATAAGAATTATTATCGAAATCGTTGGCAAAATGGCCGATGTGGTCAGTATCACTATCAATATGCAACTTTAGAAGGTTATTATCAAAAGCTTCGTTATTAACTTCGAGGAGATCGGTGTCACTGTCTATGTAAACATCAAAGGAATCATCATTAAATTCATTAATATCAGCATATGAATCAAGGAAATCTAAATTACGTACCTTGTTTCCGGCATTAAACTCGTCTTCATTACGGTTAATAGAGTTTTTATCATTATTTTCCCGAATTCTCTCTTCTCTTCGAGAAAACAAAAGGAAGGCAGTCGCAAAACAAATAATTATGCCCAATAGGCAGTCGATAAAGGCTGTTGGTTAAAAAACGTAACACAATACTGTCAAAAAAAAGAACACCATTTCTAAAAATGGTTCGACTGCGATTTCAGCATTAAAAATAACAAGCAAATAAGCTCCACACGTAAGATTTTAGCACCACTAGATTTGATATCTCTAATGATTACGGTTCATAAGCATTGTTAAAAATGTATACATTAACTTTGTTTTAATTAAACAAAGCCTAAAACAATTATTGATAAATTCATTGTTCCGAACGTTGTTAAAAGGATTCTTTGAATATGTAACAATGAAAGGTATTCTGATATATAACTTTACTCACAATAGAGGAAAGATTCTATGAGTCTGTCTTTCGTTCGGTCTGCGTGTAAGCTGATAGAACCAGGCCTACGAATTTGCTACATAGGTGCATCTAGACTAGAGCCAGTGCACCTCGAAACGAGGTTTCAAAAATTCGAATGACTTTTTAAATTTTATTTTTTTATTTTTTTTTTATTTATTTTTTTGATAAAATCGCATAAAATCGGTAATACTCTCTCATTACATCAGCAATAATGGCACGGAACCATTATTGCTGTTGTATCCCTGTCGCCATTGTTGATGATATCAGCACTGTTGCCATTCGGAAAAATGAAGGCGAAAATTAGCGTTTTAATAACTTTTAATTAATATCTCTGATTTTTGCTATTTTTTGGGATAAAAGTGGAAGCGGAAAAGTGGAAAACGAACCAACGCTAAACTGCTGCTGCCATGCATATTCAAATAAATGTTTCGTCTTTGGGGGTTTCTTGCAATACAAAGCATAAACGTAATACTTATATGTACATATATATATTTATATATAACCAGAGATTATTATTATTAAAACGAAAGTACTTGAATACTCTGGGAAAGTATTTTTATACAAAAAGTACTTTCAAAACATGAATTTGTATTGGATTTATTGGTGCAAAGCACAGAGAATCATGTTTACCTGCCACTCTGATGGAAAAGGTTTCATCTACCTTTGAGTGGGTAAAAATGAAAGTAAATATATACACAATACAAAAATATATAAAACTCTTTTTAATTCTTTAATAGTCACCTCTTTAAGATAAAATCAACTGGTTAGCGTAACATGAACTTACGTTATATAATTAGCGAGAACGATACACCAAAATGAGTTTTGGTGATCGATGTACTTAGTGTACATAGTGTTTTTTCTACTTTTCATTATTTACTCTTTATTACATTTACTTAATTATTGCTGATAAATCGATATGGACTTTACGAAACCTTGGGGCAGCACATTGATGTGTATTATGCGTTAAAATTTTCAACAACTGGTCTGTGCAACTATGCTCCGCTCACTTATGTTACATGCCTCAACAACTACCGCCACCATATTCCGTTAGTTTCAAGACGCGGATTAAGGAGGACGCTACAGCCATGTCTATGCCTAATTTAGTGGCACCTGAGTTGATTACCTGAGTTATCAGGTTTTGGAAAATCAACATCCTTTTCTGTTTCATGTTGGAGGTAATTAAATTGCTTTTCATCGCTGATATTGTGCACATCATAAGAATTATTTTCGAAATCTTTGGCAAAATGGCCGATGTGGTCAGTATCACTATCAATATGCAACTTAAGAACGTTATTATCAAAAGCTTCGTTATTAACTTCGAGAAGATTGGTGTCACTGTCTATGTCCACATCAAAGGAATCATCATCAAATTCATTAATATCAGCATATGAATCAAAGAAATCTAAATTACGTACCTTGTTTCCGGCATTAAACTAGTGTTCATTACGGTTAATAGAGTTTTCATCATTATTTTCCTGAATTCTCTCTTCTCTTCGAGAAAACAAAAGGAAAGCAGTCTCAAAACAAATAAGTATGCCCAATACATAGCCATATATCTCCCTAATTTAGTGGCACTTCAATGTAGTTACTACTCGTGAAGCTTGGGCATACGTGTAACGCTTGCAAGAGATAAACATGAATTTACTGCGTAAAAAGAAGAGCAAAAGACTTAATACATTGGTTCAGAGAAAAAAAAATTTTTTTTTCTAAAGGTTTTATTTTTCTTACTGGATTCTTTTATAAGGGGAAACTTAAAATAAGGAAAGTAGAAAAAATACCAAAATCAATTCGGATTACAATCAGAAATAACTTTAAACACCTATATTAAAAGACGAAATTCCATCTCTTTATCCAAACAATCTTGACTGTATTAAGTTCCATCAGGATAAGGCTACAAACCATACCTCTAAATCTACTGCTTTATGTTTTGAAAAATTGAGATATGAAACCGCATTTGAAGCTATTCCCTCTAGATGCATATCCACCAAATCTCCTGATGTGTCTCCTATGGATTAATGTGCATTTGTACTTTTAAAACAAGCTCTTTATACGTGGCATCCCCAAACATTGGACGGACTGTGGAACATTGTGAAAGAGAAGTGGCATAAAATCAACCTTGATGTTTTCAGGAAAAGGCTTTTCTCTTACAAATCAAGATGTAATATGATGGTTTAACAAAAGGGTTCTCAGACGGAATATATTAGAAAATGAAATTATAACGTTTGTTTATATATACAATTCTTTGAAAAATCCTTAAAAGGATATCTGAACACCCCCTGCACTCAGTCATATGCGATAGTTACGTTGAATTTTAAATTTCAGACTAAACGTTTCAGGATTATTCATAGGGTTTCGTTTATTCTCATTTTTATTAATAATGCCTCATAAATATTTATTCAAATATATGAAAGTATATGAAAGATTCATTTTCTAATTTATAAAATACTCTGTTTTTAAATATTTTTAACCCAGAGGGACATTAACCCGAATTCTGTCCAAACGTTTATGTCTGCAAATGAAAAAATGATCCCTTTGGGCGCAATACAAAGTCTGAAAGCTTTCAGTTTAATATTTGTTTTGGGTGTATCTGTGGGGTGTAAATTCTTTAACTTCCAGTATATATCCAATCGAGACATTTTTATAAAAGTTATTTAAATTAATTTCTTCCAAATGTCATGTCATGACTGATTTGTTTGAGTAAAAGTTAGGTTTTTTGAAAAGGGCAAAGAAAAGGATGGTTACCTACCTGGCGCGAGGGATGGCTTATCGGAGAACGTTCTATGGGAAATCGCCTAATATACATCGAGATAAGGAACGAGAATAATTAACGAGAACGATACACCAAAATGAGTTTTGGTGATCGATGTACTTAGTGTACATAGTGTTTTTTCTACTTTTCATTATTTACTCTTTATTACATTTACTTAATTATTGCTGATAAATCGATATGGACTTTGCGAAACCTTGGGGCAGCACATTGATGTGTATTATGCGTGAAAAATTTCAACAACTGGTCTGTGCAACTATGCTCCGCTCACTTATGTTACATGCCTCAACAACTACGGCCACGATATTCCGTTAGCTTCAAGACACGGAGCAAGGAGGACGCTACAGCCTAGCACTAACGAGGATAAAGTTAACCAACGTTTCTATGCTACAGATGTGCTAATTTGCTTTTACGATGTGAAAATTACGCTTCCGATATTTTAAATCGCTATTTTACAAATGTTATCCCACTGTTATATATTGCCACATTGGATGTGATTCCGAACTTCAAGTGAAAAGGTTTTTTCCAACATTGGGATTTATTTTTGACTTTTATATGATACCCACTAAGGACAGATAGAGATAGGTAAATATTTCAGGGTATTGTACCTCTTAAATAAGCGAAGACCTATGAACTATGAACTATATGTTATTAGAGTGAATGTATTTAGCGCTAGGAAGGCTTATAAATAATAAGCTCAATCATATGCTGACATACGAAACCATCACAAGAGACGAAATTTTGACATCAGAACAGGCGACGACATTTCATATGACCATCATAACAGACATTCTGTACATGGAAAAAGAGTGAATAGAACATAACACTTTAATTCTCTACATTCCTCAATAATAAGATATACTAATTTGGAAAGATGTTCAGTAGAATTCAAGTCAGGGCTTTTAAGTAACCAATTTATGACAGAGAAGTCAGAGGAATGCTCTTCCATCTAACCAACCAGTAGCCAACCGTAACCTGTGAGAGGCGCAGTTATCTTTCTGAGATACTCCCTTTCCGTGTGAATGACAGGGACATAAATGGATGGAGATGATAGCTCATCAACCTCACGTACAGAATTATATAGAGGGAGGTAAGAACAAGTACTAAAGATCCCAAACACAACCAGAAGAAAGCATCCCAGGCCATGATTAAGCCTCCACGGCCTTGTACAGTTCCAATCTGTCACACCGGATTCATACATTCATGATTCTCTTGCCATATTCTGAGCCTCCCATTGGTATTAATTAGAGGGATCGAGACTCATCACTCCTACACATTTCATGTCCACTAGTGTCTATTCTCTATATTCTCTTGCCCAGGTAAGAATGGCAACTCGATGGCATGCATTTAGGAAAGGTACCCTCGTGTGTCTACGGCTTCCGAAGCCCATATGGTGAAGGGAGCGATACACGATCTTTTTACTGACTGTACGACTGTCGCCTACTTTAGCTAGGTGGTAATTTGAGCTAATATTTGGCTTCATTGACCATGTACAGTACGGCTGAGACGTCTCACAGCACGATTGTTCTAAGTTAAATGTGCTTTGCACTTTGCAGAGTCGCTACTTCTTTTTCCCGGTATGCTCTTGACACTGTCGACCGTTAAAATCCTATCTCGCTGAGGATTTAAGAAATTGTATGGCCCATGCGACGAGAGATTACTATCTGCCCGATATTAAAATTTTACCTATACTGGTATATGAAACAACTGATTATCGACAAGCATAGTGCTAGCTGTATGTGCATTTACCACAACTCCCTCACGTAAGCCCAGATGCGGCGCAGCGCTATTCAATTTGCATAGCCATGTCTATCCCTAATTTAGTGGCACTTCAGTCTAGTAACAACTCGTGAAGCTTGGGCATACGTGTAACGCTTGCAAGAGATAAACATGAATTTACTGCCGAAAAAGAGGAGCAATATACTTAATATATTGGTTCAGAGAAGAAAAATTTTTTTTTCTAAAGATTTTATTGTTCTTACTGGATTCTTTTATAAGGGGAAACTTAAAATAAGGAAAGTAGAAACAAATATCAAAATAAATTCGGATTACAATCAGAAATAACTTTAAACACCTATATTAAAAGACGAAATTCCATCTCTTTATCCAAACAATCTTGACTGTATTAAGTTCCATCAGGATAAGTCTACAAACCATACCTCTAAATTTACTGCTTTATGTTTTGAAAAAAGTGGGCGACCAATACTGCTGCAGCAACCTGCTAGTTTTTTTTTTTTTTTTTTTTTTTTTTTTTTTTTTTTTTTTTTTGGACGACATTTTGTTTTCACGAAGTAAAGGCTTTTTTTTTTTTTTTTTACTCAACATTTTTTTCGAACAATCTGCTAGCCGAATTACGCTTATGCTAGAACTTTTATGGAACAAAAGTGCTTAATCATGACGAAGATTAGGTGCGAAATTGGGAGAAAGTGCAGAATCGCTCACTGCTTGCCTCGTTTTTAAGAATTGCACATACACGGTATCATCCATATACACTTCGACCTATTTTCACTTAAAAACACATCCCAGAATTGCACAAAAATAGTATTGCGCACGCTCTTGACTTTATCCATGTACACTGCTAATACCTTTATCGCCTTACCAAAATATCGCCAAACTACCTGTTACCATATTCCACAGATTAGCCGCATTTTCAGTGTATTTAGAGCAGAGTCTTTTGAACTCTAGGTTTCAACCTGCAGTAGCAGTTTTAATATTGCTTTAACTTGTAATAATAATTTTACAATTAACAAATATTTTTACACAATATATCTGAAGATGGTTAAGGATAAGACCATTCAGACAAAATCGAAAGACGAAAACGTTTTGACGCATTCTTTTTACAATATAAACTTTCATTTTACTTGCTTTGCACGTGACGTTCTCATTTCGTCAGTTACTTGTTTAAAATGTTCACATTGTTCTGCGTCTTAAAATTAGAAATAAAGTTAATGACCTAAAATTGCAATAGGATTTGCGTAATGCTTATGGGGTCCTGGGGTCGCGAAAAAATCTCAGTGCAGAAAAGGGGTCACGACTGAAAAAAAGTCTAAGAAGCCCTGATTTAGAGTGTGCTGGATTATTTTCACCTACAATTTGCACAGAAACACTATAGCAAGAGCGTCAACTCGCCAATGAAAGAAGCTGAGTTGTGTGTAAACATTTTAGTCACGTATGAATTATGGGAAAACTTGCTATTTATAGTTGATTTCTTAAAGGGAATTTTTTTTTTTTTTTTTTTTTTTTTTTTTTTTTTGTGTGTGTGTGTGTGTGTGAAGTTAGCGAGTTCGTTCTGTTGAGATTCTCCAGTATCCAGTACTTAAAAGTTAAACCTTAAACTTTAGTAAGTTTTATGCATGTAAAATAAATATGTAAAAGAGACACTGTATTAGGATTTTTCGTATACAGAATGACTGTCAATTGTTCTTACAAAACCAGAAGGGTGGTAGTACCCATTTAGACGAATAATAATTACACTCCATGGAACACTCCACTATGAGAGACAGAAAAGAGTAAAATAAGAATTCCGACATGAACTTATAACAGTGCTGAGAAAGCAAATGAACGATACAAAAAGTTGCATAATCTGATTCGTAGATGAGCTCAAAGTAGGCTCACCAGTAGTCGAGCCCACCAGCGGCCGAGCGGTAAAGTCGCTGAACACCGGTAGTTCGGTCCGAGGTTCGAATCCCGCGAACGGGCTGGCTGCATGGGCGTTTTCGTGGTTTTCCCCATGTGTAACGTGTATACGAGCCAGTTTCCCTTAGAAAGTCCTCCACGAAGGAATCCCTCCCCTTAGGCAGATAGCCCTCGTATGCTTTGCCATAATTAAATACACACACACAAGTAGTCGAACGGTAAAGTCCCGGAACAGTCGGATCACGCGAACGGGCTGGCTTATGGGCATTTTCGTGATTTTCGCCATGTGTAACGGGTTAAGTACGAGTCAGTTTCCCCTAGAAAATCCTCCAGGGAGGGATCGTTCCCTTCCGTGTAGTGCCGTGTAGGGTGGCACACGTAAATAATAATAATAAGAGCTCAAAGTGGCGGGCTTCTTGCACAGTTCACCCCGGGGAATAAATGACTGGCACAACAGCATGTGAACAAGCATCTTCTCATGCAGTGTTAGTGAACGCTTGTGTGCCTCATGGTGCAGTCATTGCTGGGGCTTTGCCCATTAATTAGTGCTACAAAATCCTCGTGCTTTTTAACAGTGTTTTCTTATCTATGTTCTTAGCGACGCTACAATAATCAACGCCTTAGCAATCTAACTGCACTCTTCGGCACACATGAGTATTCATGAACACATCATTCATCATTCAAGATGTACCTGTATTTACATACACTAACATTGTGCTCCAGCTATCATGTGACTTCATGTACTGCATTTGTCTTAAGCTACTTTTCTGCCACTCTCTTTTTCACCCATGCTTTTCATGCCAGGATTTAACGAGCGTTTATTCAGATTGAATGAGAAAGAAGTGGAATTGAAGAGATGGTTTCGCAAGTTAATTTTAGAGCATGTTCTGCTTACTTGAACCCACGCTGTACCGGGATTTATTAGCGATTTGATTCTGTGGCTTTGAGTGCTTTTAAGCACTAGGCTTGTCTCGCCGGTTTCCTACAAACCAGAGCCTTTCCTGCGCGTTACTTTATACTGTGAGCCGTTAGGCTAATCTATTACATTTGAGTTAGTTCAACATTACGTATTTAAGTTAACCCAGAAGTTGTGGCTTGTGTAAACCTAAGCTGAGTCATTGTAACTTCTTTGGTGTTCAAATAAAAAGGTCTTATAGATTCTTCCTCTGACATTCTGTAATCACAAGACTCGAAGATAAGTTTGTTCCCCTTCAAAATCAACGAAATTCCGATCAAAGACGATAATTATTTGGCTTAATAATTACTTTTTCATTTTTAAATGATTCCATTTTCAATTTTTTTCGTGATTCATATTTGAAGTTTCTTTTTAAAAAAAAAATTCAAGGTTCATTTTTAAATGCTTATAAGTTACTTCATTGAACTAAAATTTTACTAACTCTCTCAAAGGATATAATATACTCAATAATCCATAAGTAAATGAATTATTATTTAATTACTTTGCAGCTTTTGCGCAAGGTATTAGGCAATTTTTTACGATTTATTAATATATTTACTTTAATTCAATCTTTGGTATAGATATATATATACTCACATATATAACGTAAGGCGTAATATAAAGGGAAATGAAGCCAGAAAAATGCTAATCGACTTTAACAATTTAGTGTATATGTATATACTACATATAAACATAAATACATATTTCATTATAAATATATAATATATGTGTGTGTATATATGTAATTTAAAAACTTCTAATTGCTTCCAAACCTAACTAAAAATTTGTGTTGCAGTTACATATATTTACGTAAATGAATACAATATACTTAAGAATTTTTCTGTGATATTTTATATCTTCTTTAGTATTTTGTTCCATATATATTTACTTACATTGTACACTAATGGATAGATAGAGCAATTTGCCATAATTAAGTAAACGAAACCAAATCTTAAAATTGCGACTTCTAGGCGTTCTTAAAATTTAACGACTTCATACGGCTCTGGTGGCGATTAGTTTGTGTTATGGTGCTAAAGTTGACAACTGGTCGCTCGGTTTTGCCTTTTTGTCCGTTAACACCTAAATACCTTAAAGATAGCCAATGTAGCAAAAATTGCAGAACGCCTAAAAGAGAAAGGACAAATATGTCGAACCTGCAGAAATATCTCAGCCCGTTCCCTGAAACTTCCGTATTTCGTAACGTAATTTTCCTCCCTTTTTATTAATTCTAGCGGTAAAGTCGTTGAACACTGGTAGTTCGAATACTGCGAACGACATGGCTGCATGGGCGCTTTCGTGGTTTTCTCCACGTGTAACCTATATAAAAACCAATTTTCCTTCGAAAGTCTTCGGCAAAGTCCTTTAGGCAGATATTCCGCAAGGGTTTGTCGTAATGACATAAACCAAACCAACCTTTCCCTTAATTTCTAGAACTGCGATTGTTATTTTGGGTTATTTGAATACTGCAAAGCCCTTATAAGAAAAACTACCATGGAAGAAATCAGATTAACAGCCCTTTTTGAATATGAATAAGATCCGATTACAAATTTTAAAATGATATTAAAATTCCACATATGGAGTGTTCCATGGAGTGTAATTATTGCTCGTCTGGATGGGTACTACCACCCTTCTGATTTTGTAAAAACAATTGACATTCACTCTGTATACGAAAAATCCTAATACAGTGTCACTTTTACATATTTATTTTACATGCATAAAACTTACTAAAGGTTAAGGTTTAACTTTTAAGAACTGGATACTGGAGAATCTCAACAGAACGAACTCGCTAACTTCACAAAAAAAAAAAAAAAAAAAAAAAAAAAAATTTCTCTTTAAGAAATCAACTATAAATAGCAAGTTTTCCCATAATCCATACGTGACTACAATGTTTACACACAACTCAATTTTCTTCAACTAATACTCTAAAAGCCTTTATCTTCTAACTTTGTCAGATGTAAATACCTAGGTATTATCCTAAATTCGGAATTAATGTAACCCTACATTAACACGTTGAGCACCACGCGCTTCGCTTAAAAGCGCTGGTATTGTAGGGCTAGTGATGGGCAAGGATATCTAGAATACCACAACATAAACTCCGAAGAAAACCGGGAAAAGCCTCTGAAGTGCGAAAGTATTGTAAATTATGTTATGATAAAAATGCAACAGAAGCTGGTAGAGTAATGGCCAGAAAAAAAAGACTAAAAGAGTGTTGTCACATTTTGTAATAGCTGTAATGGAGAACCGTTTTTCATGTTTACCGTGTTTCAATGAAATCCAATGAATCAAAAATCAAATCATGAATCAAAATTAAGTAAATTTAAAATAAATTTTGTGTCATTTCATAAAACAGTGTAAATTTTATAGTTATATATCATGTTACACGCTTGTCAGCTAGCGGCGGTTGACGCGGCCTAAACGAAAAGGTCTAGTGTCAGCCACAAATGGCTGACGCGACCTAAACGGAAAGTCTAATGTCAGCCACAGATGGCTGACGCGACCTAAACGGAAAGTTTAGTGCAGCCACAGATGGCTGACGCGGCCTAAACGGAAAATTTAGTGTCAGCCACAGATGTTTGACGCGGCCCAAACGGAAATTCTAGTGTCAGCCACAGTTGGCTCACGCGGCCTAAACGGAAAATATAGTGTCACCCATAAATGGCTGGCGCGGCCTAAGCGGAAAATACAGTGTCAGCCACAGATGGCTGACGCGGCCTAAACGGAAAATATAGTGTCAGCCACAGATGGCTGACGCGGCCTAAACGGAAAATCTAGTGTCAGCCACAGATTGGCTGACGCGGCCTAAACGGAAAATGGCTGACGTGGTGGCTGATGGCTGATGGCTGATGGTGGCTGATGGCTGATGGTGGCTGATGGCTGATGGCTGACGTGGCGCTCAACGTGTTAAGAAAAATTTTTTATGCGAAGTTAGCTAGAACCTAATATTAACTTATATTGGTTACTTATATTAGTTTGAGTTCTAAATTAAGGCCTTATCTAGGTCAGTGTTCTCTAAACTCATCCCAGTCGAAATGCAACTTTCAAGAGTAAAGATATCTCATACATGCGCAGAATTATGACCCATTCAAAACGTATTATCTTGCTCACGTTATAAACCAGACACAAACAATACATGACAATGAAGGAAACACGTATAAATCCAGTCATAGTTTTAACTTATAAAAATTATCCTTCAACGTTGTTGTAGACTCAAAAGCACTCAATCAACTCAAAAGGAATTCAGACGCACAGCGCCATTTCGCCGCTGTAATTCTAGTTACCCCCGGCCTCGAATGATCAGGGGTTCATTCAAAATTTACATTAATGCAATTTTAAGCAGAAGAAGCTTCGCAATATCGCGGCATTACATTACCAATACCGATATCGCACAATGTTAATTCATGCATGACAGTAACGAAATTTAAGAAAATGTATACAAAAACACTTTTATTTTATAGAAACATGATGAGGATCATATTAGATTGGAATAAGGTTTTGGTTTGGTTTCGTTTATTGAGATTACGGCAAAGCACACTAGGGCTATCTGCCTAAGGAGAGGGATGCCTTCGTGGAGGACTTTCTAAGGAAAACTGGCTCGTATATACGTTACACACCACGAAAACGCCCATGCAGCCAGCCCGTTCGCGGGATTCGAACCTCGGACCGAACTACCAGTGTTCAGAGACTTCACCGCTCGGCCGCTGGTGGGCAGATTGGAATAAGGAATTGGAATCTAATAAGGAATGGGTGACTAAAGAAATTAAATGACTTAAAAAGAGGTTTAAACTAAGAAAGTGGTGAGGCAATGACCTTTCTTAATACCGATATTTGTTGAATCAGGGACAACACGCAAATTAGGCGTAGTAAATTTTCTAAGCTGTCGGGGTTATATTGCGATTCAATATTATTTTATATTAACATTAAGACAGCCTTGACAATTGAAGAAAATCTAACCAAGCGAAAAGGGCTATCACTATCATTGAAGATTTTTGATTTGATTAAGCAAATCAAAGATTTCAAAGCGAGCAATGGCATCACTGTACGAAAAAAGAAAAACTACTTTTATCTTCATCGCGCAAGACTGTGTCGGAAATTCGAAAGATATGCTCTTTTAAATATTTTGCGATATAGCTTTTGAATTGAATTTTATGGTTTAAGGGCGAAGAACATGATATTTAATAAATAAAGGTAACACACAAAATGTTAAAAAAAAACGTCCCTTTGTGCGTAATGTAAAATCTGAAAGCTTTCAATTTTTTTTTTCTTCCCTATTTCTTTTTTCCCCAAAAGGGCTTTTAGCCTCGAAACACAATCTTAGGCGGAAGGACCGGCGTTCGAATCTCGGCAAGAGCGTTGCCCATTTTCCCAGTTATTCTATAGATATAATCTAAGGTTCTTTTTTAAGAAAGTTCTTTTTTTACTGTTAATGGGATTGACTATAAAATACATTTAATTAACGCTATGTCTAATTAAAAACCTTCACTATTTTTATAGAATTACATTACCAATCTTTTTCCTTTCCAAATACATGAAATATGTTATATTATATGTTAGTCTAATGTCCTACAAATCTATATCTATCAATATCTAGTCACCTAATGTCCTATAAAATGTATCGCTATTCCACTTGACCCATGTCCATACATAAACTCTACTGATAAACCATATTAAAATTTAAAAGAACCTTTGTTTAAAAAAATGTATTTCTCATCTTTAGATCGTATTAACCGAACTGTTGATCACAATAAGCGACGAATTTTCCTCGTTTTCGTATAGAAACTGGAGGGAGTTGTGCAATTCGATGACAATATCCAAATGATAATATTAAGAGGCATTTACTGCATTTTACACAAGCGTAAGTTAGTTTCCGATTAATAGGCTTGACTCAAATTCTTCGTTAACACAAAGCGACTGGGATGACAGCATGAAAGTTTGAGTGATTTTCCTCACAAGTCACGTGAGAATACGAGCCATTTTTTATCAAAAAAATCCTCCATGAAGGCATCTTCTTCCTCTAGGTGGCATATTTTGCCACAATTCTAATAATAATTTTTTATTGCACTGTGTTTACATTTTTAGCCTTCTGTACAATTAAATCTGATGATCAAAGCATCTTTTTAAATTAAGGCATAACAGCTCTAATTAAACTAAATTTTATTTTTGAATTTAAAATTTCATACAAAGATCCTTTTTCGGATCTCTATCGTTAAATGTCTGTACATGCATCAACTTCATTAGTTCCGAGCGGAAAATATTCTTCCGAACTTAGTAAGGAATGAAAAACTAGAATGGCACATCTTCTAAAAACTTCTTATTCAAAGTAAGTGATAAGTGACGGAGGACGTGGGCACTGTCCCTTTACCTTAATGGTTCATCAGTACAGCACCACGTCCGCCATTATCCAGAGCCGCCAATGGGCTTATTCAAAGTAAGGTATTCTAAGCAATAAGAACAATGCATTTAATTTAATATGGCCACTAGACCACGCCGGGCATATACAGTGATAGTGATAGTGACGGAGGACGTGGCCACCACTCCTTTACTATTAAGTTAATTAGCATATAGGGCCACGTCCGCCCTTATACAGAGTAAAGTCAGAGAGGTCACATGGGAGGCTTGCACAAGGCGCCCAAACCCAACGCCTGGACCATAAGGTTGGCAGTTCCGCGAACCAAATGCCACCGGGTAGACACCCGTCCAAAGTGCCCGGGTCCAGTGATATTGGCCCACCAGCGGCCGAGCGGTAAAGTCGCTGAACACTGGTAGTTCGGTCCGAGGTTCGAATCCCGCGAACGGGCTGGCTGCATGGGCGTTTTCGTGGTTTTCCCCATGTGTAACGTGTATACGAGCCAGTTTCCCTTAGAAAGTCCTCCACGAAGGCATCCCTCCTCTTAGGCAGATAGCCCTCGAGGCTTTGCCATAAACACACACACACCAGTGATTTTGAATCTTCAAGAATAGCATTGTACATTGCTAAACAAGGGCAGATATACATTAGTAGTTATTTACATGCTTCTGTTAATACATATTTGCTGACATGCAATCCAGCACTGTTACATACATATACTTTCTAAATACCTACATGACATTACCTTAATTTGCTTTGGAATAATAAGACAGAGCTAGTGTATACACCTAGCACAATAAAGATAAAAATAAAATAATAATAATAATAATAATAATAATAATAATAATAATAATAATAATAACATACATTAGGACACGCTTGCCACACTATATACACACATTGCAGACATACCTAAATTACTTATGCTTGAATGATACTGATTTACATTGAAATTTGCTGACATACTTACCAGTTATATTTACACATGGCATAAGTCTGGACCCATGTCCATTAGCTTATCAATTATATGAATAATTTTGTTGGTCTGGTGTCGCTGCTTGACACATTTTGTACATAGGTCATTTTGTACATCTAGACAAGAGCCAGTGCACCTCGAAGCGATTTTTTTTTAAATTCGAATTAGAATTTTTTTTAATTTTATGTTTTGTGACGAAATCGCATTATTTTGAGATATAATGGGCTATAGGGAAGCGAGATTTCATTTTACACACTCCATTTTCCCATCGTCATGAAACATTGGCACTTAGCTATTTTACGAACTTAAAATAAATTTTGTCTTTCAATAAATCGATTGAATACGAATTTATTTAACAAGGTGAGCTTAACACCTTTTCAACGGGATTTTTTCTAAAAAAGTTTATTTTTAAAAATGCACAGTTTATTTTTCTTTGATTTTTGGACACGTTAAACTTTCATCCTTGCGACTGCTTTTACAAAAAGAATTTGGAAAAACGATAATATTTTGTATTTAAAAAACAATTTAAATGAAGCTTCCGAAAACACTTCTTACATCTCACATCTTTAAAAATGTGATTTTGGCAACAATTTTCCTTTCTTATTGTTGTTGTTAGATTTTGGTGAAATCGCATCATTTTGAATAGTTTCATTCTTTTAGAAATATGGGTTTGGCAACAATGTATCATCGTATTTCTTGTGTCACTAAGAGATTGGCATATTTCATTGTCCTTTTTTATATATATAAAATACATTTTTTTTTGATAAATTTGTTCTGCAGAGTAAAATTCTGCGCGGAATTTTCTTTCATGTTATTTTTTGCATATTTCACTATTAGTAAGATATTTTAAAGTTTTGCATGATTTTTTTTCTTCAACGGAAAGTTGGTTAAATTTTATTAGGATAATTAATATTTGTATTAAGGAATATAGCTTATTTCATTGTATTTTTTTATCTTGAAAATACAAGATAAAATATCATTAATTATACTTTGCTTTTCAGAATTTTCTGTTTTTTTTTTTTTTTTTTTTTTTTTTTTTTGTATTCTTTTATGTTATTTATTGCTCATTTCACTGCTTTTAAGATATTGAAAAGTTTTGAGTGATTTTTTTAGGAAACATAGTTCTTAACCTCCTTTATACCATTTGAGTTCTTAAGATTTTGCAAAGGGAAGTTGGTTAATTTATTTATTAGGATAATTAATATTTGTATTAAGGGATAATGCTTATTTCATTGTAATTTTGTTATACGTAATACCTTTTCTTAAGAAGTTGTTCTGTAGAGTAAAATTCTTCGCAGTTTTTTAAATTTAACGTTTGGTGTTCTCTTCAGCCATTTTTCCGGTACATTTAAAAGCCAGACGAAGGCTGGCAGCGAAGCTGCTAGTGTAATAATAAATAATATATATAAAGTATTTAAAGCTAATTAATTGTTCCTTGCACATGCGTGTTAAAGTCATGTCGCGTTAAAATCATGCGTGTTAAAGTCATGCGTGTTAAAGTCATGTCGCACATGCGTGTTAAAGTCATAACTGATATTGGTCCCTATACGTTGCAGCATTCCTGCTCTAGCGGTGGTGGTGTGTATTTAATTATGGCAAAGCACACTAGGGCTATCTGCCTAAGGGGAGGGATGCCTTCGTTGAGGACTTTCAACTGGCTCGTATACACGTTACACATGGGGAAAACCACGAAAACACCCATGCAGCCAGCCCGTTCGCGGGATTCGAACCTCGGACCGAACTACCAGTGTTCAGCGACTTTACCGCTCGGCCGCTGGTGGGCCCCTGCTCCAGTGATCCTTACAGTAGCACTGAGACTTCCCTAAGATGTAATTAGCACCGCTGGGCATGAGTTTATACACGGAAACATAGCCTTAATATAAACCTGAAGAAAGTAGACGGTCCGCCAGTGAACCGGAAAATTTCAGTAGTTCGTTTTCTGCTCACGATGAGGCGTGGAAAGTTTGGATTATTGTTTGACATTTAATGCCATTTGTTAACCTTTAAGAGATGGGGCAGATTGGAAAGATTTCACTTAAAAAGGCGGGAAATCCAAATGCATTTCCACCCCCCCCCCTTTTAGCTGCCATTGTAAAGGGAAACTACTACTCTTCTGCAATTTTTCCTGTAGGTCGCCTTTGTTAATTTTCAGATGAGAGACTAGGGAATAATATAAAAGAATTTGTTGAATTTGTTCTCTTTTCTGTCGTTTCTTTTCCCTAAACTAGGGAAACATATTATGATGAGATTTCGTAGCTAAAAATAATTGTCGTATGTTGGAATATTAACTTTTGCGTCATGATGAAAATACGCCTTAGCAGCAAATGCACGCCGATAATCAGTTCATAGTCTATTCAGTTTTTATTTGTTTCCAAACCGAATTTAGTTTAGAATTACATATACTAATTAACATTTTTAATTTATACTCGAAATTGATGTTTAACTATTTGTTTCTCGTAAACATCGGGAGTTCGCTTTTATTTGTTTCCAAGTATTGTGTAACAGCTTATATTTATATATCAAACAAATCCCGTTGTATTTTTCTTATATGAGTTTCGTTTAATTTTTTCATTAGTATTCTTATTCAGTTTAATTTATTCATTTCTTCCCCCCCCCATCGTATCGTAAATTATCTTATCTTTCAACTACATTTTTGTTCATTTTTCTTCCTTGCAATTTTGTGATAAAAGCTTTCTTTTACTCTTTAACGTTTTTTTAAAATTATTTTCCTTTACTTTAAAAACAGATTTTATTCATTATATTTTCATTGCACTTGCATTCCATTGCATTTTGCATGTTTCAAACAGCAATATTAAATACAAAAATTACATTATAAAGGGGAAATATAAAGAAAAAAATCTGATGTGTACACACCATGACTTCCTTGCATCCTTGTATTGGAATATTAAATTATACGCATTTTTTCTTGCATTTCATTTAAACTTATTAGACTGAATTAAATCTACTTCGCCGACAGCGCATAAACCACAATAGAATAAATGCATTCTTTAAAATTCACTCTAGTATTTGTATACCTAGTATTTGTCTAGTATAGTATATAGTAAGGCAAATACTCTAGTATTTTGCCCCAAGTAAATTATCCTTGGCGTAAACAGAAAAATGCGCTAAGATAAATTTTTGTAATTCTCCTTAAATTTCTCATCACATTTTGCAAATTTTAATATTTAGGCATAAGTAATTTGATTCGTAGCATCGAAATATGCAAAACAAATTGGCATGTCACTTCAGTAAAAGTCAACTTTTGTGTCAGGATACCTATATTAGAACAATGCTGTATATAAATCTAATACATGGCGTAAGTCGCGCTATTGAGACATGAAAAACACAGTTTGAATTTCGTCAATCGCCTCAGTAGAACGGGAGAAATAGAACTTACCCGTTCTTTCTCTCCCGTTCTACTGAAGGAGATTGAATTACGCTGTTCTTATCTTCCTGTTAAGGTTTTTATGCCTTTAGTAAATCTATATGCAATATTTTTAGAATTATCAACAATTTTAAAGTTGTTAGTGCCGCTAAGACTAATAATTTTTTTGATGGCGGCCATTGCTTGTTTACATTTGAAACAGCAGGATATAGATTTGTTGCCAATCTAGAGAAACATAGCTTCGCAACAACAAAGATAACGCCTCCATTTATTATTGCGAATTAAATCATGGTTAATCCTTTCTGGAATTTTTTCGAGAAAATAACTGTTTAAGATTTACTTCGTAATTTTTAATATAGATATTTTGAGTTTTTATGTATTTTTGCCCTGTCGGGAAGGGAGAACTGAATTAAATGAATGAGAAATACTGAATCGTCTGTGAAAACTGTTTCTTTTTTATTTTGTTTAACTTCTATTATACATTGTTTTAGATTTATTACAGTATTTGAATAGAACATGTGGCAACGATTGGATAATTCTTCAAATGACATAAATTTATATGCATTCTGAGTTATAATATGAACTGGAAAGCACGTCCGACTAGTAAATGGCTAGGTACGAAATACGAATTCCCTCTGCAGCATTGCTTATTTTTTACTTTCTGATTCTATAAACTTAATAACTCACCCTGTGCTGTTATGAAGTAAGAATATTTAGGTATCATAGTGTTATGCAGGCACTAAAATAAAGAGACGTTCATCTTGGAATTTGTAAATAAGGGCCACACTACAAAAAAAGATTAGTTTGTTGAAAACAACAAATGTGAACTTTCGGATTTAAGTAAATGTTTCATTTGATTTCTTAGGAGTTTTATATTTATAACTCCTTTTTCTAAGTTGGGTAGCTGCACTATGAAAATCGCTTTTATATTTCCCATGGGAATTTATTTCATTCTAATACTTTTCAGAGAAAATGATGAGTCTCTAATCTCTATCATATCTATAAGAATCACTACCAAAACGTCTATTCGCCATTTTCGAAAGTTGAAAACTTTTAAAGTGTTGCCATTGCTCGTTTTGAAATCGTTTCCATAATGAGACACATGAATCTGAGAAATTTGGCCGGTTGATTTATTGGGTGCAAAATTCTACAAATTTCGATTTTTAGAAAGCGTAAAACTTAAACTCGAAAACTTAGAAAGAAATCTTAAATCTTTACAAAGATAAGTGTAATGAAAAACCTTCCCTATCCGTACACTTAGCTATGATTTTGATTCAGAAACGATTAGGATAAAGGAAGAGTTTTGAGGAAAGGTTTCATTTTGAGGAAGGGTTTCAGAGATTGTTGAGATGCAAAACATGCCCACCATTCCAACTAAGTATGGGTAGAGTAGACTTTAAGGTACCCCTTGTATTACGGCAAAATTGTTCTTTGATTTATCGCCAAGTTGTTGTTTGATTTATGGTAGCCTGAGTAATTGAATGTTATGAAAACCCTATTGTGACGTAATCGGGTGCATCATTCTGGGAAATTTTGAATCATGGGATGTTTTGTAAGCGTTTTTGTGGTGTGTTATTTAGATGGGTTTGAATGAGTTTGTAGGAAGAGAGGTTCAGATGGTCACTATGTGAAGCTTTCCACCAGAAAGAGTACCTGGTTTGAAAAAAGTCATTTGAGTATGACTGATATTTTGATTTTCACGTGGCTCTAGGTGTACGAAGCGAACTCGGAAATCATGGTGAGTGAATATTTGCTTTTGGTAGTGCTTAAATGTATAACATGTTTCTCCTTTTTTTATGTTATTTTATTGTTTAGTTTAAAATGTATTTTATTGAGATTATGTATTTTTTGTTTGCTTGTATTATAGACTTTGGTGCTCCTTTGACTTTTTAAGTGAAAATATATCGATGTGTACATGGACAAAGTAAAGGGAGTGCACAATGCAGGTTTGTGCAATTCTGGGATTTTTTTAAGTAAAAATAGGTCGACGGCTACATGGATAAAGTCAGAGGAGAGCGCAATGCCATTTTTGTGCAATTTTTTTTTTTTTTTTTTTTTTTTTAAGTGAAAATAAGTCGATGTGTACATGGATACCGAGTTTGTGCAATTGTTTGTTTTGTTATTTTGGCTTTGTTTAGCAGAAATTTTTGGCTCAAAAATCGCCGCTTCGCAAGACAAAATAACGAGTCGAAGAATTGCACAAAATCGGTATCCATGTACCACCAAAAATCGCCAAGTTTCGCGAAGGGGTATCCTAAACTATACTTTTACCGTATTTTAAATAAGTATGTTAAACGTCGGTGACACCCAAGATCATCAGACATTTCGGGCCAGGAAACACGAAATATCGACATCACGATCGCCAAATTTCGAAGCACGGCGTTTCCACTTCCCAACTGAATATACTAACGACTTGTACCACAACATCACGCACGGAGAGAATGCAATATTGCATTATAAACAGACACGTATATAAGACGTCTCAAAACTGTTTGTAATTTTGAAGACACATATAAAAAATAATGAAAACATTAAAATCAACAAAGTATTTTAAGTTGCAGAGACCGGTAGCGATAGGACCAAAAATAAATTGAAACTTCGCCTAGAATTTCGAAATCCGGTTATTTACTACACCAGACAAATTCAAAATCTTGACGCCACAAGATCGTAGTGAAGAAATCTTTTTAAAATCCTCACAATCTAATACCTTATAAATAAATATAGGCTTAAAAGCAACAAATAATATTTCATTAAAAGTAGCCCAAACTATTGCAACATGAAATAACATCCAACAGTTTGCGGCAATAAGCAATCTCAGTTTCGAAAAATCTTCGTGAAAGTAACATCTTAGTTTTAAAAGCCAAGAGATTATCTGCCATGCCATTATCTCATCAACTGCCACAATTTAAATTCTTTCCCCTAAAACCCTGTGGAGTTCTTGACTTCTGTTGTTTCCAAAATATTTCCTTGCAGTTAAAGCAATAAGCTATTGCAGCAATGATTTAATTACTATGGCGAAAAGCAAAGCAATTTACGGCGTCTTTCGCTGCTTTTGTCTCTCAGTGCCCATCCGTTTCCTTATTTCTTACGTCATTTAACTTTTACTCTCATTTTAGTCTTTCATCCTTTAAGCGGACTCCTTAAAACCCATAAGATCTTCGAGTATATGACTGTTGCAAGAATTGGGATAACTTATTTACTTTAAAAGCAATTGCTTCCAACTTTTTACAGCTGACTACATAACATAGCTGCGTTTAGAAACAGTAATCAGAAAGTTTGTGTTGCCACAAATATTTTTTGTAATTTAATCCGTTTTGTGACAAAATCTTTCGTCATGTTTCCACCTTGCGCACACTGTTTAAAACATTCTGTTGCATACTTTAATTCCATATTTAATATACAGCTTTAGTTACATTTGTAAAGTACTGTGAACTAAAAATTCTAAGAACTTCAAGTTAAATTTTTATTTTATTTGGAGTTGAGTTTATAACATGTATTTTATTAAAAAAAATCTGTAATGTTTTCCTCCATAAAATTTTTTAATATTTAAATATTCATCAGATTTTTGGTTCAGTTAGAAAAATGTGTCCATATAAAGAATTCCATCAAATTTCAAGTATATACAATTAGCCATTTTTAAAATATCATGCGCGCAAGGTGGAAACATGGCGGAACATTTTGTCACAAAGTGGATTAAATTTCAAAAATATTTGTGGCAACACAAACTTTCAGATTACTTTTTCCCAAAGCAACTTATTATGTAGTCAGCTATAAAACGTTGGAAGCAATTGTTTTTAAAATAAATAAAATATTCCAATTTTTGCAACAGTCACATATTCGAAGTCATAAGGGGTTTAAGGTGTATGAGTCCCCTTAACAGGTTTACTTAGCACCACAAGAGAAAAAGCACTTTGAATTAAATTTAAAATGCTATGTAAAATAACATGTAATTTCTACTATCGATGAATGCTTACATGTACGCACTTTTTGCACATGTATCTTTTGTATAACAAAAAAATCTGATGTGTACACCACATGACTTCCTTGCATGGAATATACGCATTATTTCTCGCATTTAATTTAAACTTATTGGATTGAATTAAATCCACTTCACCGATATCGCATAAACCACAATAAAATAAATACACTCTTTTAAAATCCAACTATATTTGTTTACCATAGCGACACTCTGGCGATAGATTCACTTCGTTACATTTCGTTTATATTATAACTCAGAATGCATATAAATTTATGTCATTTGAAGAATTATCGAATCGCTGCCACATGTTCTATTCAAATACTGTAATAAATCTAAAACGATGTATAATAGAAATTAAGCAAACAAAACAAAAATGAAACAGTTTTTCACTGACGATTCAGTATTTCTCATTCAATTAGTTCAGTTCTCCCTTCCCGACAGGGCAAAAATACATAAAAACTCAAAATATCTATATTAAAAATTACGAAGTAAATCTTAAACACATATAAATCGAATAAATTCCAGAATGAATTAAGCATGATTTAATTCGCAATAATAAAAGAAGGCGTTTTGTTGTTGCGAAGCTTAGTTTTTCTAGATTGGAAACAAATCCGTTATTCTGCTAGATTTCAAATGTAAACATACACGTCCGCCATCGCAAAAATGATTAGGCTTAGCAGAACTTAAGCAACTTTTCAATTGTTTATAACTTTAAAAATATTGCGTGCAGATTTACTAAAGGCATAAGAACGTTAATCAGAAGATAAGAACGACTTATTTCAATCATTTTTAAAGGAAAAAATGCACAATTTACCAACACATAAGAATAAAAAACTATGAAGTAGCTCACCCGAGTAACAAAGTGGGTTATACATATTTATAATATATAATTTATATAATTATAATATATAATTATAATATAATAATAATATTATAATATAATTATAATAATATATACATATTTATTTACATTTCGTGCGACCGATTGACACCAAAAGTAGAGGTGCACAACTACATTCTATAATAGTTCTATATACCAAATTTAAACGTTCTGAGGGTACTCGTTTATGAGTTATGCGAGATACGTACATACGTAGCGGCGCCAAGTGAGTGTGTGTGTCTGTGATTATGGCAAAGCCTTGAGGGCTATCTGTCTAAGGGAAGGGATGCCTTCGTGGAGGACTTTCTAAAGGACACTGGCTCGTATACAAGTTACACATGGGGAAAACCACGAAAACGCCCATGCAGCCAGCCCGTTCGCGGGATTCGAACCTCGGACCGAACTACCAGTGTTCAGCGACTTTACCGCTCGGCCGCTGGTGGGCCTTCGTGCAGGCGCCAAGAAAAATTCTTTTCAGAATTCATTTTAAATTAGTTTTGTAATTTTTTGGGTGGTAAAGAGTCTTTTATGTTCTCCTTACGTACAGATGTCACGAAAAATGTTCGTTAAATTGTATTCGATAGCGGTCAAAATAGATATTTTCGTTGAAATATGCTGCCTGAAACTTTTCGCAATTACAATACTTCCTTTTTACTTCGTACAAGGAAGTAAAAAAAGAACGATTTTTTTTATAAAAACCATCTGAACTTGGAATACAACAAAAAAGAATGCATACAAAAATAGCGCAGTTGCTGACCGTTATGAGCATGGTTGCCGGAAGAATGGTTATGCGCACGTTTGCCAGAATTTGGCACATTCTGAAAATTTGGTGACTTCTATTAAGGTAGTTGAGATAATACCAAAGTACCAAACAATTTCGCACCCAACAAGGAAACGTGTAACTCTCAATACAATTACCTATAAAACAAGAAAAGACAAAGAATTCGGATTATGAAAGAAAACGAAGAAAATCTAAAATAAAATGTCCGTCAAAAAACGTATACAAATTTTATTGAAAAAAATTTCTTTATTGTGCGCTAGCATCGAACTTTAATTACATTAATATAATCGTACTATGGTATATTTCATACAATTTTCTTGCACCTGCACCAGTACGATTACTTATAATGCCCAGATGGACAACGTGGTGGCAATTAAAGTTCTGACAAACAGCACACCAGGATGCGGTTACTTGAAAAATCACTGGTAAATGTTTCCACGGGGACTGCTGCATATGCTGCTTTCACGGTCTAATTCTGTGATGCAGAGCCTCCAGTATAACCGACTTCCTATTCCACACGACTTCCTTCGAGTCTCCCCCCAGGGGTCTATTTTGGTTTACTATCCTACGTCATACGTCACATGTTACAGTCTGGAGAGTATCGACTTCAGTTTTGGTATAGAAAACGGTGCCCTTTGATTTGGTGCCAAATACCAACACTGCCATCGGTTCTCTGGCAATGCTGAACCCACTCTAATTTCCTCCATGTAATGGCAGCCATATTTTTGTTACGTGCCAAAGTTTGTTCCAAGTTTAATCCGATTGGATCGTCTTAGGTTAGTCACTGAGAGCAACATGATTTGTTGCTCATATATCACATATTATAAATCACATATTTTGAATTTTGACCGTATTTTGAATTATTAGAATTTTAATTGCCGTTAATTAACCTTTGATTTTCGTTATATCTAATTAATCATTGTCCTGGTTCTAATTAATCAATCTCCTGTCATTTTCACAAAAATGTGTGTTTGGTAAGATAAATACTCGCTTTTATTTTCATGATTTAGAGCGAAAGGGTAACGAGGCTATAGCTGACTGGTGGATGAATAATTGTTTAATTAGTTCTCTTTATTCTGTTAGCGTTAGTTCTCTGTTAGCATGTAGAAACATGAGGTAATTTGGAAGCAGAAGAGATGAAAAATCAGCAATATCTTCGCCGAGAATCGAACCACGGACCTCTGGAATAAGCACCTAGCGTGCAGACCATCACATCAAAAAGGCATGCTAAGAAGGCGGAAGAAACACCCGATATATCCCCTTTTAGAGGGGGACTGAGGTTTTAGGGGATCCAATCGCCAAATCCTGTGGGCGGAGAATCATCATCCACCGACCTTTCAGTTCGGACGCCACTATAGAGACATTAGGTTTCTTTTGGAAGGAGAAGAAGTGAAAAACGAACAATGCCTTGGTCGGGAATCGAACCACGGACCTCTGGAATACGCGCCCAGCGTGCAGACCACTACACCACGAAGGCATGCTAAGAAGGCGGGAGAAATATGTTATAAGTGTCTTTGTACGAAAAATATGCGTCTGATCGAGTTTAATGGACAACTGAATGTCTATCAGTGTGCTTGTCGCGAGAGAGGCGTTCGAAACGGGAGTCGATAGCAACACCATGAAGGGCATGTGGAGCCACATCAAGCGCGAGCTTCCGTTAGCGGAATCTTCCGCAGTCGTCGGATGACATTTTGTGTTATTTGCGGAGTTTATGTGGCGTCGCCAATACCGAGATCGTTTCCGGGACTACATGATTTCCATTATGTATATTATTTGTTTACCGTATCATACCTTTTCGGCGTTATTTTGGATGACAGCCATTTTGGAAAGATAGTTTCTTGGCGCCATTCTTAGCGTCATAAAAGTCGCCAAAAATATCAAAGATCACCGGATTCCCCACTTGCGATGGGCAAACACTATACGACACACTGCAAACATAATTCAACTAACGTCTGAAACCAATAGACAGACACCGTCTTCTAAATTGCATAATACAGTTTTCTGACGAACCCGCTATACGCTGAGTTCGTTTTTCGTTTGAAAATATTTCGATCTTCTCAGGATCTAATTGCTTCTCAGGAAATTAAACTCTTAACTCATTTAAAAGAGATTTGTGCATACGGGGTTATGTACTCTTCCATCCACAAAATTAAACGTGATCCGATATTGCTTGAGATGTATTAAATGTGATTATCATGATGCCCTGCTTCGAGAAGATGGCACGGTTCAGTGTCTCGAAATTGAGTTCCAGTTAAAATTATTTATTGATTATTTCATAATTTTGCGAGGATTATTTCGAGCTTGAGTTTATCACCAAATTTGTAAAAGAGATAATTTGTGATTGAAGAAGAAACTTTAATGACAACTATTTACATGGAATTTATCGAAATGCCACCTGTATTTTATTTTAGAATTCATGAAGCTTAGCTGCCCATGGATAGAAACGAATCATTTCAAGATGCGATAAAAAAGCATATAAGGTATTTCTCCAGTTTTCTTAACATGCCTTCGTGGTGTAATGGTCAGCACGCTCGGCACGTATTCGAGAGGTCCGAGGTCTATCGAAATCACTGCTCATTTTTCATCTTTCCTGCCTGGAGAAAGTACCTAATGGCTCTGCAGGCGTAGTCTCAAAATATATATTCCTCACTTTTTATCGTTAACATTGTTAATTATTACATGCTTTAAAAATAAATAATTAACCAACCTAATTAAGCAGAAATTAATATAAATTACTGTTCACAAGCAATGGGCAAGAAAACAAGACGTACAGAAGTGCAATGTCCGAGTTACTGAAGAAAATCATAATTATATCTTATATGGTATTTCTCCGACCTTCCTAGCGTGCCTTCTTGGTGTAGTGGTCTGCACGCACGGCGCGTTATTGAGAGGTCTGCGGTTCAATTCCCGGCGAAGATCTTTCCTAATGCTTCATCTTGCCTGTTTCCAAAAAATACCTAATGTCCCTACAGTGGCGCCCGAACTAAAAAAGGTTGATAGATGATGATTCTCCTCACCCAGGATTTGGCGATTGGGTCCCCTAAAAACCCCAGTCGCCGTTTAAAAGGTGGAGTATATAAGGTATTTCTCCCGCCTTCCTAGAGAGCCTTCGTGGTGTAGTGGTTCTGCACTCTGGGCCGATATTCCAGATGTCAGTGGTTCGATTTCCGGCGAAGGCGTTTGCTAATTTTTGATCTTGTCTGCTCCAAAAAATACCTAATGTCTCTACAATCTAATAATCTAACTAAAACTTTACGTAAAAAAAAAAAAAAAAAAAAAAAAAAAAAAACTGTATGTATGGCATCTGTATCATACAGGATCCCTGTAAGTCCATTATTTAAATTTTTGAATAAATTATTATAAAAGCTTTCTTCGCAGCTTTCATGTAAAAAGTTATAGAATCAAAGGAGAGAAAATTTAAATAATTTGTTGGCAACGACGAAAACCAAAAAGAGATTTGATTTGCCAAATGTGATTTTAGAAAACGCTTTTCATTAAAAAAATAAAACTGACTTTATTATAATATGCTTTTATTAATTCTTTGAAACAATATTTCTGCATCAAACGCTTCATTTAACTCCAGAAGAATTAAGCAAATTTAACGTTTTCCAGGAAACTGCAAGAAGCTTCGTGGTGATTGAGATCGAGTCATATTCTTAATGTAGCAAAAACTGGATCATTTTTAATTTGTTCTTCTCTACAAATTTATCTTTATAAAATCGAAAATATCATGTTTCTTCAGCAACAATGTGAAAATATAATATTCTGACAACAGAATAAAAAAAAAAGTAATGCATTAAGCAAATAAAATCAAAATATTGCTTCAACAGAAATGAGATAGGAAAAGAAGAAACACATTTGTTTTTATTATTTCTACAACAATAATAGGAAACATTATAAAGAAGCAAAACTCATTGCTATAAAAATAAAATTTGCTTAAGTGCTATGACAAAAAAAATTAAAATTAAATTTAGGAAAATATTTTTAATTTTACTTTTGGAAGTACCAACTTCAGAAAGCTTTTAAAACATTTTTCAGAGTGGCTTATTCAGAAGTGCGAAAAAAGTTTGTTCGGAGCAAGAAGTATAATTAACAGGAAGAATAAAATTAGCCACAAAGCAGCAACTAAAAAAGCGATGTCGGTATATTTAAAAAGCAAAAGAAAAAATCTGATGGGTGCACCACATGACTTCCTTGTACGCAATATTAAATCATATGCATTTTTCTTGCATTTAATTTAAACTTATTGGATTGAATTAAATCTAATTAGTCGATAGCGCATAAACCACAATAGAATAAACGCACTCTTTAAAATTCACCATATTTATTTACCATAGCGACACTCTACGGTAGGTTCCCTTAACAGGGTTAAATTTCGTATATTATAACTCAGAATGCAGAAAATTTATATCATTTGAAGAATTACCTAATCGTTGCCATATCTTCTATTCAAATACTTTAATAAATCGAAAACGATGTATAAATGAAATTCATCAAACAAAACAAAAAAGAAGCAGTTTTACACAGACGATTCAATATTTCTCATTCAATTAATTCAGTTCTCACTTCCCGACAAGGCAAAAAAATACATAAAAACTCAAAATATCTATATTAAAAATTACGAAGTAAATTTTAAACACATATTTCCTCGAATAAATTCCAGAATGAATTAAACATGAATTAATTCGCAATAATAGAAGAAGGCGTTATCTTTGATGTTGTGAAGCTAAGTTTCTCTAGATTGGCAACAAATCCACTATTCTGCTAAATTTCAAATGTAAACAAACATGTACGCCATCGCAAAAATGATTAGGCTTAGCCGCACTTAAGCGACTTTTAAATTGTTGATAACTCTTAAAAATATTTCATGCAGATTTACTAAAGGCATATTATAAAATGCAAACATGCTACTATAAAAAGTCTACTTTTTATTTTCACGTCTTAGTATACGATAATACAGCAATGAGTGTTTATTTGTGTGCATATATAATATCATTCGTGTTCTAACACAGAAAACATAAATTTAATCTCATGCAACAAAGGAAAAACTCATATACCTTAAAAATATATCATTAATATTTTTCAGGATTTCTTTATCATTTTATAAAATATTTTATAATGTGCTTCCATAAAACAAATTAAGGGAACAGAAAAATTTTGAAAAAACCCTAAGGTTGTTTCTAAAGACGTTAGAAAGCGTATACTTGAAAGCTTCATATAAAGGTATGTTTATCTTTTGAACAAAACTACTTTTAAGAGGAATCCTATTTATCTTTTGTGAAGTATAAATATTGACGACATATAAATCTGAGAACTTAATTGGAAAAAATCTGATGTGTACGCCACATGACTTCCTTGTACAGAATATTAAATTATACGCATTTTTCTTACATTTCATTTAAACTTATTGGATTGAATTAAATCTACTTCGCCGACAGCGCATAAACCACAACAGAATAAATGCATTCTTTAAAATTCACTCTATTTATTTACCATAGCGACATTCTGTCGCTAGATTCACTTAACAGTATTATATTTCGTTCATAAGCTAGAACGATGCATAAAAGTTGTGGGTTTTTTTTCATTACTGATTTCTGAACAATTATGATGTATATTTCGCCACATTTAATCGACCATGACATTTTTCACATTCTCACTGACATTGAGTACACTTCGATGTAGATAAGATATCCTTTAATAGATTTTTCCAGGTGATCATTTGATTCTTCGACATTTTCTCACTTGACATTTTCACTCTTTGATATTTTCACTCCTTGACACTTTCACTCCTTGACACTTTCACTCCTTGACATTTTCACTCCTTGACATTTTCACTCCTTGACATTTTTACTCCTTGACATTTTCACTCTTTGACATTTTTACACTTCGATATTTTCACTCCTTGACATTTTCATGCAAAATTTCAATGTTCTGAGGTTACTTGATTTTTAGCTATGCGAGATACATTCACACAGATACATTCATTTTTAGCTATGCGAGTACGTACAGACGCCACGAAAAAATCTCTCTTTCGAATCCTTTTTAAATCAGTTTTATAATTCTTTTGGGGGGAAAGTCCCTTAAAGGTCCACTGTACGTAAAGACTGTTCTGTCCTTACGGTACAGATGTCACGCTGAAACCTGGTTAAATTGCATTCGATAGATGTCAAAATGGATATTTTCTTTGAAATATGACACCAGAATTTTTCGTGATTACTTCGTACAAGGAAGTAAAAATAGAAGGAACATAGAGAATTGCTGCGGGAAATTTTCTGTATTTGCTGGGGAAATTTTTAATTTTCCTTTACTTTGTACAAGGATGTAAAAATAGAAAGAATATAAAGAAATGCTGTGTGTAGATAATGGATACCTGCCATTCTTTTCCTCGAAACCTGCTGTCCTTTTCCTCCAGGTAGCTTTCGAATGTAAATCTGTATTCTTTATTGTATACTACTTCTACAAAATGCATCTTGTAATACTCAATTTTTGAAATAGTTTATTAGTTTTCCGAACCAGTGTTTTCCTCTCAATAAGTTACTTAATCTATGCCAAGTGAATCTTAATCCCTGAAACTTCATCTTCAAAAAAGCATTCTTTAGAATGTTTCTAAAGAATGCATATCCCTGAAAGTAAATCCGTATTGTTATTGTACACTGCTTCTACCAAATAGATTTTTTTTCTCACATAATACTGAATTTTCCAAATAGTTTATTAGTTACTTAATCTATGTCATATGAATATCAATCTATGTCAATTCCCGAACATTCCTCTTCAGAAAACTTTTCTTTAGAATGTTTCACTATTTCATTTGTATGCTATGCATTGCATATAATATGTCTATTTTGTAGATTTAACTACAAATATTACCTAGAGAAAACATACTCACATAATTATTTCGCAGATTACAATAGCTAACTGAATATGAACGATGACAGCAAAAAAACAGTCCCAGAAAATGAAATTGTTTATGTGCTCAGTTCATGTTGTTAGGACTACGTTTATGAAACAAGCAATAAAACTTTCGTAATTATCTATATGTAGATTGAGGTAAATGCTAGATTACTTCATTTGCTTTCTTTTATAATGGTGCAACTAAAACATTTTCTTCACAAATCGGCAACGCGTCATCATCTTTCTTCTAAATCAAATCGCTTCTTAATAATAACAATTTTTATGCAACTGCTATTAGGAACTTTACACAATGGCGAGCAGTGTATTTCTTATCCTAACTATTTATCCTAGTGCTGTATAATTTTGCAGTTTGAGTTGTTTCTACAATGTAGCAAACATAATTAGCGATCTTTTTCATCAGTATGCGTTTTGGCATCCAATACAACGGAGGAAATATAGTACAGTTTGCAAAAGTCTAAATATATGTAATCTACTTAGGGTAAATATATGTAATTAAAATAAGACGAAAGTAAAGACGACGATTCTGTCTTGACGATCGTCTCTTAGTAAAGTAATAAGTTATTGGATGCTTAAGTTATGCACGGTACAATACTAAAGCAATAAGGAAAAGTAATGTTTGCTCACTTTAGCACATTTTTAGAAGAAGAGCTTGAAATATGGTGTGGATTTTAGTGACCGACAAATGGCGCTGCACGCCATTGGATGGAACAGTTCTGTGAAAAAACGCAGACGAGGCCTCTATAACATATATGCTATACTGTCAACATAAGACTTATAATGTCAACATAAGGCTTATGAAGATGCGTGTGACGTTGTAAAAACGAACTTCTTCCATCAGGCATCTTCTGTAAAGTGTGTTGGAAACCAAAATCTTCAATGGTGATATCGTATTTTTGCATTTTCAAATTCTATACACTTTCATCTTTCTAAAAATACCATTCTTTGATCTCTGTGTAAATTAGAACTGTAAAACAAAATCTAGTTTTAATTTGTCATCGAATCTTTTGATATTTGAGGATTTTTACATTAAAACCCTCTAAGCGGCAAGGCCGTATATATACGGCCTAGAATATTTATTGTGATATCTGTAAGAACGTATATATACGTATATATTAAAATATGTCAACGAAATTAAGGCAATATACCAAAAGAAAACAAATCCAGGTATGAAATACCAGGAGAGTTTTTACATTAAAATCAAAACATAATTTATTTTAATAGTAATTTTGGGAAATTACTGACGCTGAACACTGGTAGTTCGGTCCGAGGTTCGAATCCCACGAACGGGCTGGATGCATGGGCGTTTTCGTGGTTTTCCCCATGTGTAACGTGTTAAGTTCCGAAATAATCTTAGAGTTAAAATTAAGATAAATGAAAATAATAAACATCATGCCTGTACGTTTCATTGCATCTCTAATACACCATGCTTTTTTTATTTCTTCCCACTTTGAACGAAATACATTCATGTGTTCTTGGCACAGAATGTTTTCACATTTTAAACATTGCATTCACGTTCTTCTGTCCTTGGCGCGAGGGAAAAAAATTTAACACATCTTTCATACTTAGTTGTTTCTAATTTCATGTATTCGTTTTAATTCTTCATCGAAACTTCTGCTTTTGTTTTGCATGCAGTACGTCAATTTCTTGGAAAAGTATTAATCTCTGATCTTTGTTCAATACTTTTTTTTTTCATTAATTGTAATGCTAAGTCCTTCAAAAACAGACTTATGTTTCTTGTTGGTGGATTAGCAGTTCAATGTAATATAATTCAAGCATTTATTACAGCAACATTCAGTGCAGGAAAGAAAATTACCATTGGCCACCTTCTCGTTATTCTGATAATTGAATAATTGACTGACATTTCATCCCCCATATCCACTGCTTCTTTAGTCATATTATTAAAACATATAATTCCTAACGTTTTATTTTCTCCAATAGTATCATCTATAGTATGATCGTTATATAATGTTATAATGATCGTTATATAAAGCATAAGAACAGTTTTTCCTTTTTTAGGAACATCAGGAATTAATGTTTTATCTTTTTCGAAACCAAAACATTGTAGAAAATATTCTTAGTTTCATCTTCAGTTTCCGAAATGCAATCTTCATCGCTTTCAAATATTTCTAATAAATCTCACACGTGTTGCATCTCCAGTTCATAGGAACTCATTTTTTTTACATGCAGTTAGAAATTTTTTAGAATTTAATGTCAAGTACTTTAAAATCACTTGCGAGTAGAAATATTTACTGTTACACTCTAGAAATAAATTTCTGAACTAAATATTCAGTCAGAAAAACACTTATGCGGACAAGCGCGTGGGGTGTGTCATACCCCCGTTCCAACAAAATACCTATAAATATTTTTCTTAAACACACAGGCAAAGAAAAAGCGGTTCTGAAAGTCAACCACAACTAGAAACTCAGCTACTGAAAGCAGCACAGAATTTCAGTTTCACAAGTTAGGAATATTCCACTTTTATGTAGGGTTGGGGTATAATACACCCCACGCGCCTTCCCGCGAATTAACCGATGTGAAAACCGTTACCATTTAGGACCATCTGCTGGCATTTGAAAATTCAAATATATCGTTCAGTTTTCATGTTACATATATGCGACACTCTGCTGTAGAGATTGATCGGAGCTCTTCGCGTACACGCGACGCTCGTCCTGAACGGGTTAAATTCGAAAGAAAAAAAAATTGAAAATTTAATCTGAAGGAATTTGCTTTAGTGAAACTCTCTCAAGGGATAAATGTATTAGATATATCTAGTTTCAGTCTTTATACTGACCTGGTTAAAACAAATTAGAGAATAATAGGGAAGTAAGCGGTGCATCTAAAGGAATCAGTTTCTGCTAGCAAAACGCATTACGGAACATTAATTTAAGGGGGCTCATACACCTTAAATCCCTTGACCGAATATGTGACTTTTGCAAGAATTGGAATATTTTATTTATTTTAAAATCAAGTACTTCCAACTTTTTACAGCTGACTACATAAAATAGCTGCTATGGAAACTAGTAACCTGAAAGTTTGTGTTGCCACAGATATTTTTGTAATTTAATCCGCTTTGTGACAAAAGTTTTCGTCACGTTTCCACCTTGCGCACACGATATTTGTAAAATGGCTAATTGTACATACTTGAAATTAGATGGAATTCTTTATATGAACCCTATTTTTTAACTGAACCTAAAATCTGATGAATATTTTAATATTAAAAAAATTTGTGCACGAAAACATTACAGATTTTTTTAATAAAACACATTTTATAAACACGACTCGAAATAAGATAAAAATTTAACATGAAATTCTTAGAATTTTTGGTTCATAGTAGTTTCCAAATGTTATAAAAGCTATATATTAAATATGGAATTAAATTATGCAACAGAATGTTTTACACTGTGCGCGCAAGGTGGAAACATGACGAAATTTTTGTCAAAAAGCGGATTTAATTATAAAAATATTTGTGGCAACACAAACTTTCTGATGACTATTTCAGAAAGCAGCTATATTATGTAGTCAGCTGTAAAACGTTGGAAGTAATATCTTTTAAAATAAATAAGTTACCCCAATTCTTGCAACAGTCACATATTCGAAGATCTTATGGGTTTTAAGGTGTACGAGTCCTCTTAAAATGAAGGGGAATGCGAAAATGAGTGGTAAGTTATTTCTACCGCCTTCTTAGCATGCCTTCCCGGTGTAATGGTTAGCACACACGACGGGTATCAAGAATTTAGAGGTTCGAGTCCGTGCAACAGCACTGCCCATTTTTCATCTCGCTTGCTTCGAAAAAACTTAATGTCTCTGAAGTGGCGCCCGAACTAAAGAAGGTGACGGATGATGATTCTCCACCACCAGGATTTGCGATTGGGTTTCCTAATCCCAGCCGCCCTTTAAAAAGGGGGTATATAAGATATTTCTCCCGCCCGCCTTCTCAGCACGCCTTTGTTGCGTAATGGTCAGCAGACTCGGCGCGTATTCGAAGTTGTTGTTTTTGTTACTAATCTCCATGCCTAGGAACATACTAGACGAGGTCCACGAGTCCATTGACCTTTAAAAAATCGAAATCAAGCTTAGGAGACACGTAAAGGTCCACAAGAGACAACTCCAGGCACTCAAGGATACGTGCCGGTGATGCGAGTGCACTGTGGCACTTAGAACAAATTGGGTGCATCCTGATACCACTCTCAAAAGTAAGTCCCCTCAGGTGCCCACTGAAGAATCGGGAAAGTGTTGTCTGAACACATCTTTCGCAATCCATAGCAAGGGATCTTCCAGGACAATCAGCTTGACACCGGGAATGACTCAGGGGAACGAGCCAAATTTGACTGTCAGCATGTCTTCTAATGGAATGCGGTTCAAGATATGTCAGTGAATTGATAATTGGCAAAGGTTCTTCAGAAGCCTCCTTCGCAAGAATGTCTGCCATTTCATTCCCCCATATTTCAACATGGGAAGGAATCCACTGAAGATGCACTTCACAGAGTGACGAGACCTGCCTAACCTTGCTAAGTATTGCGGCTCCGGCCCTATCACCAACTCTTTGCCAGAAGGTCCGAGGTTCGAGTCCCGGCGAGGGCATTGCTTATTTTCATCTTTAATGCTTACCCAAAAATATAATATCCCTAAGGACTTTCTAAGGGAAACTGGCTCGTATACACGTTACACATGGGGAAAACCACGAAAACGCCCATGCAGCCAGCCCGTTCGCGGGATTCGAACCTCGGACCGAACTACCAGTGTTCAGCGACTTTACCGCTCGGCCGCTGGTGGGCCGAAATAAATGAAATGCAGCAAAAATGTGCTTAATTTAATAGGCTGTACAAGGAAGTCATCTGTATTTGATGTATTTCATGTAATGCGCACATTTTTACTTGGATTTTTACTTCCTTGTGCAAAGTAAAAAGGAAGCATTGTAATCGCAAAAAGTTTCAGGCAGCATATTTCAACGAAAATATCCATTTTGACAGCTTTCGAATGCAATTTAACGATGTTTTTGCTTTATATCTGTACGTAAGGACAGAATAAAAGACTCTTTTCCTCCAAAAAAATTATAAAACTGCTTTAAAATGAATTCTGAAGAGAATTTTTCGTAGCTTGTGTACGAACGTATGTACGTACGTATCTCGCATAACTCCAAAAACGAGTAGCCTCAGAACATTGAAATTTTGTATATAGGACTACAACAACATGTAGATGTGCACCTCGTATTTTGCTTGCGATTGGCTGCGCCAAGCGTATATAAATATATTTATATATATATCCACTCTGTTACCCGGCTCAGTGATCTCAGTTTCTTTGCTCTTATATGTTTGTAAATTTGCAACATTTTTTGCTTTACAAATGATTGAATTATGTTGTTCTTATCTTCCGGTTAAGGTTTTTATGCCTTCAGTAAATCTGTGTGCAATTCGCGACAACAAAGATAAAGCCTTCATTTATTATTGCGAATTAAATCATGCTTAATCCTTTCTGGAATATTTTCGAGGAAATATGTGTTTAAGATTTATTTCGTAATTTTTAATGCAGATATTTTATGTATTTTTGCCTTGTCGCGAAGTGAGAACTGAATTAATTGAATGAGAAATACTGAATCGTCTGTGAAAAACTGTTTCTTTTTTGTTTTGTTTGCTTAATTTCTTTTATACATCGTTCTAGGTTTATTATAGTATTTGAATAGAACCTGTGGCAACGATTAGATAATTCTTTAAATGATATAAATTTTGTGCATTCTGAGTTTTAATATGAACTGTTAAGTGAACCTAGCGCCAGAGTGTCGCTATGGTAAACAAATAGAATTTTAAAGAATGCATTTATTCTATTGTGGTTTATGCGCTGTCGGCGAAGTAGATTTAATTCAATCCAATAAGTTTAAACAAAATGCAAGAAAAAATGCGTATAATTTAATATTCCGTATAAGGAAGTCATGTCTTGTACACATCAGATTTTTTTTAATAGACCAACTACCATTTTTGCATACATTTTGTGTGATCAGATATGTTCAATGATGCTGAAAAGCGAATGAAAATTTGCCGACTAGTGGCTAAGACGCTAAAGCTGCGGAAGGATGGCCGAATTGCATTTCCGCAGTTGAATGCTTTGACTGTATAGAGGAGTCATGGTTTTCCTATATAGTAACGAAGTGCAATGTGGTTTCAAAGGCAGTTAAAACAGTCTCCTTTACTTTGCAATGTATTGGCACTTTTCATCATTCCTGTATCTTTAAAATTTATCAAGTTGAATCTTTCACTCAATCAATTTTAATTAAACGGCAGAATTAAGTGTTCTACAGAAATTATGAATATGTAAATCTCAACAGAAAAATAACAAAAGTCATGTCAAGAGAAAATAACATCGTTATCGTTTCCGGACTCACATTAAATTCAATCACTTTTAGCAGATAAAATTAGAAATATTACAACCCCTGTGTAATGATTATCATAGAACAAATATGTAAACACAAACAGTTGATTATATTATAAGTTAATATCATATCTGTTTAATATATGACACAACTTGTGATTACTTACGTTTAGATATATCACAGTCAGAAACAAAAATTTAAATTATTCTCACTTTTTTAAACCCTTATAATTCTTAAAAGGGTTCTAAAAATTACCTGATAGCATTGATTATTGTAATTAACAAGGTTTAAAAGAAAATATAAATTAGTAAATGTGCTTACAATTTCTTGAAGGTTTAAGCTATCTTAAAGTCGGCAAATGGTAAAAGTGAATGAATGAGCCATTTTTAGTCATTTTAGCTGAAATATCATTTAATGATTTATACTAACTTAACTAAAATTTATACTAAATTAACTAAATAAAAATCATTTTGCTTAAACTTTATTTTAACTAAATTAATCCTTTTTTTAAGGGGTATCAGAAACACCTATACCGACAATGTTAAATTGGCCATTTTCGATGTACCTTTTCTCAAAATCTGCTGTAGATACACGCTGGAAATTTTTTTTGTAATTAAAGTATACCTATCTGATTATACTGAAATGAACTTTTAAAACATTTTGAATTTTAGAGTAATTTACAGAATATTTTGTTATGCATATTAAAATTTAGCACTTTCCTCACACAAATTACTTTTTAAAATTTTTTATTCTAATTTTATCACAGAAAGCTTATTTCAGTAAATATTAGGAAACCTAATAAATAAGCCATAAAAATTTTAGATACCTGTGAGCAGTAGTTCCTGAGAAAAGGTACATCGAATATAAAAAAAAAAAAAAAATCACGTTTGGAGAAAAACGCGTTTTTATACAAAAATCCTCATTGATCAAAGCATTCGATGACATATTAAAACTAGATTTTTTCACAGTTCTAATTTTCATAGAGATTAAAGAATGGTATGTTTAGAAAGATAAGAATATAGAGAATTTGGAAATGCAAAAATCCGAAATCGCAATTTTTTGAAGATTTTGGGGTTCCAACACCCCTTTTAATTAAACTAAATTTTCGTTTATGGTTAAACTTCATTCATTCAAAAATTATACTCTCAGAAATTGGTTTTCTAGCCTCATATGGAATTTATTAAGTAATTCATTAAACGAAATTACGAACCATATAGCTATTTTTTTTTAAGTTCGTTCTTTTATTTTACGTATTTATTAAAGGGGCTGACGGTAGGAAAAGATAGTCTTGTAGAACACGACCCTGAAACACCGATAAAAATAAATCTGGATTTTCTTAGTCACACAGGACTATAAAGTTTACGTGGGCTCAGATTTCTCTGCCATTCGCCTTCGTTTATAAGTCATGTTTCCAAGAGATAACTTTCAACAGTGTTGCTATCAAGATGGTAAGAAATGGTAAGGAAGTTGCGTCCCTGTTAAAAATTGGAGCGAAGGAGGATGTGCAAGAGTCCCTGGCATAGGTGTAATGGGCGCAATGCTCGTGTATGAGTGGGCTGGAAATGCGGTCGAGATGCTGTTGGAGGAAATCGGCAGCTTCCTGTCCGCAGTCCTGGCTGACATGGATGTACTTGCACAACACGAACTCATTGAACGCGCTGTAAAAGAAACACATCTATTATTACTTTCTACAGACTGATTCAATCATATTCATCATTGACATATTACGAGGGTCGATCCCACCCCCAAAAAAATTTTACAAAGGCAATAACAAATTATTTATTTCTAAAAAAAATCTGAAAGGTTTCAGATTTTAAATTATGTTCAAAAGGGTTTTTCTTTAATATTTTGTGTCTTCCCTTTATTAAACTAGCAGCTTCGCTGCCAGCCTTCGTCTGGCTTTTAAATGTACCGAGTGAACACCAAACGTTAAATTTTAAAAACTGCGTAGAATTTTACTCTGCAGAACAACTTCATAAAAAAAGTTATGACGTATAACAAAATTACAATGAAATAAGCAATATCCCTTAATACAAATATTAATTATTCTAATAAATAAATCTACGTACATCTGAAAAGCAAATGTATGAAAACATTTCATTATTAAAGAAATTAGTTCATTCTTTCCGAGCAACAATTAAATTCATAAATATATTTTTTTATTGCTGGAACAGGAAACAAAAACTTTTGACACCAAGTTAATACGTATGACCTCATGATTTAAATTTAATGTAATACGACAACATTTTCTCAGAATTAACGAAGCACTAACGTGGCAATAATATATCGTTTCAATTGTACTAACCGGAAACAAAAAGTTGTGAACAGTAGCTATTTATTTAAAATGCTAACATTAGCGAACAATTTTCGACATACAGTAGAGTCACATGCAATCGCTTGCTTTCTTTAGCGTCCGAATATGACCTTCTATAATAATACTAATATGCTTAATGCTTGGCAATGTTATTTTTATTTCATATTTTGTAAAACTTACAAATTTTTTAGTAACAACCTCTACGATGTGAAAGCGAGCAATGGCGACACTTCTCGAAGTAAAGCAGATTTTTATCTCCAGCGTGGAAGACTCTTGCCACTCGGAAAAATGAGGGCGAAAATTGTCGTTTTCACAGTTTTTAAAAACCTGATGTGTACACCACATGACTTCCTTGCACGGAATATTAAATTATACGCATTTGTTCTTGTATTTCAAATTGGATTGAATTAAATTTACTTCGTCGATAGTGCATAAACCACAATAGAATAACCGCACTCTTTAAAATTCACTATATTTGTTTACCATTGCGACACTCTGGCGCTAGGTACACTTAACAGTGTTACATTTCGTCCACATTATAATTCAGAATACATATAAATTTATATCATTTGAAGAATAATCTAATCGTTGCCACATCAAAATCGGTTCTATTCGAATACCATAATAAATTTAAAACGATGTGTAAAAGAAATTAAGCAAACAAAACGAAAAAGAAACAGTTGTTCACAGACGATTCGGTATTTCTCATTCAATTAATTCAGTTCTGACTTCCCCACAAGGCAAAAATACATAAATACTCAAAATATCTTTATTAAAAATTACGAAGTAAATATGAAACACTTATTTCCTCGAATAAATTCCAGAATGGATTAAGCATGATTTAATTCGCAATAATAAAAGGTGATGTTGCTTTATTGTTTCGAAGCTTAGTTTATCTAGATTGGCAACAAGTCCACTAGTCTGCTAAGTTTCAAATGTAAATAAATATGGCTGCTATATTTAAAAAATTAGGCTTAGCTGAACTTAAACAACTTTTAAATTGTTGATTGATAACTCCACAAATATTGCATGCAGATTTACTAAATGCATAAAAACCCTTAACAGGAAGATAAAAACAACATAATTCTATCATTTTTAAAGCAAAAGATGCGCAATTTACAAATATATAAGAATAAAGAAACTGAGATCACTGAGCCGGGTAACAGAGTATATATATACATATATTTATATACTTTTGGTGCGGCCGATTGCAACCAAAATTCGAGGTGCACATCTACATGTTATAATAGTCCTACGTACAAAATTTCACCGCTCTGAGGCTACTCGTTTTAGAGTTATGCGAGATACGTATGCACTCTTCAGAATTCATTTTAAATCAGTTTTATAATTTTTTTTGGGGGGGGGAAAGAGTCCTTTATTCTGTCCTCGCTTGTGGATGTCACGCAAAAACATCATTAAATTGCATTGGATAGCGATCAAAATCGGTATTTTCGTTGAAATATGATACCCGAAATTTTTCGCGATTACAATACTTCCTTTTTACTTCGTACAAGGAAATGAAAACATCTCTGCTAATTAAAGTCGTACGAAGATGAGAATAGTCGAACTGGCTTGCCACGATTTTTTTTTTTTTTTTTTTGTAATCCGAGAGTAGTTCTCTCGCAATTCAACTCCCCGCCGTCCGGAGGAGATAATGCCACAAACAAGCAAGCAAACAAACGTGCATAGCTTTTAATAGTACAGACGATTACTTTTAAAAGAAGGTAGATACCGATGTTAAATATGTAGTACATCTAACAATATAGGAGGAGCGAAAGATGATTATACAATATTTATGAATCAGAGTAAAATTACAGTGAAAATGCAACAGAATTCGATGATGTGCATGAAGATATAATGGAAGACAAATATGACGAATATGCTGCAGTTACAGAAATTTAGCAGCCATGTTACTTCGAATTTCACTCATGCTTTTTATTCATACTCCTAAGACGTAAAATTAGAGAGCGCATTAAATTGGACACGAATATTTTCACATTGTAACCAATCATTTAATATAAACTCTGCTGCTAATACTGTTGGACTAATTCCAACAACAAGGGTGCCCTCTGGTAAGTAGGAAGAGAAGGACTTCAGGAAAAAGCCAAATGTTTAACCTGATAGGTTGTTTCAGACTCCTGCTCTGTAATTTTATTAAAGTTAAATGTAATGTCCGTGTCTAACTTGAACCTGCTAATAAATAAATGTTACACTATAAAGCACTCTTACCTCTCTGACCCTATCCAGAACGACCTTGTGCCTCTTTAAGTAAATAAAAGTAGTTCTTAATTTTGAATACCTATTACAAAATCGTTTTTACAGTTTCCTAGTTTTAAATAATACCTAGCTTAAACGGAAGGGTGAATAAATTTCTTACTTTTTTTTTCAATTTTCCATTTTTTAATCCAAACCAACAATGTAGTCGATATACATATCATACTCACAGCATTTATTACAGTTTGTCTTTCAGTTCATAAATAAAGAAATGCTTTAAGCTGGATAATTCTTAGCAAAAAATACAAATAAATGTCATTTATTAAAAATTATTTTTAAATAATTTTTAATAAATGACATTTTAATAATGACATTTTTAATAATGACATTTTTTATTTATTAAAAATTATTAATAAAAATTAATTTTTCTTTAATTTTTTCGAGGAAATAAGTGTTTAAGATTTACTTCGTAATTTTTACTATAAATACTTTGAGTTTTTATGTATTTTTGCCTTCTCGCGAAGTGAGAACTGAATTAATTGAATGAGAAATACTCAAAAACTGTTTCTTTTTTGTTTTGTTTGCTTAATTTCGTGTATACATCACTCTAGCTTTATTATAGTATTTGAATAGAACATGTGGCAACGATTAGATAATTCTATTCTTTAAATGATATCAATTTTGTGCATTATGAGTTATAATATGAACGAAATTTAATACTGTTAAGTGAATCTAGCGCCAGAATATCGCTATGGTAAACAAATACTAGAGTGAATTTTAAAGAATGCATTTACTCTATTGTGGTTTATGCGCTGTCGGCGAAGCAGATTTAATTCAATCCAATAAGTTTGAATGAAATGCAAGAAAAAATGCCTATAATTTAATATTCCGTACAGGGAAGTCGTGTGGTGTACACATGAGATTTTTTATAATGTAAACTTTTCATTTTCCTCGCTTTGCACATGACGCTGTCATTCCGTCTGTTACGTATTTAAAATTTTTTATTTTTTTTCGTCTGTTACTTATTAAAATTTTTTTTGTATGTCTTAAAATTAGAAATTAAAGTTAATGACCGAAATCTGCCGTACAGGTGAAAAATTGACAGTTTCACTCACGCGTGTGTCAGATTTGCGCCATACTTATGGGGTCTTACAAAATTTTATGTTGGTACTGGGGGTCGAGAAAAATTCTCAGTCATAAAAAAGGGTCGCGACTGAAAAAAGTTTAAGAAACTCAGCTATACGGCAAATTTCTGCGAAGGTTTTAAATAAACAATTTTATTTAAAAGTGATTTTAAACAATGCATACTACAAAACTCTGCCGTTTACAGGTAGTAAACTAATATGAAATTACAACGCCCATGCAGCCATAGCCAACGCATCATAGATACACCCTACACATATTTGGCTAGCAGTATTTACGCGTTATTGCCCACACCCGAGAAGAAGTCGCCAAATGTTCAGAATGTGCCAATTTCTGGTAACCATGTGCAAAACCATTCTTCAAACAAACATGCTGATTACAGATCTTCAGTCAAGCAATGTCGACACTTTCGTATGCGTTCTTTTTCATTTATTGTATTCCAGGTTCCAGTGGTTCTTACAAATAAATGATGATATTTTCTGCCTCCAACTTAACACACTTCTGGAATTTGCTAGTGTCTACAGTTCTGTGAAGATTTTTAAACGAAACAGATAACTGCGAGCTTCGAGCGAAGATTTACGGAGAAGAATGACAGATTTGCAGAGGAACGTAAGTGTTTTATTCTTTATAATGTAGTATTGCTAAAGCAGGTTTTTTTTCTTCATATGTTGATCATGTTTACAAACTTCGATAAGTATGGGCGGTTTGGGAACCTTTATAAAAAAAAGGCGCGAAAACTACCAACTTGCCACCGTTAAGTTCGTACCTTTAGTTAATACGTAAGCACCGACATTACTAAGCTGGTTCAAAATTTAATGGCGCCTTTTAACTTCGGTTAGAAAATGGTTGTGCAAGTCTAAGCACCCAAGCTGGAATATCAAATGGGCGGCAGAAAAGTAAAGCTGCAAGCGTCGCTGCCCAAAGCTGGGCATGTAAAATATTCAAAACCCTTTATTATTTTTCATTCGTTCTCTTATTTCTTTAGTAATTCGTTTAATAATCGTATATTTATTTTGTTTACAGATTCGGCTTTTTGTAAATTGAAGTAAAAGAGCATATTCGCATAAAAGCATATTGTGCTAATCCTTGGAATATGGTAACAGGTAGTTTGGCGACATTTTGGTAAGGCGATAAAGTTTACTAGCTAGGACTTCAGCAATAATCTGAGAAGTACACAGTTCGAATCGCAGATTATTTTGTCTCCGAGAAATGAGAGATCATGAGACATGTCATTTGATATTTTCCGGAAAATTCCGATCGGGATTTTAGCTAATAAGCACTTAGAAACAATTTCGCTGCTAAAGTGCAGAATCGCCCACTTATTTGTTTGGCGCTTTTTACAAGAGTAAGAAGAATTGGATTTTTGTCAATTTTCTTTGACTTTTTAAGTGAAAATAGGTCGATGTGTAAATGGATAAAGTCAAGAGTGTGCGCAATGCCATTTTTGTGCAATTCTAGGATGTTTTTTTTTAAGTGAAAATAGATCTACGTGTACATGGATACCGTGTATATGCAATTCTTAAAAACGCGGCTAGCAGTGGACGATTCTACTCTTTCTCCCAATTTCGCGCCTAATCTTTGTCATGATTAAGCACTTTTGTTCCATAAAAGTTCTAGCATAAGCGTAATTCGGTTAGCAGATTGTTGGAAAAAATGTTCAGTTAAAAAAAAAATAATAAAAAACTTTACTTCGTGAAAACAAAATTGCGTCCGAGAAAAAAAAAAAAAAAAAAAAAAAAAACTTGCAGATTGCTGTAGCAGGGTTGGTCGCCATAGTTTCGCCAAAAAATCGCCAAATTACCATAATTTGAAGATTTACCGCATATTGCATATAGTCTACGAGTCCATGAAATAAAAACCCGTCGCTGTTATTTAATATTTAATCGTTTAATGCATGGGTTTGGCCTATGACCGTTTGAGAGTCGCATTGCAAAGGAAAACATTTGCGAAGCCCCACATACAGCAAACAACAAATTCAAATAAAAATTAACTCTGTGGTGTTTTTATTAGAAAGTCCTCCACGAAGGCATCCCTCCGTTTAGGCAGATAGCCCTCGTGTGCTTTGCCGTAATTGAATAACCCATTAAACTATGGTGTTTTATTAAAATAAATTAACTTCTTTCATTCTTATATTTTAAAATTTGAGTTAGATATGTATAGGTACATATTTATCATTAAATTGTAAAAGTTTAGTTTAATTTAGTTTGGATTTCATTAAAATGGAAAAAATTCAAATTAATGAGATGGATGAATTTGCTTTTGTTGAACAAGCAAATCGATATCGGGTTCAATGGACGAGGTTGCAATTCTGAATGCATTTTCAAGATGTTTGTCAGTGATCTTCGTCGTATTTTAGTTTTTTGTATGCTTCATTTTTGAAAACAATTGTTCACAAATATAGGTACTGCCAAAAGCTGAAGACATTAATAAAACATGATTGTGAAAATTAGGATATTTATCGCGGGGTAGGTAATTTTGTTAAAACTCCAATAAAGAAACATTTTCAAATTTTTCTTTCAGTTGAATGGGACTTTGCAATTAATACATCATGACATACCAAGATGTTTTTATTTATATTTTTAATTTAAAATAAATGCCAACGAATCGATTATATATGAATCAAATTCAAACATTTATTTTTTAAACAAAAATGGGTACTATTCGGTTTCGAGGGCCAAACTATTGTTGATACCAATGCTGCCAAAATTAATTGCGGCAACCCTAATAATTGCGGCAAGAAAGGAAGTATAATAGTAAATAACTATTTAAGATTGATGTTTTAATTTAGATGAAAGGTTAATTTCATATAATACTTTTTTGTTATTATAATTTATAAGAAAAAGGCTAAACGTGACTGAATGGAAGCATAAGAGTAAATAACTATTTCAGATCATTATTATAATTTATATAAAAATTGCTAAACATAACTGAATGGATGCCTGCATCGCTATTTCGCTAAAAACGCGTGAAGCAGTGTGTGATTCTGCACTTTATCCAAAATTCTATTGCCGAGTTTTCGTCATGGGAAATTCCCAAATTGTTAAATCCATAGGATATCAAAAAAGGATTTAAAATCAAAAAAGGATTTGAAAATTAAACTGGTATTTCAATGGCATCTTAAGAAATATAGAACTATGTAAACTTCAGAACGCAATCTGAAATCAGCGCGTACGCTAGATTTGGCGCGCTGTTAAATGGGCGCGTATGCTAGAATTGGCGCTTTTGCGCGTACATTTTCGCTGCAATGTTTTTACGGCCCTCGAAACCGAATAGTACCCAAAAAGGTGTAAATTTGAATAATTTCATAATTTGCGTTTTGGCCGTATTTTAAAGACTTTTGGGCCGCACTTCAGGCACCTTTGTTTTAATGCCTTACTTTTTTTTATACGAGTGACTTTGTTTTTCTTTCAACACCACGTAAATTTAAAATTGCCTTCAATTTATTAAATCAATTTTATATTTTCCATTATATAATGCCAAAACGATAAGACTAAAGTATATTTCTGTGAATTATTGAATAAATTTAAACGATAGCGCTGAGCATACTTTTTGAGCAAATTCGTTTCATTAAATGTAATCACACAGCATCATATATCAATAATACGTCACAGCAAGTCGTTTGCTAAAGATGAAGGTTTTCAGTACGATGTCATCACGGTCTTACCAGCAGCAGAGCGGTAAAGTCGCTGAACACTGGTAGTTCTGACCTAGATTCGATTCCAGGCAAACGGGCTGGCTGCATTGGCGTTTTCGTGGTTTTCCCCATGTGTAACATATATTTCTTTTTTATCTTAGAAAATCCTACATGTAGGCAATTGTCGCCTTAGGCAGATAGCTTTCGAGTGCTTTGCCGTAATCACATAAACCAAGCCAATATATCGCCACGTATCGTTTGACAAATATGTAATTTATAAACATTTGTGGTTCTTTATATAATGCTTCTTTTCTACAAATATATTACAAAATATGAACAGACAATTTGACTTTAATGAAACAGAAAAATATGCTTCATTAAAGTATATATATATATATTATGTAAATATATCTAATAATTAACTTCTTTAATTTTAGTATAATACTTGCAATAACAAGCCGTGTTTCATTTTATGGGGTATCAGAAACCCCTATACCGACAATGTTAAATTGGCGATTTTCGATGTACCTTTTCTCACAATTTGCTGTAGATACAAGCTTGAAACTTTTTCTGTAATTAAAGTATACCTATCTGATTATACTTAAATGAGCTTTTGGAACATTTTGAATTTTAGAGTAAATTACAGGATATTTTGTTAGGCATAGTAAAATTTAGCACTTTTCTCACACAAAAAATTAAAAAAAAAATTTTTTTTTTCTAAGTTTATTACAAAAATCTCATTTCAGTAAATCTTAGGGAACCTAATAAATAAGCAATAAAAAGTTTAGATACCTGTGAGCAGTAGTTCCTGAGAAAAGGTACATCGAGTACAAAAAAATAACGTTTGGAGAAAAACGCGTTTTTATGTAAAAATCCTCATTGATCAAAGCAGTAGATGACAAATTAAAAGTAGATTGTTTTACAGTTCTAATTTTCATAGAGATTAGAGAATGGTATTTTTAGAAAGATTAAAATTATACAAAATATCAAATTAAAAATTATACAAAATACACTCATACACATATCTTAAGGGGTATCAGAAACCCCTATACCGACAATGTTAAATTGGCCATTTTCAATGTATCTTTTCTCAAGATCTGGTGTAGATACAGGCTTGAAATTTTTTCTGTAATTAAAGTATACCTATTTGATTATACCGAAATGAGCTTTTGAAGCATTTTGAATTTTAGAGTAAATTACAGAATATTTTGTTAGGCATAGTAAAATTTAGCACTTTTCTCACACAAAAAAAAAAAATTTCTAAGTTTATTACAAAAAGCTAATTTCAGTAAATATTACGGAACCTAATAAATAAGCCATAAAAAGTTTAGATACCTGTGAGCAGTAGTTCCTGACAAAAGGTACATCGAGTATAAAAAAAATCACATTTGGAGAAAAACGCGTTTTTATGTAAAAATCCTCATTGATCAAAGCAGTAGATGACAAATTAAAACTAGATTTTGTTACAGTTCTAATTTTCATAGAGATTAAAGAAAGGTATTTTCAGAAAGATAAAAGTGTAGAGAATTTGAAAATGCAAAAATCCGAAATCACAATTTTTTGAAGATTTTGGGGTTCCAACTCCCCTTAAGACCCAGTTAGATAAAATTCGATTGTTTTGCTATATTTTACTTGAAATTCCGTGTGCTTAGGCAAACAAAAATATTTTTATTCTCCAATATGCTTCAAATACTTGTTTCATGGTAATTAAATAACTGTTTATTTAGGAAAACGTTTTATTACCTATAACTATATAAACTCCAATGAAGTCAATGAAGATAAACAAAACGCCAAATTCCTTCCAAATCGCTTACCAGATGAGCTGTAATCATAGTAAATCTAGAATACTAGGGTGTACCATTTGCTCGTCCCACAGATTTGTAGCAGTGCGCGTTTATTTGAATGCCAAAAGAATCATCACTCGAGGCAAATTTATTTAGGGGAAGGTAGCCTAATTTGGAGCTGTATGATACACAAAGACTAATGATATCTGCGAGATTTGACATAGGCATTTTGTTATACTGTGGGTAAAAAAAGTATTTGCACACCTACATTTTTGTTTGCAATTCATAAAAAGAAGCATTGAGAAATAAAAAAAAATTGTATTGCCAAATCAGAATAAGTCTAATCATCCAAAACAAACAGAAAAATTACAATAATATAAATAACAATGCTTTTTTGTAACAAAATTAAAATATCTCGTATCAAAAGAGTATTTGCACACCTGCATGAATACAAAAGAAATAAAATATATAAGCAAATTTCAAATAACTAACATTTAGTATGCATTCCTTTAGCATCTATTACTGCTTGTAATCTTGCTGGCATTGATTTAATTATATTTTTGTAACAGTAGGGTCAGTATTCGACTATTCTTCAATAAAGGCTTGTTTAAGGGCAGATTTGCTTGAAATCTTCCTTTTTCTTATTTTTAAATCCAAAGAATCAAATTTTCCAAAGGATTTAAGTCTAGTGATTGTGGTGGAGTGGCAAGTTTTCTGGGTACATTATAAAGCAACCACATTCGTGTGTGTGTGATTATGGCAAAGCCTCGAGGGCTATCTGCCTACGGGGAGGAGTGCCTTCGTGGAGGACTTTCTAAGAGAAACTGGCTCGTATACGCGTTACACATGGGGAAAACCACGAAAACACCCATGCAGCCAGCCCCTTTCGCGGGATTCGAACCTCGGACCGAACTACCAGTGTTCAGCGTCTTTACCGCTCGGCCGCTAGTGGGCTTTGCAACCACATTCGTGTTATACCGGTAGTGTGCTTGGGATCGCTGTCTTGCTGAAAATAGAACGAATTACTGATACCCAATTTTATTGCACTTTGTGGCAAGTTATCTCGCAACACATCAATATGTCATATTCCCATCAATGAAACACAAATTACCAACTCCTTTGCTAGCCATGCACCCCCAAATCATAACAGAACCTCCTCCACGTTTAACTGTGGGTAACACATTTTTGGTATGAAAAGCAGTACAAGTACTCCAAACTAATTTCCTGCCATCTGATTTAAAGATATTGAACTTACTCTCGTCGGAGAGTATGACATTTTTCCAAAAATCAATTGGCATATTGATATATTCCTTAGCGAATTCAAGTCTCTTCAGTCTATTTAGTTCAGTTATGAGAGGTTTTTTCCCTTGGAGATCTCCCATAAATGTGTGCATCGTGCAGAACATTTCGAACACTTTGGGCACAGATTTGAACTCCAGATGTTGAAGCGACATCATTGGCTAAAGTAATTGCACTAACAAATGGATTTTTCGATGCTTCTCTTATGATTTTTCGCTTTATTCGCAGTGAAAGTTTCTTTGAGCGTCCACAGCACAAGTTATTTGATGTAGATCCTCTTTCTTTATGATGTTTTATAATATACCGAACAGTAGAGGAGCAAACATTTACTTTTTTACCTATTACCACTACAATTTGAATTATACCATTACAATTTGAAATCGACAATCAACTAATAACGTTTCGACAACACCTCCTTTTATAGTCGTCTTACGTATGTTATTTACTGCGGGATGACTGTCAAATAATAGCATAAAAATGCAAATTTGCTAAAGTTGAGTGTGCAAATACTTTTTTGACATAAGCTATTTTAATATTGTTGCAAAAAATGTTTTTTATTAATATTATTGTATTTTTTGTAATTAATTTAAATGAATAAGCTTATTCTATTTTTTAAATGCCAATTTCTGTATTTCTTAATGCATTTTCTTATAAATTGTGAACAAAAATGTATGTGTGCAAATACTTTTTGTACCCACTGTATGTAGATGTAGAAGAGGTTAATGAAATTGTCTTTGTAAAGAAACGCTTCTTGGTTACATTGAGAGAAGTGTTATTCGCTTGGCTAAGAAGAAAATCTCTTATTTCGACATAAGTGTGAAAGCAATTAAACGTAAGTAATTGCATGCCTTATCATACCATCACAAAACGTGCTTACTTAGCTACAATTTTCAATTATAATTTTGGAAGGCTATGTTAGTTTGACGTTTCTGTATAATATCAAGCATTAAATATTCAAGTTTCCCAAGTTGGACCGAAAACAGTTGCCGAAATTGAACCGGTCCGATTTCGGCAACGACATGTTTTCATGGATAAATTATAATTAACCCTAGAATGCTACCCTTCGAAGAAATTACGGGAATGGCAACCATTCGTCTCCGAGACGAAGTTCACCTTCTAGTAGTGATGATGATGAAGATAGAAGTAGGACAGTTCTTGAAAAAATATCACCACGAGCCAAAAAAAAAAAAAAAAAAAAAAAAAAAAAAAAAATCCAAATCCAACTGGCCCTTCGTCTTCTCGCAGTGCAGAAAGCAGTGGAAAACCCAGAAAGCAGTGGAAATAACAAGCAGCCCATACAAATAGCGGTTATACGAAAACCAAAGTTTAACAAAATGCAGAAACATAAAAAAGAAACTGATTCATGGTTTTGTATATTATGTGAAGAAACTACGGAAGAAATGATACAATGCATGAAATCTCACGCTTGAATACATACTCGGTGTGCTGGAGTTTGTGCTGCAATTAAAAGGTTCTTTTGTTGTAAATTGCCGTTAAGAAAGTTTATGGTCCAATTTAGGAAACTAGCGGTCCAAATAAGGAAACCGGTTTCCTAAATTGAACCGATGACACGATTTTTTGAATTCATTTTTAACTGTTATAAATAATTTTGGTACTATTCGGTTTCGAGGGCCGTAAAAAAAGTGCAGCGAAAATGTACGCGCAAAAGCGCCAAATCTAGCAAACGCTCCCATTTAACAGCGCGCCAAATCTAGTGTACGCGCTGATTTCAGATTGCGTAAGTTTATATAGTTCTATATTTCTTAAGACGCCATTGAAATACTATTTTAATTTTTAAATCCTTTTTTTTTGATATCCTATGGATTTAACAATTTGGGAATTGCTCATAACGAAAACTCGGCAATAGAATTTTGAGTAAAGTGCAGAATCACCGACTGCTTGACGAGTTTTTAAGAATTGCACATACTCGGTATCCATGTGCACATCGACCTATTTTCACTTAAAAAAATATCCTAGAATTGCACAAAATGGCACTGCGCACACCCTTGACTTTATCTATGTACACATCGACCTATTTTCACTTAAAAAGTAACAGAATATTGACAAAAATCCAATTGTTTTTACCCTTGTAAAAAGCGGCAAACAAATAAGTGAGCGATTCTGCACTTTACCGAGAATATTTTCAAAGAAAAGGCATCATTCATTATAGAAAATTACGTTTGAACAACCAACGAGATGAAATTATGCTTTAGCGGTAAGTCGAGAGCGAAATAGCGATGCAGGCATCCATTCAGTTATGTTTAGCAATTTTTATATAAATTATAATAATGAGCTGAAATAATTTACTCTTATGCTACCATTCAATCATGTTTAGCCTTTTCGTATAAATTATAATAATAAAAAAGTATTACTATGTGAAATTAACCTTTCATCTAAATTAAAACATCAATCTTAAATAGTTATTTACTATTATACTTCCTTTCTTGCCGCAATTATTAGGGTTGCCGCAATTATTTTTGGCAGCATTGGCATCAACAATAGTTTGGCGATTTTTTACGGCCCTCGAAACCGAATAGTACCATAATTTTTAAAATTTAATAAATGGTTCTATTTTGAAGGTACACTTAGTGAGTTTTTTTTTTCTACTACCTAATTTTTATTGGCACTTCTTCCGTCCTTCTATATAGTGAAAAATACAAAATTGGTGCAAATTAGGCTACTCTCCCCTATGTTTTGATGCCATTTAATGTGTTTGGGATTTTATATAAATTTTTACTGTATTTTGATTTGAATAACTATAACTTTGAATTAAACATTTATACGTCATGGCTCAATTTTCTGTCTTCTGGGAGAGACACTTCTTTCCAGGGGTTTAAAAAAATTGTTGCGTTAAAATATTCATGGCCTTGCTATGGCGATAAGTAATGAGACTACTTTGTTTTCATGTACTCTGTTATATACCTTATTAGATCAAAGGGACTCTGTCCCTGAGCGACTATAGTTTTCGTTTTGCGATTTTGCGTGGAATTACTCTGAATGTCTGTTTCACTTTTCAAAGTGTTGCCACCGAATATTATCGCCTTCTATTATATTTGAAGTAGCGCATCGCGCAGGAGCACCATAGGTCCGGAGTTCGATTCCCGGTCTGGGCAGGGTCTGATCAACCTTTCATCCCTTGATTTCTATCACTTGGGTCGATAAAAGGAGTACCAAGTTCGCTTGGAGACTAAACACTGGAGATTTTTGCGACAAGCTGACCATTTGCTTAGAGCATATGCTTTTACGCCCCCGGGGCCCACAGTCAAGAAAGCAGATTTCCGGCCACTGCAGATCTTGGCCCATTAGGGCTGTTACGCTACAGAGTTTAGTTTAATTTAGTTTATTATATTTGAGGAAATTAAATAATAAAGATCGGCATAAATGTATGTATATTTCTCGCATTTTGGTAAAACAACGGTAACTAGAGCCATACAATTTGGATAACGTAATCTTACTGCGAATATGGACATCTAGAAGCCCAAATTTCAAATTGGGAATTTGTTTTATTCTCGATTTCATATTCTGTAAAACTTTAATGAATTTCTCATTAACAAACTCGAGGAGTTCAAAGCGAGCCATGGCAAAGTTGTACAGAAAAAAAAAAAAAATTTATCTCCAGCGCGCGAGACTGTGTATCGGAAATTCTAAGGATATGCCCAATTTAAAATTATTTTGTGATATTGCTGTTGAACTGAATTTTATGGTTTATGTGCGAAGAACGTGATATTTAATAAATAAAGGTAAAACACAAAATGTTAAAAAAACGCCGCTTTGGACGTAATTTAAAATTTGAAACTTTTCAGATTTCTTATTTTTTTTTTCTTTTATTTTCTTTCTGGCTGCCCATACAGTATTGTGGTTAGAGGAGGCAAACCGCTGATTTCGCTTCCGACCCAGGTATAGGTATATCCATGCAGAATTGGTTACCAACTCGGCGGGAGTCAATCACTAGCTACCAGGCCGCAGCCCTGGGCAGCCCCGGCTGAGCAGACGACATTTATAAAATGCAAAAAAGAGATATACACGTGCTTACAAGGCACTTGAAGAAGAAGAGTACGTTAAAGCTCCTAAAGAAAATATACATAATCTGCTTCCCATGCCCCCTGGAGTTTTAGAGCCATCAGTGAAAAACGCCATTTGCAAATCCCGAGTCCTGTGTTCTATGAAAGTAGATTGTGTCCACAAGGTTATTTTTAGCAGGGTGGCAGGGAGCTTGCGGTATGTGATGCTCATAATCAGTATGAATATAGATTTGTCCCCAGAGACTCATGGAGTGTCGTAGCCTGCTTACGTTAACCACTGCAGCCTTTCGTTCAACTCACAAGTCCAGAGGCGGTGTGCCTGCGATAATTTATAAGGCTGCCGTGGACGTGGTACTATAAGCCTTGCAAATGAGAAAAAGCTGGTATCGCTGTATAGAGAGTAGTGAACGTCTCATTTGGAAACAGATGTTAGTTCCCCAAATAGCAGCGGCATACAGAATAATTCTTTCCACCAGTCTATTGATTCTTAACTTTAAAGAAGAGATGTGTAGTTGCTAGGAAAGAGTGTTTAGGGGAGCCTGACTGCGATACCCAAGGGCCCAGGTTCGAATCCCGGAGAAGGCATGGATATAAAATTGCCTGTCCCTTCATAGGAGGTGCTGGTGGCCTCCTGTTAGGTGCCTCCATAATAAAATGGTCAATGCCGTTAATAGGCAAGTGCCCGCCACTGGGAAAAAATTGCTTTCATAAGTTAAAAAGATTTCTTCCATGCTTTTAATACACTTGTGTTTAATTCCTTTCAATTACGTTTCTTTCTCGGTTAACAATTTTACTTGAATTTTTGTTTTTTCATGGTTACAGCTGTCTAGGTATGTAAGTTATCTGTCTATCCTATCCACCCTTTCTACCTATTTAGCTATCATTTATATTATATTCATAAAAATTAAAATCATTCCTAATTTTTATGAACAGAAAGATATTTAAATCCGGAAAATGATTAAAAACTCTGTAAATTTCCCAAAACGGAAATGTTTAAATAGCTGGCAAATCTCTTCACATTTTTTTTTTCTCTTCTGATTTAGTAAATATAACTAGTCTTAAATTATTTATGTGCTGATCTTAAAGTATTTACTCTCAATTGATGTGGAAATAATTAGTTTATGCCTTCTTCCTCACATGGGGTGGTGGTGGTGGTGTATTGAGAATACGGCAAAGCACACTAGGGCTATCTGCCTAAGGGGTGGGATGCCTTCGTGGACAACTTTCTAAGGTAAACTGGCTCGTATACATGGGGAAAACCACGAAAACGCCCATGCAGCCAGCTCGTTCGCGGGATTCGAACCTCGGATCGAACTTACAGTGTTCAGCGAAGTCCCCGTTCGGCCGCTGGTGGGCCTCTTCCACACCCAGGATTTGGCGATTGGGTCCCCTAAAAACCCGAGTCGCTCTTTAAAAGGGGGAGTATATAAGACATTTCTCCCGCCTTCGTAACGTGCCTTTGTGGTGTAGTGGTTCTGCACGCTGGGCCGGTATTCCAGAGGTCCGCGGTTCGATTCCCGGCGAAGGCGCTTGCTATTTTCCATCTTTCCTGCTTCCAAAAATATACCTAATGTCTCTACAGAGTATAGCCTCTTCTACGATGCTTTCCTTTGCCCATGGGGTTGCTTTGCTAAGAGTTCTTTGGAACTCCGGCTGGAAAACAGTAGCATGATTTCTTAGTTTAAATTCTACGTGCCGCTCAATCGGTATAGTCGTAAGCGTCGTTGACTACCGTGTGGGAGGTCCCGGGTTCGAATCCCGGGAAAGTCATGAATGTTTGCAAATGTATGGTGTCGGTGCGGCATGGCGACACTCCAAATATGCGGCGAGCTGAAAGAGTCCTTTCGTGTGGTGGTGACCTTCGGACCCTTCCGCCCCCCGGGGTATTCTCCATCAAAATTCGGAGCGGTTCTTTTCCAATTAACCTAATGTCTATAAAATGCCAAAAATTTAATGGCCCTTATGGGCTAAAAAAAAAACTGAAAGTTTTCAGGATTGGATTATTAAATTACAGCAAAGCACACGAGGGCTATCTGCCTAAAGGGAGGGATGCCTTCGTAGAGGACTGTCGAAGGGAAACTGGCTCGTATACACGTTACACATGGGGAAAACCACGAAAACACCCATGCAGCCAGCCCGTTCGCGGCATCCGAACCTCGGACCGAACTACCAGTATTTAGCGATTTTACCGCTCGGCCGCTGGTGGGGCTCCTCGCATGGGGAAAACAGAGCATAAATGTCTAATATTGTTTTTCCTTATATTTTATTTCAAATATGATTATGTACCACTCGAAATATTCTTACGCATTTTCCTTGGTCAAATCTTAAGATGTATAAATCTCAATCTGTAGTTTTAATGCTGACGTAAAGCACATTTTTTTCCAGAAACACTTTCGTGATGCGGCAGCCCAAAATTTTTCAAAAATGTTTAAGGGGGCTCATATACCTTAAACCCCTTATGAGCTTCGAATTATGTGACTGTTGCAAGAATTGAGATATTTTATTTATTTTGAAAGTAATGACCTCCAGCTTTTTACAGCTGACTACATAATATAGCTGCTTTGGAAACTAGTAACCAGAAAGTTTGTGTTGCCAGAAATATTTTTGTAATTTTATCTGCTCTGTGGCAAAATATTCCTTCATTTTTCCAACTTGCGCGCTTGATATTTTAAAAATGACTAATGGTATATACTAGAAATTAGATGTAATTTCATTGGGGCTATATGGCAGGGGGTTTCACTGGGGTATGGGCACTATTTTCTAACTGAACCAAAAATATGATGAATATTTTAATATTAAAAAATTTTATGCACGAAAATATTACAGATATTTTTAAGAAAATACATTTTATAAACTCAACTCCCAAATAAAATAAAAATTTAACATGAAATTCTCAGTTTTTTTGGGTTTACAGTAGTTTACAAATGTTATAAAAGCTATATATAAACTATGGAATTAAATAATGCAACAGATAATTTTAAACTGTGCGCGCAACCTGGAAACATGACGAAAATTTTTGTCACAAAGCGGATTAAATTATAACAATATTTGTGGCAACACAACCTTTCTGATTACGATTTCAGAGAGCAGCTGTATTATGTAGTGAGCCATAAAAAGTTGGAAGTAATTGCTTTTAAAATAAATAAGTTATCTCAAGTCTTGCAACAGTCGCATATTCAAAGATCATAAGTGTTTAAGGTGTATGACTCCCCTTAACTACTTTGAACACTTTAATCTCAATATGTGATATATTTCACTACAAACATCTACTATATCTGTTACACAGGAGTATCCTAAAGATCGATACTTCTAATGACATCGAAACGTTAACAAACTTCAAAGGTCGCAACAGATTGGTCCAGGTACTCGTAATCCCATTGTTCTAAAGAGGCTTGTACCATTGATGGAAAGAGGGAATACTTTACGTCTCAAAGCCAGATGAATTGCAGTTATGTAGTAGTTTTGGTTTGTTTCCAGTTCATTTCCCTCAACCCATTGCTATCACTTTTCTGTCTATATATGCTGCTTATTATGGTTTCAACAAATAAATAAAAAATCTGATGTGTACACCACATGACTTCATTAAATATCTTCGTTAAAATTTGAAATATATAGAACAACATAAAACACTAAATACAGTTAAAACAATTAAAAAGAATTAGTGTTAAAATTACAGTTTCTACGCAAAAACGAGCCGTTCGGCGAAAAGGCAAAAAAGCACATTTTTCGGTGCCCAAACTAAAAGTTTCTGTTTGGTTCCGCTCGGCAAAATGACATTGAAGGTGCAGAAAGTATTAATTTACTATTTTGTTAAGTTTCAAATGTAAACAAATATGGCTGCTATGGTAAAAGAAAATTAGGCCTAGCCGCACTTAAACAATTATTAAATCGTTGATAGTTCTACAAATATTGCATGCAGATTAACTAAGGCCATAAACATCGTAGCAGGACGATAAGAACAATATAATTCAATCATTTTTAAAGGAATTGCGCATTTTACCGACATATAAGAATAAAAAAAAAACTGAGCTCACGGAGCCAAGTAACAGAGTGGGTATATATATATATATATATACTGATAAGAAAAGGAGAGGTAAAAAATAAATGTATATCAATATATATATATATATATATATATATATATATATATGTAATAATAAAATTCCATAGTAAAATAAATTTCTAACTGTATGTTCTTTTCATTTTTAATGGCGACGTTCTCTTATTTGAAAGTACGTGGAATTAAATCCACAACCCCGTAGTCAAGTTGTTTTTCCCGCCTTTTCTACACGTACAGTTTTAGAATGTTCTGGAGATATTTAAAGCGAACTGGATTGGCTGACGTCATTTCTTGGAAGCTCCGCCTTTCCAGAGGCTATAAAAAGACTCGCAAAAGAGAATCGGGGCTTTTTCTTAAATGTCACGATGCAGTAAACTTCATACAAAATGTTATTAGTAGTTCTTTTTTATTTACTCCGGATATATCAGATTTTTGTAATTGCTATTTTCTCCTGAAATATAATAAATGGATCCTGTTTTTTAAAACTATCGTCTGATAATTTAAGCTACGACTACATTGATGATTCTTAAACAATCTATTTATTCCTGACAAAAGCTGGTACATCACATATATGTACATTTATTTACTTCTGGTGCGGCCGATTGCCACCAAAACGGGAGGTGCACAACTATATCTATAGCAGTCCTTATTCGTTTTTGAGTTATGTGAGATACGTACACGAAAAAATCTCTTCTGAATCCAGCGGCCGAGCAGTAAAATCGCTGAACACTGGTAGTTCGGTCCGAGGTTCGAATCCCGTGAACAGGTTGGCTACATGAGTGTTTTCGTGTTTTTCCCCATGTGTAACGTGTATACGAGCCAGTTTCCCTTAGAAAGTCCGTCACGAAGGCATCCCTCCCCTTAGGAGATAGCCTTCGAGGCTTTGCCGTAATTAAATAACCTAACCATACGTACAGATGTCACGCAAAATCATCGTTAAATTGTATTCGATAGAGGTCTTTCGTTGAGATATGTTACCCGGAATTCTTCTGATAACAAAATTACTGATTCTTTACTGATTCAATTTCTGATTACTTTACTTCGTACAAGGAAGTGAAAACAGCCCAATAGCATTTTTGCTACTTCGGAAAGCCAAGTAATTGAAAATAATGTAAGCAAAATAAACTCGTAAGGAATTAATTCTTAAATTGATTGCATGAGGGAATTTAATTATCTGTTAACGTTACATGCTTTGATTTTAAATTTAAGTGAAATAAATATGCGACACAATGTATGATATTATACTCCAAATTTTAGTTCCTGAGTCTAAATAGATGTTACTTTAAGCCTTGTTACTTTAAGTCGGCAAAATTTGGCAGCAGCTTTGCTGAACTGGTACAGAATAATCACAAAACAAAGTAATTCAATAAATTTGTTGCTTTTACGAATGGGTCCACAGCAAGGCTCAAATTGATAGGGTGAATAATTGTCATCGGAGAGCTGATGCCCGAAGCAACGCGGAGTGTCACTGTTGACACCGTGTCATCGGTTCCCATCACCGTTTAGAGCTTTGTTGCCTCACCTTCAGCTTACCGAGAGGAAATCTGCGGAAACTCCGACGCAATTAATCTGCATTTCTGGCAGTCAAACATTGAATTGACATTATTAACCTTCCATGGATTTACCCACTTGTTCTTGAGGGTTTCTTTTAACCTTCCTAGAGTGTTCGGGGTCTTTTTGAACCATATCAAAATGTATTTCGTATAGAACGTATAGAAATTTATTTCGTTATATTATATTGTAAGAATCTCACTAGTGTATTTCTCAATTACTGTAGAAATTGACGAATCTTAAGAACTAGTTAGCGAATAATCGCTCAAGTTCGTGTGACAAGAAACGGCAAGAGAGGAAGGGTAACTAAACCTTTATTATTTCAATAAGATTTAACAAAGCTCCGTCTTGGAGTGTACAATCAAAGCCGACACTTGGGCTTGAACTTAAGGGGACTCATACACCTTAAACCCCTTATTATCTTCGAATATGTGACTGTTGCAAGAATTGAGATAACTTATTTACTTTAAAAGCAATTACTTCAAAATTTTTATGGCTCACTACATAATATAGCTGCTCTCTGAAATCGTAATCAGAAAGTTTGTGTTGCCACAAATATTGTTATAATTTAATCCGCTTTGTGACAAAACGTTTCGTCATGTTTCCAGCTTGCGCGCACAGTTTAAAATTATCTGTTGCATTATTTAATTCCATAGTTTATATATAGCTTTTATAACATTTGTAAACTACTGTAAACCCAAAAAAACTGAGAATTTCATGTTAAATTTTTATTTTATTTGGGAGTTGAGTTTATAAAATGTATTTTCTTAAAAATATCTGTAATATTTTCGTGCATAAAATTTTTTAATATTAAAATATTCATCATATTTTAGGTTCAGTTAGAAAATAGTGCCCATATAAAGAATTACATCCAATTTCAAGTATATACCATTAGTCATTTTTAAAATATCAAACGCGCAAGGTGGAAAAATGACGAAAAATTTTGTCGCAGAGCAGATTAAATTACAAAAATATTTGTGGTAACTAGTTTCCAAAGCAGCTATATTATGTAATCAGCTGTAAAAAGCTGGAGGTCATTACTTTTAAAATAAATAAAATATCTCAATTCTTGCAAGAGTCACATAATTCGAAGCTCATAAGGGGTTTAAGGTGTATGAGCCCCCTTAAGAGGCTAAAAATTAAACTAAAACTAAGATTAACTAAAGAGATATAGCCGAAGCTATCAACATCCTAATCGAGTTGGCCTCCTCACTCTATTTAACTACAAGCTTATCAAGAGCCTGGGTACGGCCGAGCGTAATAACAGCTTTGAGAGAGAGAGTAGCCCATAAGGCAGACGCGCGCAAATCAGAAACTCTGATTCTCTCTAGCTCTGCAAGTTGACTTCGCGGTTAAATACCACTCCTCCTCATTAAGTATTCACAATGTTTCCAAAACTACGTTCTGGCCGGAAGTAGTAAGTTAAAGTTAAGAATTTGACAGGAAAGGAACTTTAACTTAAAATTTAACTGTTAATTAAATTAACATAATCCTTACAAAATCGATAGCAGTAATTGGAGACATTATTATTTAACACATTATGATCGAATGAATATAATTGTGAAGTTCTATCATTGATAAACACCTGTTAATTTATCTGTTAATAAAATTAAAATAATCCTTACAATATCTTTGGCAATTTTTCAAAAAGACTTTTTTACTTGCTTTCACAGCCATATTAAATATTCAACCATTTTTAAATTCTTTTTCAAACAGTAGTTTAACCAGTGTAAAAAAAAACTGCAACACATAAGACATTCAGGTCACTTTTTACCCTTGTGGAACACATTTGTTACAAAAAAGGAGGAGAACCTCAATTTGCAACATATTTTAAATTATTATTGTTATGACAACCAATTCATGCTGCTATTATTATTGTCCATTTTGTAATTTTTCCCTCTTGGCACAACAGATGGCGCTATCCTCAACACTCGCTAGTTTCTGTGACCGTAATGACTTTCGTGCATTTCTTCCCAGCTTCCTTAGAGTATATAAAGTGGCGTTGTTATTTTCACAATTCATTTTTATATATTTTGTTAGAAACTTTGCAAACCCTTCATGGCTAACCGTGGGCTCACTAATGTCGAAATCGACCAGTTATCCTTCTTTCCATCTTGCATCTTCAACTGTCAGACGACAAAAAAATTCGTCGTCTAAAATATCTTGGTAAAAAATAAAGTACCTACAAAATCGTCGCATGATGATAACATCGCAGACATGCGTTTTTAAGGCTTTAATATTTGTAAACGGATACTCGCATAAGGATTTGTGAGCGCAAGATGGAAGGAAGGATAATTTTTACTTTCATGTTTTTTTATTAACTAATAAATATTTGCTGAAAATATAAATTGGAAACTATTGGAATACGAACAAAAGGGCATTTTTTAACGTTTTGCGTGTTACCTTTACTGATTAAATAACATTTTCTCCCTACATAAAACGCATAAAATTCAATTCAACAGCAATATAATAAAATATTTAAAAACAGCATATCTTTAGAATTTCCGATACGCACTCTCACGCGCTATATATAAAAATGTCTTTTTCGTGCAGTTTTCCCGTTGTTCGCTTTAAAATCGTTGAGTCTGTTAATTAAAAATTCGTTAAAAGTTTCCGAAATTTTAAACAGATAATAAAAACATATCCGAAATTCAGAATTTGGGCTTCTAAGTGCCTATGTTCGGTTGGAGAAGTAAGTTATTCAAAATTGGACTACTCTACATACCATTGTTTCTTCACAATGCGAGAAACATTCATGCAGATTCTTCATTATTTATTTTCTTTAAATATAATACAAGGCGATAATATTCGATGTCAACAATTCGAAAAGTGAAGCGACGCAAAATGCCGTTTTGGAAATTAATAGCTCTTCTGGACTACAAAATTCTAGGTTACAATAGGACCAAATGAGGAGTAGACTCGAGTAAAAATCCTTTCCTTCTTTCAATATAATGGATATTGAACCTGTAGGAAGAACAAAGCTAAATTTTCAGAATGAACAAAATACTTTTATTTGAATTTTAAAACAGAACCAAAAAAATAAATGTTGCAGCTCTTAACTTTCAAAATTTTAAACTCTTAACTACTACAGTTAAACTCTTACAACTATTAAAATACTAAACATTAAACTCTCTAAACAAAATATATAAAAATCTTCCGAATCCCTTCTTGTTGCCACACCGTAAAATGCAAGTTCTTGTCCTATTATTTATATTTCACGTTCTCTTTAAGTCACGATCTCCACAAGTCATAATCTTTACAAGTCACGATCTTTACAACTCGCTTAATAAACTGGCCTCCCACTATTCCTGCCGAAGAAAGCCAAACAGAAGGCTGATCGTAGTTTTTTCCAACATACGAGATTTTTCTGCGTAGATGCATCCTTATTGTTAATTAAGATCAATCCAGCATGGAAGAGGAACTCATTTCATAAAAAAAGAAAATTTACCGAAAGATTGGTTTGACCTTTTTTACCCAACATACTGAAAGGAAGAAAACATCAGCCAAGAGCAAGTGTCCGAGAAATGACTGTGAGTATTCAAAATTCAGGACAAGTTTAACCTAACCTGAATCATCTAGAAGTCTATCAGTTACTGCCAAAGGAGGAAGATGAAGACTGACAATAAAAGTTCTGTAAAATGGTTTCATATGTAGACAGTTAACCTTTAACTTCTGTGATCGGTCTGAGAGACCGCTGAAGATTTTATTACCGTTGTTTCCACCTCTAAAAACGGAGAATGTCCCTGTCCTTCCTTCTACCTTCCCAAACCCGTCTCACAAGGTCACATATACACACCAGTTTCGGTTCTAGGAAAAATCCCCACAGGGAAAAAGCCCACAGGAATAATGCTCACAGAATAATGCTCACAGGTATAAATGCTCACAGGAAAAAAGCCTACACAGAAATATGCTCACATAGAAAAAAGCTCACATGGAAAAATGCTCACTTAGACATATGCTCACACGGAAAAAAGCTCACATAGAAGTAAGCTCACATGGAAATAAGCCCACTGGTAAATAATTCACATTATGTGTAGATTCAGTTTCTATGTAAGATAAACAAATGGGCCATTTTGAATTACGAAAAGGACAGCAGAAAGGAAGTAAGAATGAAACAGAATTATGCAGTGAAAAATTATTACAATTTTAATTGTTAAAAAATAATAAATATAAGTTACACATTTTATAATATAAACATTTAGAAGAATAACGAATGAGAATTTAGAATGAATATTTTGTTTAAATTACGTAAAATATTTAATTTTATCATCGATTTCATCATAGTTTCGTACCCGATTCGTAATTACCAAATGTAAGTTTTCATGTTTTCTTTTTTTTTTTTTTTTTTTTTTTTACTTCAGTACATCCTGTATTTACATTAGCTAATAACAAACGTTGAGAGGCTAAATCTTTTTTCATCCCGTCAAATAAAAACCACATACTGGGATGGCTACAATTAAATAATGAATTTAGTGCGTTATGAGAGCCTTGGCAACAATTTGTGATTTTAGGAGAGATTTCTCGAAGGCTGCTTCATAATGTTCAACTGAGAGGTGTCATCAAAGTGCCTAAAAATGTTAATTTTATTTCTAAAATTTTAAATTTCTGCAGAAATTTTACAACTTTTTGGCTTTGAACTTGAATAAATAAATTCAAACATCGATTTCTATCGATACACATCAAAAGTATGCAAAAATAGAGCGAAGAAACAAAAATTAATTATTGGAAGTTACAGGAAAAAAAATGTCGTACAGGGGCAGTGGTATAAAATATTACAGTACATGCAAAATTTTACTACAGTTTTCATGCTTTGATTTACCACCCCTGAAAAGGTTAATGTGAGCATTTGTCCATGTGAACATATTTCATGTGAGCTTTTTTCCGTGTGAGTATATTTCTAAGTGAGCATTTTTCCATGTGAGCTTTTTTCTATGTGGGCATATTTCCTTGTGGGCTTTTCTCCTGTGAGCTTTTATACCTGTGAGCATTACTCTGTGAGCATTTTTCCTGTGAGCTTTTTTCCTGTGGGCATTTTTTCCGGTCACCCTAGTTTCACACTTCTAGCTTTATTATGGTTTCAGTTACCACATTTTTTACTTTTTAAGTGGTCTAGGAGACCGTTCACAGCTGATGCGTACCAGTTTTAGTGGACGATATACGTTATGTACTGGATGCTTGTTTGTCGCAAAAGTGATAAATATGGCTTCATAATTCACAAGAAAACGTCCCGTATATCTCCCTCAAAAAGAAATTGATTATCTTGTCAAAAATATTTTTTATGAAGAATACTCTGATTCTGAAGACTCTTGTAGTATTCACAGCGAAAGCAAAAGTGAATGTGAGCTTTCTGTAGATGAATATAATAATTTTTCTTACGACTGTGACTGTGACTAAAATGATAATTTTTATGGAAAAAAGCACTTCAAATGGTGCAAAAAAGAACCAAATCGGGTGGTACGAACAACAAAGCATAACACAATAATTCAGCTCTTTGGTCTGAAAAATCCTGCAAAAATAGAGCCCGAAGATACTTAGAATTTATGTTCATACATATTGTTCCAATCATATCCTGATGCTCCAAAACTGAAAAGAAAATATTCTGTGCTTTTATTAGCTAGTAAGTCTTAAACACTTATTTCCTCGAAAAATTTCCAGAAAGGATTAAGCATGATTTAATTCGCAATAATAAATGAAGGCGTTATCTTTGTTGTTTCTCTAGATTCTCTAGAAACGTAGGTACGTTTCTTCAGATTAGCAACAAATCCACTAGTCTGCTGTTTCAAATGTAAACAAGCAATGGCCACCATCAAAAAAATTATTAGGCTTAGCGGCACTTAAACAACTTTAAAATTGTTGATAATTCTAAAAGTATCGCATTCAGATTTACTAAAGGCATAAAAGCCTCAATCGGAAGATAAGAACAGCATAATTCAATCATTTTGAAAGCAAAAAATGTACAATTTACAAACATATAAGAGTAAAGAAACTGAGATCGCTGAGCCGGGTAACAGAGTGGATATATATATAAATATATTTATATACGTTTGGGGCGGCCGATTGCAACCAAAAACACGAGGTGCACATCTACATGTTATAGCAGTCCTTATATACAAATTTTCAACGTTCTGAGGCTACTCGTTTTTGAGTTATGCGAGATACGTACGTACGTTCGTACAGACGTCTCGAAAAATTCTCTTCAGAATTCATTTTAAAGCAGTTTTATAATTTTGTTGGAGGTAAAGGGTCTTCTATTCTATCCTTACGTACAGATATCACGCAAATACTTCGTTAAATTTCATTCGATAGCGGTCCAAATGGATATTTTCGTTGAAATATGCTGCCTGAAACTTTTCGCGATTACAATACTTCCTTTTTACTTCGTACAAGGAAGTAAAATTAGAAGAAAGGAAAACATGTAGTCTGTGCTCACCTTGTAAGAAGAGAAATACAGCATACAAATGCTTGGATTGCAGGGAACCAGTGTGTCTTCAGTGCTCTTTCTTAAAAAATGTTTTTGACTGTGTACTATCTTACGATTCATCTTTGTAAACAAAGATATACTAAACTATTAATTTTTAATAATTCATTGTTGTAGAATTATGATTTAATTGACAGTAATGCTTAATAAAGTCGCATATTTTCATGCATGTTTAATAAAATATTTTATTCTTTAAAAGCTATGTTCTTTAAAACGAAGAAAATAGTCATTTTTTATATGAATTTACCTGCGTAAAATTAAATGATTTATGTTTAAAATATATTGAGTTAAATGAATTAGAATTCTATAAATATGCATAAAGTATCTATAATATTCCTTAAAAAAGTAAAGATGTATTTTTACGCGTTTCTTTAAAGCGGTCTGTGAGACCGCTTACAGTAATTATGCCGAAAGATTGTCACAGCAGTTAAAGGTTAACTTGCAAGAAACATTTCATTCCAGTATGTAACAATTATATATGAACAGAACATATTGTGCTTAAATTGGGTGAAGGTACAAGTTGGACATTTTGGAAATGAGAGGGCGGACGCACTGGCCAAGGAGGCAATTACTGATGTTAATGCTCGTGATATTGATGTACAGGGATCAACAACGAAAGCTGTGACTATTATAAAAAATTATATTTATGATAAATGGAGGGAGAAGTGGGAAAGGTCTGATCGAAATAACGGTTATATGAAATTTGTTAAACTTAAAAAAGGTTTATGCTATTCAGACATTGACGTTAACCAAATCATTACAGGTCATGGCCGTTTTCCTTTCTAGTTTAAAAGGTTTAAATTACAAGAGTCTGCCCTCTGTAATATGTGTAAAGAACCGGGCACTACAGAGCATTATGTGGAAATATGCAAATATTTTACTGATATCACAAACGAGTTTAAGAAAAATGATGCTTTTAATATACCGGGTGATCAAAAAGTCAGTATAAATTTGAAAACTTAGTTAATCACGGAATAATGTAGATAGAGAGGTAAAAATTGACACACATACTTAGAATGACATGGGGTTTTATTAGAAAAGCAATAATTAGAAAAGCAATAATCTGATCAGAAAAGCAATAATTAGCATAACAAATTAAGACAAAGCAAAGATGATGTTCTTTACAGGAAATGCTCAATATGTTCACCATCATTCCTCAACAATAGCTGTAGTCGAGGAATAATGTTGTGAACAGCACTGTAAAGCATGTCCGGAGTTATGTTGAGGCATTCGCGTGGGATGTTATCTTTCAGCATCCCTAGAGATGTCGGTCGATCACGATACACTTGCGACTTCAGGTAACCCCAAAGCCAATAATCGCACGGACTGAGGTCTGGGGACCTGGGAGGCCAAGCACGACGAAAGTGGCTGCTGAGCACACGATCATCAACAAACGACGCGCGCAAGAGATCTTTCACGCGTCTAACAATATGGGGTGGAGCGCCATCCTGCATAAAAACGTACGTTCCAGCAGGTGTTTATCAGCCAGGCTGGGGACGATACGATTCTGTAACATATCGGCGTACCTCTCACTCGTCACGGTAGCAGTTACAAAACCAGAATCACGCATTTCCTCGAAGGCCCACCAGCGGCCGAGCGGTAAAGACGCTGAACACTGGTAGTTCGGTCTGAGGTTCGAATTCCGCGAACGGGCTGGTTGCATGGGCGTTTTCGTGGTTTTCCCCATGTGTAACGTGTATACGAGCCAGTTTCCCTTAGAAAGTCCTCCACGAAAGGCATCCTTCCCTTTAGGCAGATAGCCCTCGTGTGCTTTGCCATAACTGAAGAATCCATTTCCTCGAAGAAAAAAGCCCCGATAACAGTAATCTGTCGGACATTTTTTGAACTTTTGTTTTTGGTTCTAATAAAACCCCATGTCATTCTAAGTATGTGTGTCAATTTTTACCTCTCTATCTATACATTATTCCGTGATTTATTAAGTTTTCAAATTTATACTGACTTTTTGATCACCCTGTATATAATATTTTGAATGATTTTAAAAGACTGAAAAAATTTGCCAGAAAAATGATGGGCAGGATTAATCACAATAAGCTTGCAGTAGGGATTTAAATCTGAATTATGTTTTTTAGTTATGTTCTTTATGTCTGTTGAAGGTGCTGTTTCTGGCTTGCTCTGGCGCAACCCGCAAAAAAGCCATAGGGCGACGTAAAGGCTGCCAGGACAGTCTGGCTGCGTCCTTTATATCATATCATCATATGAACGAAACAATACATAAACTACTTCTGCCTTCCGTTCATTGATTGTTCAATCAACCAAATTTGCATTGTTGGAGGATAAATTGAATTTTCCACAATTATTATTCGTAATGTGTAATTTTAGCATCCGTAATTTATAATCCGTTGCCACTGTAAAAAAATGGAATTCGGAGTGAAAAATATGATTGCTTGCTTTCACAAGGGCCAGCCCGTTCGGCAGGATTCAAACCACGAACCGAACTATCAGTGTTCAACGACTTCATCGCTCGACCGCTGGGGGGGCTTATTTGCAAAACAGCCATAACGGTACGCATATTATAGTTGCTTAGAACATATTTAATATGTAACATTATAATATATATAACGTTATAATATGTAATAGCATTATTAATTATAAGGTATTTTCTTCCTCTTTTCTGCATGCCTTCGTGGTGTAATTGAGAGCATATTCAATCCGAAAGGAAACTATAATATGTACAAATCTGAAATATGTAGATTAAAGAATTTTTTTGTGTTACGACAATGTAATTAAGTTAAAAATATTGCTATGATCTCTACATATAATAAAAGAGTCTGTGTGTGTGTGTGTGTGTGTGTGTGTGTGTCTTTCGTTCGCGCTGCGAGTAAGCTAATAGACACACGGCTACGAAATTGGGTACATAGGTGCACTTAGACAAAAGCCAAGCACCTCGAAGCGATTTTTTCAAAATTCGAATTCGAATGTTTTTTATTTTATGTTTTGTGACGAAATCGCGTCATTTTGAGACATAATGGGCTATAGGAAAGCGAGATTTTACTCTACACACTCCATTTTCACATCGTCAAGAAACGTAGGCACTTAGCTATTTTACGAACTTAAAAATTTCGTGTTTCAATAAATCGATTCAATACGAATTTATTTAACAAAGGGAGCTTAACACCTTTTCAACGGGGTTTTTTTCTAAAAAGTTTATTTTTAAAAATGTACAGTATATTTTTCTTTGATTTTTGGACACCTTAAACTTTTATCCTTTCGACTGCTTTTACAAAACGAATTTTGTAAAAATGATAATATTTTGTATTTTAAAAATTTTTTTTAAATGAAGCTTTCGAGTACACTTCTCACATCTTTAAAAATGTGATTTTGGCAACAATTTTCCTGTCTTATTGTTGTTGATAGATTTTTGATGAAATCGCATCATTTTGAATAGTTTCATTCTTTTAGAAATATGGGTTTGGCAACAATTTTTCATCGTATTTCTTATGTCACTATTTTTAAGGGATTGGAATATTTCATTGTCATTTATATATATATATATATATATATATATATATATAATACATTTTTATTGATTTTTTTTTGATAAAGTTTTTCTGCAGAGTAAAATTCTGCGCGGAATTTTACGTTTTTTGAGTTGCTTTCATGTTAGTTTTTGCTTATTTCACTGTTTGTAAGATATTGAAAAATGTTGCATGATTTTTGTTTTCTTCAACGGAAAGTTGGGTCATTTTTTAATTAGGATTTTGAGTGATTTTTTTTAGGAAACGTAGTTCTTAACCTCCTTTATACAATTTGTGTTCTTAAGATTTTGCAAAGGGAAGTTGGTTAATTTATTTATTAGGATAATTAATAGTTGTATTAAGGACTATTGCTTATTTCATTGTAATTTTGTCATACATAATAAATTTTCTGAATGAAGTTGTTCTGCAAAGTAAAATTCTACGCAGTTTTTAAATTTAACGTTTGCTGTTCCCTTCAGCCATTTTCCCGGTACAATTAAAAGCCAGGCTGGCAGCGAAGCTGCAAGTATTTTATATAAGTTTAAGAAATATTTGTTGCTAACGCCCGTTTTGCATTTGTGCTTCAGTTTAAGTGCGAGCAACCTTTTTTCCCATCATGAACACAAATTATGTTTATAATTTACAATGGTAATTGACGCGTTAAATTCTGTTAAAGATTTTATTCCCTTTTCTTAAAAAAAAATTCTAAAGTAATATAATTAAGGACTGAAATCCATTTAATTCTATTAGAACATTTATTTAAAATAATTTGCAGTTAAATATAATATGATTATGGATAAAAGGCAAGGACTTTTTCTTTTAGTTTAATATATTTATTTTTTAATAAAGAAAATCTCAAATAAAAGTTCTGCGCCGTTCCAAAGACGGTGTTCTACAGTCTTGTGAAAAATAAATGAGCAGATTTACTTCAACAGTTCTTAAATTCTAGGATCGAATGCCATTTAATAGTTATTTACATAACTGTTGTTGACGTGGGTTTAATCACTGGCTTCATTATTTATGCATTTAATTATTCCGTATTTTTAAGATTTATTTTCTCATTAATATGATTGGTCCTCTCTTCCTTCGTTTCTGAAAACATTTAATATCAGCTTTAATTTATCTTTAGTTTGAGGGATTTAATGAGATACGTATGTGGTTAAATATTTTAGGCACATTCATTTTCTTTGTGGAAAAGCAAAAACGAAAACCAAACAAATACGTGTAGGCAGTAAGTAATATTTTAATTTTTATGTCCGTTCTATAGAGTAATATTTTTTGTTTGGCTGCAGTTACAAATTCAAAATTCATTACGTAAATTCATTCTTGTAAGAAATAAAGGCGGTATTATAATTTCGGGAACTTTCTGGAACTATATTTTAACGAAAATATCCATTTTGGCCGTTATCGAATCCGTATGTACGATGTTTTTGTGCAACATCTGTACGTACGGACAGGTGAATGCAGGGCCCGGACACCCGGACGGCTTAATATGACAAATCGGGTGTCGTCCGGTACCCGCACCTATTTAGAACAACACAACCCTGGCGACTTCCTGAGAGAGCTGCATTGGAAATATATTAATGGAGAATATGTGGTATTGACGTGGCCAAACAAGGGCGTGTGCATATATATGCTTCAGTATACAATTAATAAAAAGTTTCATACACAGGTACATTGGTGGTATAGGTACATTGGATACATATGTATATTGGTCTAAGGGGTTAATGAGGTAGGCAAACAATAAACACTTATACAATAAAAGAAATGAAACACTGACGCAACTGGCGCAATAATGCAGAAGATGACAATTAATTAATACACGTAATCGTGTGTCATCCTATATGACTATACATAAACTACTAGAAATGATATACATAAACACATATGAATGATGGCGATAAATGAAAACACATAGTCATACATTATTCTACTGGACTATACACACATCAATAAAAATGATACAGACACACCTATACGTTGACAGAAATGATACACTGAGAATGAAAATTGTGTATCAGTGTGAACGATGACAATTAATGGCTACACATATTCGTGTATTACCTTACTTGGCTATACATTTATATTAGTACAAATGATACACTTAAATGCTTATACATTAAAGGAAATGAAATACTGAAAATGGTACTTATACATTAATGGAAATGAAATACTGAAAATGGCACTTATACATTAATGGAAATGAAATACTGAAAATGGCACTTATACATTAATGGAAATGAAATACTGAAAATGGCATTTGTACATTATACGATAGATGAAGAATAATGGTAACACGTAATCGTGTATCCTCTTAAGTGGCTATACATACAGTAATCGAAATGATACACTTATACATTAATATACATTTATAACATGGTAAATGATGCATTTATACATTAATAGAAATGGTACACATGTGAAAACCGTGGCTTGGTCAGATGAGTCACGATTTCAGTTGGTAAGAGCTGATGGTAGGCATCGAGTGTGGCGCAGACACCACGAAGCCATGGACCCAAGTTGTCAACAAGGCACTGTTCAAGCTGGTGGTGGTTCCATAATGGTCTGGGCTGTTTTTACATGGCATGGACTCTGTTCTCTGGTGCAACTGAACCGATCATTGACTGGAAATGGATACTTTCAGCTACTTGGAGATCACTTACAGTCATTCATGGACTTCACGTACTCAAACAACGTTGGGATTTTTATGGATGACAATGCGTCATGTCACCGGGCCACAATTCCTCGCGATTGGTTAGAAGAACATTCTGGACAATTCCAGCGAATGGTTTGGCCACCTAGATCGCCCTACATGAATCCCATCGAACATTTATGGGACAGCATCGAGAGGTCAGTTCGTGCCCAAAACCCTGCGCCGTCAACACTTTCACAATTATGGATGTCTATAGAGGCAGCATGGCTCAATATTCCTGCAGGGGACTTCCAACGACTGACTTGTTGAGTCCATGCCACGTCGAGTTGCTGCACTTCGCCGGGCAAAAGGAGGACCGACAAAATATTAGGAGGTATCCCATGACTTTTGTCACTTCAGTTTGTAAGTAGAAGTTTCATACGCTGTATTGCTGCTTGCTGTAAAGGTTGGTTAGGGTTAGGGTTAGGTTAGCTTGATTGATCAAGGCAAAACAACTCGAGGCCTATCTGCGTACGAGGAGGAATGCCTTCTTGGAGAACTTGAGCCACCTATCAAAGTGCAGAGTTTGAACGCCAACACCTACTTATAAATTGATCGAAGATTTTGTGTGCCACTTTCAATGAAGGGTTTTTCTCATGCGTCGTGACATAAAGTAGTTTTATCACAGGCCAATGATTCACTGAAGGCAGTAGGAATTTACTGTTTAATAAAACCAAAGAATTTTATAATTATGTTTTTATTGTTTCGTTTCACTTTTATAAAATCATGGATTAATGTTTTTTTTTTTCATACAATATTATGGTTGTGTAACAGAAAAAATACAAATTTTCAGTAGTTTAAATATTTGATCTGTAAAATTTATTGCCGGACTAAGAATAATTTCAAACCTATAATTAAAAAGAAAAAATACTGAAAGCTTTGAACTTTTACATTACGCGCAAAGGGACTTTTTTTAACGTTTTGTGTGTTACCTTTATTTATTAAATATCATATTCTTCGCCCTTAAACCATAAAATTCAGTTGAACGGTAATATCGCAAAATAATTTTAAAATGAGCCTATCTTTGGAATTTCCGATACACAGTCTCGCGCGCTAGAGATAAAAATGTTGTTTTTTTCGTACATTGTTGCCATTGCTCGCTTTGAAATCGTCGAGTTCGTTAATCAAAAATCCGTTGAAGTGTTACAAAATATGAAATTGATAATAAAACAAATTTCAAATTCCAAGTTAGGGCTTCCAGATGACCCTGTTCGGTGGAAGATTACGTTATTCAAAATTGGATGGCTCTAGATACCGTTGTTTTATCACAATGCGAGAAAAGTGTACATTTATGCAGATTCTTCATTATTTAATTTTAATATGACACAGGGCTCTAATATTTGGTGGCAACAGTTTGAAAAGTGAACCGACATTTACAGTGAAACAACGCAAAATGCGAAAATATCCCTTCTGAGCCAACGCTCCTTTGGCCTAATAATGTCGGTTCACATTATTAGGCCAAAGGATTAATTATAAGGATTATAATTATTATAAGGATTATAATAAGGCCATTATTAGGCCTCATTATTAAGTCAAAATTTTATTTAAATATATTAAAAGGTGTATTGTTTTGTTACTAACGTTTCAAATGAATGACAAGAAATTAAAAATACTCCAGTGTGGGGCCTTTTTCGAAACAATCCGGAGTATATAACATTTTGAATTTCAACTCTGTTTCACTGTGTGTCTTTGCTAAAACTTAACAAATCTTTGCTGGTTTTTGTTTTGATGGCGTTTAAGCAATATGTTTTGACAAATAACCCCAATTTCGTTTTCCAATCTCTCCCTGGTGTGTCTCCAATGAGTATCTGATAATACTGCAACAACTGAAAATCAATATTAGAACAATAACTCTCCTCGTAGAATAGTAACTAGACTATAAGAGCAAAAAGTATTGTAACGTAAGCTTATTACTGTCTATTTTTGCATGTACTTGTTAAAAATAATGTAGTAAAGCAGTTAAAAAATGACACAAAAAATCCAGTCAATGCGTAACTGGATTACGAGTTTGCTTTGATTAATTTAGTTAAAGTACTGTAAACATGAAATCAGATAATGTTTAAATGTGCACATAACTGTCATGATTATATCTAACTATCTCATGTAACTTATACAAGACAATATCTGTAATTAACCTTTAAAAGAAGGGTGGCCTAAATATCGGCCAGAGTTGCAGTGTCTCAAAAAGACGGCTGTGGCCGAAATATCGGCTAGCGAATTCCTCTTCTCCCAGCCTTCAGGGTGCGGAGATAGTCATTGTCTGAATAACCTCCCTTGCCACTTATGCCAGATGACCTTCGCGCCTCCCAACTGTGGGGTTTCGTAAATTCCCTTTCGTTTCCCTCAGCAGTGAAATCTTAGCAATTTGACATTAGTATTAATTTCACCAACTTTTCAGTGTCATTAAAAATGTATTTTCTTTATATTTCCCCTTTTTATTGTAATTTTTGTATTTAATATTGCTAAGACACAATAACACGCCGAATAAATACTAATTCAGAAGTCAAACAACAAAAATCAGCGTTATATTTTCAAAATTTTCACAGGACTAGTTTCGATGGTTTTGCAGCTGAGGATGATGGTTCGTTAAAACCATTCAAACTAGTCATGTGAAAATTTTGAAAATATAACGCTGATTTTTGTTGTTTGACTTCTGAATTAGTTTAATATTGCTGTTTGAAAAATGCAAAATGCAATGGAGTGCATTGCAATGAAAATATAATCAATAAAATCTGTTTTTAAAGTAAAGGAAAATAATTTTAAAAAATGCTTAAGGATAAAAAAGCTTTTATCACAAAACTGCAAGAAAGGACAATGAACAATAATGTAGTTGAAAGATGAAATAACTTACGATACAATGGGGGAGGAATAAATTAAACTGAATAAGAAAGACTACTAATGAAAAAGGTAAACTAAACTAATATAAGAAAAATACAACGGGATTTGTTTGATACATAAATAAATATAAGCTTTTACACAATGATTGGAAACAAATCAAAGCGAACTGCCGATTTATACGAGAAACAAATAGTTAAACATCATTTTTTAGTATAAATTAAAAATGTTAATTAGTACATGTAATTCTAAACTAAATTCAGTTTGGAAACAAATAAAAACGGAATAAACTATAGGCGTGCATTTGCTGCTAAGGAATAAATTATAGGCGTGCATTTGCTGCTAAGTCGTATTTTTGTTATGACGCAATGTCAAAAGTTAATATTCCAACATACGACAATTATTTAGCTACGAAATCTCATTATAATATGTTTCTCTAGTTTAAGGAAAAGAAACAGCAGAAAAGAGAACAAATTCAACAAATTCTTTTATATTATTCCCTAGTCTCTCATCTGAAAATTAACAAAGGCGACCTACAGGAAAAATTGCAGAAGAGTAGTAGTTTCCCTTTACAATGGCAGCTAAAAGGGGGGGTGGAAATTCAACAAATTCAACAAAACAAATTCAACAAATTCTTTTATATTATTCCCTAGTCCCTTATCTGAAGATTAACAAAGCGACCCCCAAAGGCGACCCTACAGGAAAAGTTGCAAAAGAGTAGTAGTTTCCCTTTACAATGGCAGCTAAAAGGGGGTGGAAATGCATTTGGATTTCCCGTCTTTTTAAGTGAAACCTTTCCAAACTGCCCCGTCTCTTAAAGGTTAACATATGTTATAAAGGTATTTCTTCGCCTTCCTAGCGTGCCTTCGTGGAGTGACATGTGTACGTAAGGACGGTATAAAGGACACTTGTTTCCCCAAAAAATGATAAAACTGATTTAAAATGGATTCAGAATAAATTTTTTCGTGGATGCTGTACGTACGTACGAACGTGTTTATGTATGGATGTATCTCGCATATAACTCAAAGACGAGTACCCTCGGAACATTAAAATTTTCTGTATAGGACAGCTGTGGGATGTAGTTGCGCAACACTTTTTCTGGTGGCAATTGGCCCCGTCAAACGTAAATAAATATATAGATACTTATAATTGCTTTTTTACTCTGCTCCGTGAACTCGGTTTTTTTTACTTCCTTGTACGAAGTAAAAAGGAAGTATTGTAATCGCGAAATATCTCAGGCAGCATATTTCAACGAAAATATCCATTTTGACTGCTATCGATTGCAATTTAATGAAGTTTTTGCGTGATATCTGTACGAAAGGACAGAATAAAATACTCTTTTCCTTCAAAAAATTATAAAACTGCTTTAAAATTAATTCTGAAGACAATTTTTCGTGGCGTCTGTACGAACGTATATACGTACATATCTCGCATCTCAAAAACGAGTAGCCACAGAACGTTGAAATTTTGTATATAGGACTGCTATAACATGTAGATGTGCACCTCGTATTTTGGTTGCAATCGGCAGCACCAAACGTATATAAATATATTTATATATATATCCACTCTGTTACCCGGCTCAGTGATCTCAGTTTCTTTACTCTTAAATATTTGTAAATTGTACATATTTTGCTTTAAAAATGATTGAATTATGTTGTTTTTATCTTCCGGTTAAGGATTTTATGCCTTTAGTAAATTTGTGTGCAATATTTTTAGAATTATCAGCAATTTTAAAGTTGTTTAATTGCCGCTAAGCCTTTTTTTAATGGTGGCCATTGATGTTTACATTTGAAACAGGAGACTAGTGGATTTGTTGCCACTCTAGAGAAACTTAGCTTCGCAACAACAAAGATAACGCATTCATTTATTATTGCGAATTAAATCATGCTTAATCTTTCTGGAATTTTTTCGAGGAAATAAGTGTTTGAGATTTACTTCGTAATTTTTAATATAGATATTTTGGGTTTTTATGTATTTTTGCCTTCTCGCGAAGTGAGAACTGAATTACTTAAATGAGAAATACTAAATTGTCTGTGAAAAACTGGTTCTTTTTTGTTTTGTTTGCTTAATTTCTTTTATACATCATTCTAGCTTTATTATAGTATTTGAATAGAACATGTGGCAACGATTAGATAATTCTATTCTTTAAATGATATAAATTTTGTGCATTATGAGTTATAATATGAACGAAACATATACGTTAACTGTTATATAATTATTGGATTATATAACACTTAACTTCGTTTCCGTTATATAATTATTATATAAGTCAACTGTTATATAATTATTAATACTGTTAAGTTAATCTAGCTCCAGAGTGTCGCTATGGTAAACAAATACTAGAGTGAATTTTAAAGAATGCATTTATTCTATTGTGGTTTATGCGCTGTCTGCGAACTAGATTTAATTCAATCCAATAAGTTTAAATGAAATGCAAGAAAAAATGCGTATAATTTAGTATTCCAATTTAATATTCTCATACAAGGAAGTCATGTGGTGCACACATCAGATTTTTATTCGTATATGTTGGTAAATTGTACATTTTTTGCTTTCAAAATGATTGAATTATGTTGCTCTTATCTTCCGGTTAAGGTTTTTATGCCTTTAGTTAACCTGCACGCAATAGTTTTAGAATTATCAACAATTTAAAAGTTGTTTAAGGGGACTCATACACCTTAAACCCCTCATGATCTTCGAATATGTGACTGTTGCAAGAATTCGGGTATTTTATTTACTTTAAAAGCAATTACTTCCAACTTTTTACAGCTGATTACATAATATAGCTGCTTTGGAAACTAGTAACCAGAAAGTTTGTGTTGCCACAAATATCTTTATAATTTAATCCTCTTTGTGACAAAATATTTCGCCATGTTTCCACCTTGCGCGCATGATATTTTAAAAATGGCTAACGGTACGTACTTGAAATTTGATGGAATTCTTTATATGGGCACTATTTTCTAATTGAACCAACAATCTGATGAATATTTTAATACTGAAAAATTTTGTGGACGAAAACACTAAAAAACTTTTTAATAAAATACATTTTATAAATTCAACTCAACATAAAATAAAAATTTAACATGAAATTTAACATTTTTAGAATTTTCGGTTCACAGTAATTTCCGAATGTTATAAAAGCTATATATTAAATATGGAATTAAATTATGCAACAGAATGTTTTAAACTGTGCGCGCAAGGTGGAAATATGACGAAATATTTTGTCACAAAGCGGATTAAATTATCAAAATATTTTTGGCAACACAAACTTTCTGATCACTATTTCCGAAAGCAGCTATATTATGTAGTCAGCTGCAAAAAGTTGGTAGTAAGTGCTTTTAAAATAAATAAGTTATCCCAATTCTTGCAACAGTCACCTATTCGAACATCTTATGGGTTTTAAGGTGTATGAGTCCTCTTAAGTGCGCCTCAGCGTATTTCTTTACCGTAGTGACCATATCTTTTACATTTGAGTAGCGGATTTGTTGCCAATCTAAAGAAACTAAGCTTCGTAAAAACAACTGTTTCTTTTTTATTTGTCTAATTATTTTTATTCGTTTTAGATTTATTATAATATTCGAATAGGAAATGTGGCAACGATTAGATAATTCTTCAGATGATATAATTTTTAAGCATTCTGAGTTATAAAATTAATGAGATATAACGATGTTAAGTGAAAGAGCTAGAGTGTCGCTATGGTAAATATTTAAAGCGAATGCTAAAGAATGAATTTATTTTATTGTGGTTTATGTGCTATTGACGAAGTAGATTTAATTCAATTCAGCAAATTTAAATGGAAGCCAGGAAAAATGCGCATAATTTAATATTCCGTGCAAGGAAGTCGTGGTGTACACACCAGACATTTTAAGTATGTATTACATCTACTTCCCTCCAATTTCTCAAAATTTCAAAGAAAGGTAGAATTGGCAAAACACTATATAACTTTGAATGCAGGTGGGTACATTTATGACATCTTACGTCCAGTGGTTGTGCCCTATCTTCGAGGCCTTCCAAATGCCATCATCTAACAAGATAGTGCAAGACCAAATGTTGCACGTCGTCTTATACCTTCCACGATACACAGGATATTCAAGTGCTGCGCTGCCCTACACAATCTCCAGATTTCTCACCCGCTGGAAACCTCTGGTCATGCGTTACTGAGAGAGTGGTCCACCACCCCTCTCCAACTAATACGGTTTATGAAGTGTCGCATAGATTTCAAGCAGCATGGAATGAATTTCCAGTTTCTGTCATCCAAGTCAAGTTCGACTCCATGCCTAACTGGGTAAGGGCTGCTTTTGCTGTCAAGAGTGGCAGCTGTTTCTACTAATTACGCACCTTGTAAACCCCAAACTGCTTACAAATTTAATCATTTTGTCTTCATGCCATGCTGTTTACGTACGATAAATATCAGTTTTTAGTATTTGCTTTCCTTTATAGTTTTGGCCCACCAGCGGCCGAGCGGTAAAGTCGCTGAACAGTGGTAGTTCGGTCCGAAGTTCGAATCTCGCCAACGGGCTGGCTGCATGGGTGTTTTCGTGGTTTTTCCCATGTGTAACGTGTATACGAGCCTGCTTCCGTTAGAAAGTCCTCCACGAAGGCATCCTCCCCTTAGGCAGATAGCCCTCGAGACTTTGCCGTAATTAAATAACCTAACCTAACCTAACCTAACCTAACGTTCCTAGTTTTGCGATTTGAGAGGCCAGCAGTGCATTATCATTTTTGTATTTAATGTATTTGTCTATACATTAGAGGTACGATAATATTGGATATAATGTTGTTTAAATGATATACTTTAACATTGCGTGGATAATATATGAAACGTAATATGTTTATACCGCATTGTTTTTCATATGTTATCCATCGCAAAGTTAAGAAATACCACTGCGATCATCTGAAGTGACTATTCCTTCCATGATCTCAAATTTATGTATTTATAAACACACACACACACACACACACACACCATATATATGCGCACACGCAGATGCTGTCATAGGATATTCTCCTCCAGTAAGTTGACAGTGATGTACGTGGATAGAGTGGAAATTATATATATTTTATTGTATATTCATGAGAAATAGGAGAATATAATATTAGGTTATCGATCTGTTTTATTTTTAACAGCCGTTATTTACGGCCAAATGTTAAGGGAATAGTTTTGAAACGAAATCTGATGTTCCATGAAAGATAAAAAATCCATTTACAAATTGAGAATAAAATGATAGGAATTTAAGTTTCGAATAAGAGCACTTTTAATACCGATGGCATTTCCTTCGACACTAAACGAAAGAAATGATGTTTCATAATCATAAAGCAAAGTGATTCTGCAATTAAATTTAATTGCAACAAAACTAGTTTCTGGCAGACATTAAAAAAAATTGATAGAAACGGTTTAACTCACTTAGGCATAATGCTGTACTCGGAATATTACTCCAGAGTGTAACTTTATTCTTTCTGTTTTTAACTGAAAATATTTATCGGCAAATTAAAAAAAATATAATGTTATCTGTTTATTCGGAAGAATCAAATATGGAAGCTGTTAATATGCGCACTTCATCAACTTCTGACTCTGAAGTTAAGATATAACATAATTACGCCATCCACCAAACTTTCGCTTCTGCTGCGAATTTAAATCCCCTGACTCATTTATAATTAACACAGCTAATTTAATCTAGAGTGTTTCATTTGCCCGTCATTTAAACACACTTATCATTTAATAAATATTGTTCAGTTCGAATCTATTTCTGCTTCGACGGACGCATTAAGCAGAGATCCGAACGTGAATTCCTTTGCGAGTAGCTGCTTCGTTTCTCCAAACTGTCAACTTCGACATTCCATTCCATTCCATTGACGGAAGACACGAGCACTAATGGAATGTCGAAGTTGACAGTTTGGAGAAACGAAGCATCTACTCGCAAAGGAATTCACGTTCGGATCTCTGCTTAATGCGTCCGTCGAAGCAGAAATAGATTCGAACTGAACAATATTTATTAAATGATAAGTGTGTTTAAATGACGGGCAAATGAAACAAGTGAATTTCACCATTCTTTATTGGCTCTTTCGTAAAACTGTTTATTTGTAAACTTTCACAGTAGCGAGATATGTAACTATTGGATATTTCATTCGAACAATCTGCAAAGAGTTCTATTAAGGGGACTCATACACCTTTAAAGCCCATAAGATCTTCAAATATGTAACTGTTGCAAGAATTGAGATAACGTATTTATTTTAAAAGCAATTACTTCCAACTTTTTTATAATATAACTGTTTTCTGAAATAGTGATCAGAAAGTTTGTGTTGCCACAAATGTTTTTATAATTTAATCCGCTTTGTGACAAAAGTTTTCGTCATGTTTCCACCTTGCGCGCACACTTTAAAACATTCTGTTGCATACCTTAATTCCATGTTTAGTATATAGCTTTTATAACATTTGGAAACTACCGGGAACCAAAAGTTCTAAGAATTTCATCTTAAATTTTTATTTTATTTGGAGTTGAGTTTATAAAATGTATTTTATTAAAAAAATCTGTAATGCTTGCGTCCATAAATATTTTTAATAATAAAATATTCATCAGATTTTTGGTTCAGTTAGAAAATAGTGACCATATAAAGAATTCCATGAAATTTCAAGTATGTACCATTAGCCATTTTTAATATATCGTGCGCGCAGGGTAGAAACATGACGAAAATTTTGTCACAAAGCGAATTAAATTACAGAAGTATTTGTGGCAACATAAACTTTCTGATTACTAGTTTCCAAAGCAGCTATATTATGTAGTCAGCTGTAAAAAGATGGAAGTAATTGTTTTTTAAATAAATAAGTTAGCCCAATTCTTGCAACAGTCACATATTCGAAGATCATAAGGGGTTTAAGGTGTATGAGCCCCCTTAGGCAATGATCATCCGTATCCCTACCCTTTATTCGCGTTAGTTTATAAGGTATTTCTCCCTGCTTGTTAGTATGCCTTCATAGTGTAACGGCCAGCACACTCGGCACGTATTCGAGAGGTCCGAGGTTCGAGTCCCGGTGAGGACATTGCACATTTCTTCAGCTTCCTGCTTTAAAAATTTTCTACAGTGGCGCCCGAAGTAAAAAAAGTGGTGGATGATGATTCTGCACCACCAGGATGTGTCAGTTGGGTCTCCTAATCCCCAGTCGCCCTTTAAAAGAGGGAGTGTATAAGGTATTTCTCTCGCGTTTTTAGCATGCCTTAGGGATATAGTGGTCAGCACACTCGGCGCGTATTCGAGAGGTCCAAGGTTTGAGTCCAGGCGAGGGCATTGTTCATTTTCCCCTTCTCTCAGTATAGTTTCATAAGGTATTTTCTTCCTCTTTAACGCTTGCCTTCGTGGTGTAATTCGAAGCACGTTCGGCTAGCATTCGGGACGTCCGAAGTTCAAATCTCATCGGCTGCATTGCACATTTTTTATGTCTGCGGCTCCGAAATAAAAATGATTAATGTTGTCTACACTTTTATTACTAGTTCGAAATACTTTCGCACCCTTTCGCCGGCGACCCCCGAGGTTTGTAATCAACTTGACATTATAACGCTGTATTTTATTAATATCTCTTAATGTTTAATCTGGTCATCGAGTTGGGGACTCATTTTGAAGGACGGAAAATAGTATTTAAGAACAGAAAATGTGTGCAGAACGACAATTGTAAAGCTAATTCTGAAAAACCCAGGATTTCTGTCGGGTAAGGATTCACGATGCACTTACTTAACCCGGCGGAAGTCGCACCAAGAAAAGTTACTAGAGTGGGCGCGTTGGGTATCACATACCCCAGTATTTAAAATACGATAAAAAATAGTTTTATTTTGTTTTAAAGCTGTTTTTCTTGTTCTCGTGTATTATAAATACGTGAATAATAATTGGGTTTCAAAAAATTAATTTTCAAAATAATCTTAGAGTTAAAATTAAGATAAATTAAGATAAATGAAAATAATAAAAAAATAAACATCATGCCTCTAAGTCTCATTGCATCTCTAATACACAATGTTTATTTTATTTCTTTACACTTTGAACAAATACATTCATGTGTTCTTGGCACAGAATGTTTTCACATTTTAAACATTGAATTCACGTTCTTCTGTCCTTGGCGCGAGGGCAATTTCTCACATCTTTCATACTTAGTTGTTTCAAATTTCATGTATTCGTTTTAATTCTTCGTCGAAACTTGTGCTTTTGTTTTGCATGCAGTACGTCAGTTTCTTGGTGAAGTATTCATCTCTGATTTTTGTTCATTACTTTTTTTCATTACTTGTAATGCTAAGTCCTTGAAAAACAGACTTCTGTTTCTGGTTGGTGGATTAGCAGTTCAATGTAATATAATTCAAGCATTTATTACAGCAATATTCAGTGCAGGAAAGAAAATGACCATTGGCTACCTCCTTGTTATACAGGCAATTGAATAATTGGCTAGCATTTCATTCTCCTTATCCACAGCTTCTTTAGTCATATTATAAAAACATATAATTCCTGATGTTTTATTTTCTCCAATAGTATCATCTTTAGTACGATCGTTATGCAATGTTGAAAGCATAAGAACAGTTTTTCCTTTTTTAGGAACATTAGGAATTAATGTTTTATCTTTTGCGAAACCAAAAACAGTGTAGAAAATATTACTAGGTTCATTTTCAGTTTCCGGAATGCAATCTTCATCGCTTTTATATATTTCTAATAAATCTCACCTGCGTTGCATCTCCAGTTGATAGGGACTCATTCTTTTTACCATAATGCGGTTAGAAATTTTTAAGAATTTAATGTCAAGTACTTTAAAATCACTTGCGAGTAGAAATATTTACTGTTACACTCTAGAAATAAATTTCTGAACTAAGTATTCCGTCAGAAAAACACTTACACGGACAGGCGCGTGAGGTGTGTCATACCCCAGTTCCAACAAAATACCGATAAATCTTTTTCTGAAACACACAGGCAAAGAAAAAGCGGTTCTGAAAGTGAACCACAACTAGAAACTCAGCTACTGAATGCAGCACAGAATTTTAGTTTCACAAATTAGGAATATTCCACTTTTATGTAGGGGTGGGGTATGATACACCCCACGCGCTTTCCCGCGGGTTAAGAACATGCTGATATTATATTCTCAATTTTACAGACAAATTTGTTTATTTCAATGGTAAATGTTGCCATGGTTTATTGGACAAATTATAAAGTTTGAAAATGTAAGTGAGGAAAAATGAAAATACTGTATTTTTTTTGAATGGTTACATTATTACTTCCCATTTCCTTAGTTGTTTTAAACGTTTGTCTTGCAAAGATCAGTAGCCTTTTTCGAAAGGTTTTATTTTCATATTTATATCAATCAGAAGGATGCCCACGAGATTTATTTGTATAAAAACAGCATAAACACATCTTTAACAATGAAGTCATTGGAAATCCAGTCTTCCAGAGTATCGGATACAATCTGTTGTTTGATGTAATTCAGTGGTGCGAGTATGCTTTCGCTGCGTAATTCATTCATGGGGTCGTTAATGATAGGACTATCCTGTTGTGCTTTTATTAATACAAACGGACATAAAGCCCCAAATGTAAAGGTACAGTCTCATGTAGCTCTACATTTGTAGAGCTCTACAGTAGCTACAGGTAGCTCTACAGTAGAGCTAGTCTTTGAAATAAGTCTTTTAAAATTTTCTTGTAGCAAAGGAAACATTTTGCATTTTAGCGAAAATCATGGAAAAAGTAAAGTTGATGAGAGTACATGATGTTGCGTACGTTACAAGAATACAGTAGCTATTCCAATAGAGATGCACTTTATACCAGTATTTATGCAATGTTTTATGTATTGGGTCAGTCCATAAATCCGTGCGCATTTTTTTTGGTAAATTTTTAAACAATGTAAAAAAACACAATTTAACACTTTAAGTGAGAAAGAAGTGAGAAAAGTAAGAATAAAGAACAATTGTGTTACACAATTAACTCTTTGCAAGGTTTCCAGTTCATACAGTTTATCGTCAGATCAGATCCAGTTTATTCGCTTTTCTGACTTCCAATATCAAATTAGGTCTCTTTGGTCTTCACGCACGAAGGCAACACAATTAAGTTGATGTTGCACAGTGGCTTCATGGATTTTACACTTGGTACAAGTTGAGAATGGTTTATTACCACGGAAAAGTCTGAGGGTTCTTAAGTGTCCTGACGTCAACCGTGCGAGAGCCGTTTGGGCCTTCCTTTCACCACTGAAGCCAATTGCAGAACCAGGACTTGCACTTCGATACCATGAATGTGCCGGTAGTTGTCTCCAATAAATGTTAACCTTTAACTACTGTGACTTAAATTGTCGCATAACTACTGTGAGCGGTCTCTCAGACCGCTTTTGCTGAAAACAAAAGACGATATTGTTTTATTTTTCTTATTTGAATAAATGTTTTTTAATTTCATATATTTAACTTTTTCATGAAGCTATAAAGTAATTTTTATACTTAGATCAGTTCATTAAAATAAAATATATATTATGATAATAATTCCTTCGCTTACGTATCTGGATGGAAGATGTAAAGTTTAAAATTCAACTTTTTCATTTTACATTAAAATTTGCGATAAGAATGCTTTTATAAGAATATAGAAAATAAATTTTTATTTAAAAAATTATAATTCGAGCTGCATTTTATACATGCTTTTCTACTACATTGTAGACACACTGGTTCTTTGCATGCTATACATTTGTAAGCTGTTTTCCTTTTTTTTTTTTTTGCTCGGTGGAGAAATATTGCACGTTCTTTTTTTTATATAATTTATCGTCTTCGATCGCAGTATTTCCTTCATCATCATTTATTCCGAAAACTCTTCTTATTGTAAGTTTGAGTTCTTTAGGTAAAAACCATGAAGTTATCCTCCGTTTTACATGAGACTACACCAACTGAATTGTTAATGAAATCTTTTCGTTTCATTTTCGAAGCCAATGGGATAAGATTTAAATAATACGAGTGCATTTAATGCACAGATATCCAAGTTTCTGAAGAATATTGCCATAGGCCAACGTCGGGTTCTACGAGCAGTTGTATAGATTGAACGAAGAATAATATTGTGACTACGAGTTCGAACACCCTTGTTGGGTTCTTGAATAGACCATTTGAACTCATTTTTTCCAATAAAAAATCTCTTGTAGAAGGTGAACATGGATTTTCATTTTCATCGGCAGATATTTCTGAATTTGTGTCGTGGTCGCTTTCAATAATTGCATCGTAGGAACTTTCATCAGATAACCCTAAATTAGACCAATTTCGGACTATTTATTAAATTTGGTCTTGGGTAAGATATATAGAACGTTTCCTGCACGCATTTGAAGCAATTTCAAGGATATTTATAAAAAAGTAAAATATGTAACAACAACGAAAAGTGAACTTTATCGGGCCGAAATTTGAATTGTATTTGCTGTTATCAGTCCCACAGACCGCTGAGGGGGAAAATTTAAAAAAAATAAAACAAGAAACAGAGCTAGCCAAATGCAACTTGGTATGTGACCTTGGACAACTGTTTTAGGAAGGTACTAAGAATGGCAATACCCATTAATTATTCTAAGAGGTGGAAGCATTTAATGGAAAATGTCGCGCTGTCTGAGAGACCGCTCACAGCAGTTAAAGGTTAATTAAAGGTTTTCTTCTCTAGTATAGATCAAGGTAGGTCAAAGTTTCAGCATATACCTGAGGCATGGAAGGCCTATGTAAAGCATATAACTGCTTTACTAGTTTCTTAGCTATATCAGTTATATTTTAGACTTACATGAGATGGTATCCATGGTAGATGGAGGACAGAAGAGCTGGACAAGCTCTTGAGTCTTTCAATAACTTTAATTCCTCTCGGGTCCCTAATACTTCTAGATATCAAAATACTGAATACCAATACTGCTGTCCATAAGAATCCAAGAAATTATATGTAGCCAAACGGATACAGTTGAGCCAGAAATTACATTTTGTCTTAACACTGTATCATTAATACGCACTAATATGACATTTAATGAAAGTTTATGAAGCATAAAAGGTGAAACTTGATATAATGGATATGCTATAGAAAATAAGTATGCTGGTTTAATGTAATGTTTATTTCGTCATCATATCTCTGCGTCTACATTTCTTTATGCATGCATGGATGTTAAATGCATTAAATCTTAATAGTTCCCAAACTGCTCATATTCACAAATTCAACAACAAAATTCAAATAGCACAACAAATTCAAGCTTGTAAGGTATATTTTAATTTTTTTTCTTACAAATGGTAGACCCTTGCCTATAACGGCATTGGCCACTACAAAGGCCAGAAGCGGTGACCATATTATTGTGGAGGCATCTAATAGGCGGCCACCATTACCTCCTATGAAGGGACAGACAATTTTACATCCATGCCTTCTCCGGGATTCGAACCTAGTCCCTTTGGTACCGCAGTCAGGCTTCCCTACCACTATACCGTCTGGGAGACGTATATTTTAATTTTATAACAGTTATTTTAATTTGGATAATTGACAGGAAAGTCAATTGTCTCCACTCACAACTCTGTACCAGAATGAGTTTTTAGAATCGCGTTAAATGCAAATGAGTTAGAGGGAGCATTTAAAGAAGATTCAACTTACTTCATGAGAGAGAGTTAGGAATCCTTAGTGGCGCGTGTTTACCTTCTGGCTGAGTCACTCTTGAAGCTGTTACGCTCAGCTGTATATTACGTGCCCTTTGATATTCATCGGCTAGTTTAGATTAAGGGACAGCTACGTTAGTTTTGTATTATCTTCGGCTAAGTCACTTTAAGTTAGTTCTAAGTATTTCTTATTTTGAATTCAAGCCCGAGTGGAGGCTTTGTTCAAGGCAAGAAAGGGGCCAACTTTCATCTTATTTTGAGCGAAATAAAGGGTAGTTAACCCTTCTTGAGTCTACATTAGTTATTTGAACTCGGCGATAAAACGCTTAACAGTTTGTAAGGTTTATATTTATTTTAACTAACATTTATTTTAAGTTTAAACTACCGTTCCTGTCAAGCCTTACTTTCCCCTGGAATTGCCAATGCCAGAGTATGTAAATTTTAGTAGAACGCGCAAGGATTCAAATTGTCAGCGGAAGTAATCCGAGTTAAATAGAAGGGAAACGAGTTCGAAGGTGTGCTTTCTTGCTTCACGAGCAAGTGAAGTTAATGTCACGAGTAAATGTCACGAGTGAAAATATCAGAGTGAAAATGTCAAGGAGTGAAAATATCAGAGTGAAAATGTCAAGGAGTGAAAATATTAGAGTAAAATGTCAAGGAGTAAAAAAATATTAAGGAGTGAAAATATTAGAATGAAAATGTCAAGGAGTGAAAAATGTCAAGAGTGAAAATATCAGAGTGAAAATGTCAAAGAGTGAAAAAATCAAGGAGTGAAAGTGTCAAGGAGTGAAAATGTCAAAGAGTGAAAATATCAGAGTGAAAATGTCAAGGAGTGAAAATATCAGAGCGAAAATGTCAAGGAGTGAAAATGTCAAAGACTGTCAAAGTGAGTCAAGGAGTGAAAGTTTCAAAGAGTAAAAAGGTCACGAGTGAAAATATCAGAGTGAAAATGTCAAGGAGTGAAAATATCGGAGTGAAAATGTCAAGGAGTGAAAATGTCAAGGAGTGAAAATATTAAGGAGTGAAAATATTAGAATGAAAATGTCAAGGAGTAAAAATGTCAAGAGTGAAAATATCAGAGTGAAAATGTCAGAGTGAAAAAATCAAGGAGTGAAAGTGTCAAGGAGTGAAAATGTCAAAGAGTGAAAATATCAGAGTGAAAATGTCAAGGAGTGAAAATATCAGAGCGAAAATGTCAAGGAGTGAAAATGTCAGACTGTCAAAGTGAGTCAAGGAGTGAAAGTTTCAAGGAGTAAAGAGGTCACGAGTGAAAATATCAGAGTGAAAATGTCAAGGAGTGAAAATATCGGAGTGAAAATGTCAAGGAGTGAAAATATTAAAGAGTGAAAATAATAGAATGAAAATGTCAAGGAGTAAAAATGTCAAGAGTGAAAATATCAGAGTGAAAATTTCAGAGTGAAAATTTCAGAGTGAAAATTTCAGAGTGAAAAAATCAAGGAGTGAAAGTGTCAAGGAGTGAAAATATCAGAGTGAAAATGTCAAGAAGTGAAAATATCAGAGCGAAAATTTCAAGGAGTGAAAATGTGAAGAGTGAAAATATCAGAGTGAAAATGTCAAGGAGTGAAAATATCAAGGAGTGAAAATGTCAAAGAGTGAAAAAATCAAGGAGTTTTAAGTGAAAATGTCAAGTGAGAAAATGTCAAAGAATCAAATGATCACCTGGAAAAATCTATTAAAATCTATTAATTAGCTACATCGAAGTGTACTCAATGTCAGTGAGAATGTCTGTGAAAAATGTCATGGTCGATTAAATGTGGCGAAATATACATCATAATTGATCAGAAATCAGTAATGAAAAAACCCACAACCCACTTCGGAATATAGCATTTTTATGTCTAATGCGCTAAACTGTTGCCACTCGGAAAAATGCGTGCAAAATTGAGTGCTTTCAGCGTTTTTATTAATTTTTTCACTCGTTTCATTTTCATTAATATCTCGGCGGAGTGGAAATTTTAAGGAGTGAAAATGTCAAGGAGTGAAAATGTCAAGGAGTGAAAATATCAAAGAATGAAAATGTCAGAGTGAAAAAATCAAGGAGTGAAAATAGAGAGTAAAAATGTCAAGGAGTGAAATTGTCAAGTGTGAAAATATCAGAGTGAAAATATCAAAAAGTGAAAATGTCAGAGTAAAAATGTCAAAAAGTGAAGGAGTGAAAATATCAAAGAGTGAAAATGTCACGAGTGAAAATATCAGAGTGAAAATGTCAAGGAGTGAAAATATTAAGGAGTGAAAATATCAAGGAGTAAAAATATCAAGGAGGGAAAATGTCAAAGAGTGAAAAAATCAAGGAGTGAAAGTGTCAAGGAGTGAAAATATCAGAGTGAAAATGTCAAGAGTGAAGATATCAAAGAGTGAAAATATCAAGGAGTGAAAAATGTCAAGGAGTGAAAGTTTTAAGGACCGAAAATGTCAAGTGAGAAAATGTCAAAGAATCAAATGATCACCTGGAAAAATCTATTAAAGGATATCTTAGCTACATCGAAGTGTACTCAATGTCAGTGAGAATGTCTGTGAAAAATGTCATAGTCGATTAAATGTGGCGATTATATTAATGTAATATAATCGCCACATTTAGTACGATTATATTAATGTACTAACGATACTATCGTACTATCTTTATTTTAGTACCTGCATAACACTATGATACCTAAATATTCTTACTTCATAACAGCACAGGGTGAGTTATTAAGTTTATAGAATCAGGAAGTAAAAAATAAGCAATGCTGTAGAGGGAATTCGTATTTCGTACCTAGCCATTTACTAGTCGGACGTGCTTTCCAGTTCATATTATAACTCAGAATGCATATAAATTTATGTCATTTGAAGAATAATCCAATCGTTGCCACATGTTCTATTCAAATACTGTAATAAATCTAAAACAATGTATAATAGAAACTTCTATTATACATAATACTGAATCGTCTGTGAAAACTGTTTCTTTTTTTATTTTGTTTGTTTAGTTAAACAAACAAAATAAAAAAGAAACAGTTTTCACAGACGATTCAGTATTTCTCATTCATTTAATTCAGTTCTCCCTTCCCGACAGGGCAAAAATACATAAAAACTCAAAATATCTATATTAAAAATTACGAAGTAAATCTTAAACAGTTATTTCCTCGAAAAAATTCCAGAAAGGATTAACCATGATTTAATTCGCAATAATAAATGGAGGCGTTATCTTTGTATTGCGAAGCTATGTTTCTCTAGATTGGCAACAAATCTACTATCCTGCTGTTTCAAATGTAAACAAGCAATGGCCGCCATCAAAAAATTATTAGTCTTAGCGGCACTAACAACTTTAAAATTGTTGATAATTCTAAAAATATTGCATATAGATTTACTAAAGGCATAAAAACCTTAACCGGAAGATAAGAACAGCATAATTCAATCTCCTTCAGTAGAACGGGAGAGAAAGAACGGGTAAGTTCTATTTCTCCCGTTCTACTGAGGCGATTGACGAAATTCAAACTGTGTTTTTCATGTCTCAATAGCGCGACTTACGCCATGTATTAGATTTATATACAGCATTGTTCTAATATAGGTATCCTGACACAAAAGTTGTTTTTCTGAAGTGTTCAATTTGTTTTGCATATTTCGATTCTACGAATCAAATTACTTATGCCTAAATATTAAAATTTGCAAAACGTGATGAGGAATTTAAGGAGAATTACAAAAATTTATCTTAGCGCATTTTTCTGTTTACGCCAAGGATAATTTACTTGGGGCAAAATTCCTAATTTATAGAAACCAAAACTTTCCATTTTTTATTTCCTTGTACGAAGAAAAAAGGAAGTATTGTAATCGCGAAAAGTTTCAGGCAGCATATTTCAACGAAAATATCCATTTTGACCGCTATCGAATGCAATTTAACGATGCTTTTTGCGTGATATCTGTGCGTAAGGAGAGAATAAAATACTCTTTTCCTTCAAAAAAAAAAAAAAAAAAAATTATAAAACTACTTTAAAATGAATTCTGAAGAGAATTTTTCGTGGCGTCTGTACGAACGTATGTACGTAAGTACGTATCTCGTATAACTCAAAAACGAGTAGCCTCATAACGTTGAAATTTTGTATATAGGACTGCTATAACATGTAGATGTGCACCTCGTATTTTGGTTGCAATCGGCCGCACCAAACATATATAAATATATTTATATACATATCCAATCTGTTACCCGGCTCAGTGATCTCAGTTTCTTTACTCTCATATGTTTGTAAATTATACATTTTTTGCTTGTATTATGTTGATTATATCTTCCGGTTAAGGATTTTATGCCTTTAGTAAATCTGTGTGCAATATTTTTAGAATTATCAGCAATTTTAAAGTTGTTTAATTGCCGCTAAACTTGTTTTTGAAGGCGGTCATTGCTTGTTTACATTTGAAACAGGAGACTAGTGGATTTGTTGCCAATCTAGAGAAACTTAGCTTCGCAACAACAAATATAACGCAGCGTTTAAGATTTACTTCGTAATTTTGAATATAGATATTTTGAGTTTTTATGTATTTTTGCCTTCTCGCGAAGTGAGAACTGAATTAATTAAATGAGAAATACTCAGTCGTCTGTGAAAAACTGTTTCTTTTTTGTTTCGTTTGCTTAATTTCTTTTATACATCGTTCTAGCTTTATTATAGTATTTGAATAGAATATGTGGCAACGATTAGATAATTCTATTCTTTAAATGATATAAATTTTGGGCATTATGAGTTATAATATGAACGAAATATATAAGTTAACTGTTATATAATTATTGGATTATATAACAACAGTTAACTTAGTTTCCGTTATAAAATTATTATATAAGTTAACTGTTATATAATTATTAATACTGGTAAGTGAATTTAGCGCCAGAGTGTCGCTATGGTATACAAATACTAGAGTGAATTTTAAAGAATGCATTTATTCTATTGTGGTTTATGCGCTGTCGGCGAAGTAGATTTAATTCAGTCTAATAAGTTTAAATGAAATGCAAGAAAAAATGCGTATAATTTAATATTCCAATACAAGGATGCAAGGAAGTCATGGTGTGTACACATCAGATTTTTTTCTTTATATTTCCCCTTTACAATGTAATTTTTGTATTTAATATTGCTGTTTGAAACATGCAAAATGCAATGGAATGCAAATGCAATGAAAATATAATGAATAAAATCTGTTTTTAAAGTAAAGGAAAATAATTTAAAAAAAACGTTAAAGAGTAAAAGAAAGCTTTTATCACAAAATTGCAAGAAAGAACAATGAACAATAATGTAGTTGAAAGATGAAATATGGGGGGGGGAAGAAATGAATAAATTAAACTGAATAAGAATACTAATGAAAAAAATAAACGAAACTCATTTAAGAAAAATACAACGGGATTTGTTTGATATATAAATATAAGCTGTTACACAATACTTGGAAACAAATAAAAGCGAACTGCCGATGTTTACGAGAAACAAATAGTTAAACATCAATTTCGAGTATAAATTAAAAATGTTAATTAGTATATGTAATTCTAAACTAAATTCGGTTTGGAAACAAATAAAAACTGAATAGACTATGAACTGATTATAGGCGTGCATTTGCTGCTAAGGCGTATTTTCATTATGACGCAAAAGTTAATATTCCAACATACAACAATTATTTTTAGCTACGAAATCTCATCATAATATGTTTCCCTAGTTTAGGGAAAAGAAACGACAGAAAAGAGAACAAATTCAACAAATTCTTTTATATTATTCCCTAGTCTCTTATCTGAAAATTAACAAAGGCGACCTACAGGAAAAATTGCAGAAGAGTAGTAGTTTCCCTTTACAATGGCAGCTAAAAGGGGTGGTGGAAATGCATTTGGATTTCCCGCCTTTTTAAGGTGAAATCTTTCCAATCTGTCCCATCTCTTAAAGGTTAACAAATGGCATTAAATGTCAAACAATAAGCCAAAACTTCCACGCCTCATCGTGAGCAGAAAACGAACTACTGAAATTTTCCGCTTCACTGGCGGACCGTCTATTTTCTTCAGGTTTATGTTAAGCCTATGTTTCCGTGTATAAACTCATGCCCAGCGGTTCTAATTACATCTTAGGGAAGTCTCAGTGCTACTGTAAGGATCACTGGAGCAGGGGCCCACCAGCGGCCGAGCGGTAAAGTCGCTGAACACTAGTAGTTCGGTCCGAGGTTCGAATCCCGCGAACGGGCTGGCTGCATGGGTGTTTTCGTGGTTTTCCCCATGTGTAACGTGTATACGAGCCAGTTGAAAGTCCTCAACGAAGGCATCCCTCCCCTTAGGCAGATAGCCCTAGTGTGCTTTGCCATAATTAAATACACACCACCACCGCTAGAGCAGGAATGCTGCAACGTATAGGGACCAATATCAATTATCACTTTAACACGCATGTGCGACATGACTTTAACACGCATGACTTTAACGCGACATGACTTTAACACGCATGTGCAAGGAACAATTAATTAGCTTTCCATACTTTATATATATTATTTATTATTACACTAGCAGCTTCGCTGCCAGCCTTCGTCTGGCTTTTAAATGTACCGGAAAAATGGCTGAAGAGAACACCAAACATTAAATTTAAAAACTGCGAAGAATTTTACTCTACAGAACAAATTCTTAAGAAAAGGTATTACGTATAACAAAATTACAATGAAATAAGCATTATCCCTTAATACAAATATTAATTATCCTAATAAATAAATTAACCAACTTCCCTTTGCAAAATCTTAAGAACTCAAATGGTATAAAGGAGGTTAAGAACAATGTTTCCTAAAAAAATCACTCAAAACTTTTCAATATCTTAAAAGCAGTGAAATGAGCAATAAATAACATAAAAGAATACAAAAAAAAAAAAAAAAAAAAAAAAAACAGAAAATTCTGAAAAGCAAAGTATAATTAATGATATTTTATCTTGTATTTTCAAGATAAAAAATACAATGAAATAAGCTATATCCCTTAATACAAATATTAATTATCCTAACAAAATTTAACCAAATTTCCGTCGAAGAAAAAAAATCATGCAAAACTTTAAAATATCTTACTAATAGTGAAATAAGCAAAAATAACATGAAAGAAAATTCCGCGCAGAATTTTACTCTGCAGAACAAATTTATCAAAAAAAATGTATTTTATATATATAAAAAAGGACAATGAAATATGCCAATCTCTTAGTGACACAAGAAATACGATGAAACATTGTTGCCAAACCTATATTTCTAAAAGAATGAAACTATTCAAAATGATGCGATTTCACCAAAATCTAACAACAACAATAAGAAAGGAAAATTGTTGCCAAAATCACATTTTTAAAGATGTGAGATGTAAGAAGTGTTTTCGGAAGCTTCATTTAAATTGTTTTTTAAATACAAAATATTATCGTTTTTCCAAATTCTTTTTGTAAAAGCAGTCGCGAGGATGAAAGTTTAACGTGTCCAAAAATCAAAGAAAAATAAACTGTGCATTTTTAAAAATAAACTTTCTTAGAAAAAATCCCGTTGAAAAGGTGTTAAGCTCACCTTGTTAAATAAATTCGTATTCAATCGATTTATTGAAAGACGAAATTTGTTTTAAGTTCGTAAAATAGCTAAGTGCCAATGTTTCATGACGATGGGAAAATGGAGTGTGTAAAATGAAATCTCGCTTCCCTATAGCCCATTATATCTCAAAATAATGCGATTTCGTCACAAAACATAAAATTAAAAAGAATTCTAATTCAAATTTTTAAAAAAAATCGCTTCGAGGTGCACTGGCTCTTGTCTAGATGCACCTATATACCAAATGTGTCAAGCAACGACACCAGACCAACAAAATTACTCATATAATTGATAAGCTAATGGACATGGGTCCAGACTTATGCCATGTGTAAATATAACTGGTCAGTATGTCAGCAAATTTCAATGTAAATCAGTATCATTCAAGCATAAGTAATTTAGGTATGTCTGCGATGTGTGTATATAGTGTGGCAAGCGTGTCCTAATGTATGTTATTATTATTATTATTATTATTATTATTATTATTATTATTTTATTTTTATCTTTATTGTGCTAGGTGTATACACTAGCTCTGTCTTATTATTCCAAAGCAAATTAAGGTAATGTCATGTAGGTATTCAGAAAGTATATGTATGTAACAGTGCTGGATTGCATGTCAGCAAATATGTATTAACAGAAGCATGTAAATAACTACTAATGTATATCTGCCCTTGTTTAGCCATGTAGAATGCTATTCTTGAAGATTCAAAATCACTGGACCCGGGCACTTTGTACGGGTGTCTACCCGGTGGCATTTGGTTCGCGGAACTGCCAACCGGATGGTCCAGGCGTTGGGTTTGGGCGCCTTGTGCAAGCCTCCCATGTGACCTCTCTGACTTTACTCTGTATAAGGGCGGACGTGGCCCTATATGCTAATTAACTTAATAGTAAAGGGGTGGTGGCCACGTCCTCCGTCACTATCACTATCACTGTATATGCCCCGTCGTGGTCTAGTGGCCATATTAAATTAAATGCATTGTTCTTATTGCTTAGAATACCTTACTTTGAATAAGCCCATTGGCGGCTCTGGATAATGGCGGACGTGGTGCTGTACTGATTAACCATTAAGGTAAAGGGACAGTGCCCACGTCTTCCGTCACTTATCACTTACTTTGAATAAGTTGTTTTTAGAAGATGTGCCATTCTAGTTTTTCATTCCTTACTAAGTTCGGAAGAATATTTTCCGCTCGGAACTAATGAAGTTGATGCATGTACAGACATTTAACGATAGAGATCCGAAAAAGGATCTTTGCATGAAATTTTAAATTCAAAAATAAAATTTAGTTTAATTAGAGCTGTTATGTCTTAATTTAAAAAGATGCTTTGATCATCAGATTTAATTGTACAGAAGGCTAAAAATGTAAACACAGTGCAATAAAAAATTATTATTAGAATTGTGGCAAAATATGCCACCTAGAGGAAGAAGATGCCTTCATGGAGGATTTTTTTGATAAAAAATGGCTCGTATTCTCACGTCACTTGTGAGGAAAATCACTCAAACTTTCATGCTGTCATCCCAGTCGCTTTGTGTTAACGAAGAGTTTGAGTCAAGCCTATTAATCGGAAACTAACTTACGCTTGTGTAAAATGCAGTAAATGCCTCTTAATATTATCATTTGGATATTGTCATCGAATTGCACAACTCCCTCCAGTTTCTATACGAAAACGAGGAAAATTCGTCGCTTATTGTGATCAACAGTTCGGTTAATACGATCTAAAGATGAGAAATACATTTTTTTTAAACAAAGGTTCTTTTAAATTTTAATATGGTTTATCAGTAGAGTTTATGTATGGACATGGGTCAAGTGGAATAGCGATACATTTTATAGGACATTAGGTGACTAGATATTGATAGATATAGATTTGTAGGACATTAGACTAACATATAATATAACATATTTCATGTATTTGGAAAGGAAAAAGATTGGTAATGTAATTCTATAAAAATAGTGAAGGTTTTTAATTAGACATAGCGTTAATTAAATGTATTTTATAGTCAATCCCATTAACAGTAAAAAAAAGAACTTTCTTAAAAAAGAACCTTAGATTATATCTATAGAATAACTGGGAAAATGGGCAACGTTCTTGCCGAGATTCGAACGCCGGTCCTTCCGCCTAAGATTGTGTTTCGAGGCTAAAAGCCCTTTTGGGGAAAAAAGAAATAAGGGAAGAAAAAAAAAATTGAAAGCTTTCAGATTTTACATTACGCACAAAGGGACGTTTTTTTTTAACATTTTGTGTGTTACCTTTATTTATTAAATATCATGTTCTTCGCCCTTAAACCATAAAATTCAATTCAAAAGCTATATCGCAAAATATTTAAAAGAGCATATCTTTCGAATTTCCGACACAGTCTTGCGCGATGAAGATAAAAGTAGTTTTTCTTTTTTCGTACAGTGATGCCATTGCTCGCTTTGAAATCTTTGATTTGCTTAATCAAATCAAAAATCTTCAATGATAGTGATAGCCCATTTCGCTTGGTTAGATTTTCTTCAATTGTCAAGGCTGTCTTAATGTTAATATAAAATAATATTGAATCGCAATATAACCCCAACAGCTTAGAAAATTTACTACGCCTAATTTGCATGTTGTCCCTGATTCAACAAATATCGGTATTAAGAAAGGTCATTGCCTCACCACTTTCTTAGTTTAAACCTCTTTTTGAGTCCTTTAATTTCTTTAGTCACCCATTCCTTATTAGATTCCAATTCCTTATTCCAATCTGCCCACCAGCGATCGAGCGGTGAAGTCTCTGAACACTGGTAGTTCGGTTCGAGGTTCGAATCCCGCGAACGGGCTGGCTGCATGGGCGTTTTCGTGGTGTGTAACGTGTATACGAGCCAGTTTTCCTTAGAAAGTCCTCCACGAAGGCATCCCTCTCCTTAGGCAGATAGCCCTAGTGTGCTTTGCCGTAATCTCAATAAACGAAACCAAACCAAAACCTTATTCCAATCTAATATGATCCTCATCATGTTTCTATAAAATAAAAGTGTTTTTGTATATATTTTCTTAAATTTCGTTACTGTCATGCATGAATTAACATTGTGCGATATCGGTATCGGTAATGTAATGCCGCGATATTGCGAAACTTCTTCTGCTTAAAATTGCATTAATGTAAATTTTGAATGAACCCCTGATCATTCGGTGCCGGGGGTAACTAGAATTACAGCGGCCAAATGGCGCTGTGCGTCTGAATTTCTTTTGAGTTGATTGAGTGCTTTTGAGTCTACAACAACGTTGAAGGATAATTTTTGTAAGTGAAAACTATGACTGGATTTATACGTGTTTCCTTCATTGTCATGTATTGTTTGTGTCTGGTTTTAACGTGAGCAAGTTTTGAATGGGTCATAATTCTGCGCATGTATGAGATATCTTTACTCTTGAAAGTTGCATTTCGACTGGGATGAGTTTAGAGAACACTGACCTAGATAAGGCCTTAATTTAGAACTCAAACTAATATAAGTACCCAATATAAGTTAATATTAGGTTCTAGCTAACTTCGCATAAAAAATTTTTCTTAACACGTTGAGCGCCACGTCAGCCATCTGTGGCTATTCAGCCATCAGCCATCAGCCACCACGTCAGCCATTTTCCGTTTAGGCCACGTCAGCCAATCTGTGCCTGACACTATATTTTCCGTTTAGGCCGCGTCAGCCATCTGTGGCTGACACTATATTTTCCGTTTAGGCCGGGTCAGCCATCTGTGGCTGACACTATTTTTTCCGCTTAGCCCGCGCCAGCCATTTATGGGTGACACTATGTTTTCCGTTTAGGCCGCGTGAGCCAACTGTGGCTGACACTAGAATTTCCGTTTGGGCCGCGTCCGACATCTGTGGCTGACACTAAATTTTACATTTAGGCCGCGTCAGCCATCTGTGGCTGCATTAAACTTTCCGTTTAGGTCGCGTCAGCCATCTTTGGCTGACATTAGACTTTCCGTCTAGGTCGCGTCAGCCATTTGTGGCTGACACTAGACCTTTTCGTTTAGGCCGCGTCAACCGCCGCTAGCTGACAAGCGTGTAACATGATATATAACTATAAAATTTACACTGTTTTATGAAATGACACAAAATTTATTTTAAATTTACTTAATTTTGATTCATGATTTGATTTTTGATTCATTGGATTTCATTGAAACACGGTAAACATGAAAAACGGTTCTCCATTACAGCTATTACAAAATGTGACAACACTCTTTTAGTCTTTTTTTTCTGGCCATTACTCTACCAGCTTCTGTTGCATTTTTATCATAACATAATTTACAATATTTTCGCACTTCAGAGGCTTTTCCCGGTTTTCTTCGGAGTTTATGTTGTGGTATTCTAGATATCCTTGCATTTTTTGTTCGATGAAATGTCTTCTTTTTCGAAACTTGTTGCTATCTTCTACCGCGATACGAATCACTGGCCCTACAATACCAGCGCTTTTAAGCGAAGCGCGTGGTGCTCAACGTGTTAATGTAGGGTTACATTAATTCCGAATTTAGGATAATACCTAGGTATTTACATCTGACAAAGTTAGAAGATAAAGGCTTTTAGAGTATTAGTTGAAAAAAATTGAGTTGTGTGTAAACATTGTAGTCACGTATGGATTATGGGAAAACTTGCTATTTATGGTTGATTTCTTAAAGAGAATTTTTTTTTTTTTTTTTTTTTTTTTTTTTTTTGTGAAGTTAGCGAGTTCGTTCTGTTGAGATTCTCCAGTATCCAGTACTTAAAAGTTAAACCTTAACCTTTAGTAAGTTTTATGCATGTAAAATAAATATGTAAAAGTGACACTGTATTAGGATTTTTCGTATACAGAGTGAATGTCAATTGTTTTTACAAAATCAGAAGGGTGGTAGTACCCATCCAGACGAGCAATAATTACACTCCATGGAACACTCCACTATGAGAGGCAGAAAAGAGTAAAATAAGAATTCCGATATGAACTCATAACAGTGCTGAGAAAGCGAATGAACGACACAAAAAGTTGCATAATCTGATTCGTAGATGAGCTCAAAGTAGGCTCACCAGTAGTCGAGCCCACCAGCGGCCGAGCGGTAAAGTCGCTGAACACCGGTAGTTCGGTCCGAGGTTCGAATCCCGCGAACGGGCTGGCTGCATGGGCGTTTTCGTGGTTTTCCCCATGTGTAACGTGTATACGAGCCAGTTTCCCTTAGAAAGTCCTCCACGAAGGAATCCCTCCCCTTAGGCAGATAGGCCTCGTGTGCTTTGCCATAATTAAATACACACACACAAGTAGTCGAACGGTAAAGTCCCTGAACAGTCGAATCACGCGAACGGGCTGGCTTATGGGCATTTTCGTGATTTTCGCCATGTGTAACGGGTTAAGTACGAGTCAGTTTCCCTTAGAAAATTCTCCAGGAAGGGATCGTTCCCTTCCGTGTAGTGTCGTGTAGGGCGGCACACGTAAATAATAATAAGAGCTCAAAGTGGCGGTCTTGTTGCACAGTTCACCACGGGCAATGAATGACTGGCACAATAGCATGTGAACAGGCATCTTCTTATGCAGTGTTAGTGAACGCTTGTGTGCCTCATGGTGCAGTCATTGCTGGGGCTTTGCCCATTAATTAGTGCTACAACAGCCTCGTGCTTTTTAACAGTGTTTTTTTATCTATGTTCTTAGCGACGCTATAATAATCAACGCCTTAGCAATCTAACTGCACTCTTCTGCACACATGAGTATTCATGAACACATCATTCATCATTCAAGATGTACCTGTATTTACCTACTCTCATGTACTGCATTTGTCTTAAGCTACTTTTCTGCCACTCTCTTTTTCACCCATGCTTTTCATGCCAGAATTTAACGAGTGTTTATTCAGATTGAATGAGAAAGAAGTGAAATTGAAGAGAAGGTTTCGCAAGTTAATTTTAGAGCATGTTCCGTACTTGAGTCCACGCTGTACCGGGATTTATTAGCGATTTGATTCTGTTATAAGGTATTTTTCCCACTTCTCTTTCGTGGTGTAGTGGTTCTTTTAATGCACTATTTGAAATTTTTGCATGTTGACATTTTCATGGAATATTGAATTGTGTGGTTTGATTTTTCACATCGTTTGCCACAAAAGCAAAACTAAAACTACCTACGCAGGAAAACGTCTGGTGCAAGGACAGCACCACCTATAGAGCAGAATAAAATAAGGCATCATAAGCCTTTGTAGGATGAATTTCAAGTCTCTGACATGAATTTTTGTGGAATTATGGCCAAAACCAGAAAAATTGCTCACGTTTTCCACATTGTAAATATGATGTACTATGAATCCCATTACTATGAAAAATAATAAGGGCCATTGGAAAATGAAACTACTTTAGTTATTGAGTGGTAAAAATCTCTGAAGATTGGCTGTTCGATCCGGGTTCAAATGCCAATCACTGCTTGCATGTCACTTTTCATGAGTACATAAAGTAAACACGAAGTAAACATTTATGCGTAAATTAAACACGAGGCAGTGTTCTTTAGAAAGCAGACCCCGAAGTCGCACCCTTAGCGTTAGTGTATTTTGTCGTAATGTAATAATAAGAGTTGTAAGGTATTTCTTCCACCTTCTTGGCGTGCCTTCGTGGTGTAGTGGTCAGCACACTTAGCCTGTATTTTAGAGGTCTTTGGTTCGATTCCCGGCGAAGACGTTGCATATTTTTTATTTGCCTGCTTCCGAAAAAATCCTAATGTCTCTGGAATGGCGCCCGAACTATAAAAGGGTTGTGGATGATGATTCTCCGCACCCAGGATTTGGCGACTAGGCCACCTGAAACCCTAGTCGCCCTTTAAAAAGGGGAGTATATAAGGTATTTCTCCCACTTCCCTAGCGTGCTTTCGTGGTGTAGTGGTTCTGCACACTGAGCCGGTATTTCAGAGGTCCGTGGTTCGATTCCTGGCGAAGGCGATTGCTAACCTTAACATATAGGGTTCGAAATCACCGTGATCCCCCATGGCGAAATGAATTTTTTTTAATATGAAAAAATAGGTTTACCCTCTGGCATATTAAAGCCGGAAACCACGTTTCAATCGGAGTCATAGGGACCGAGAAAATCGGGACCAAAATGTGCCCCGTTGTATGGGTTAGAGCGCCCACATGGATCTCGTATCGTAATTGACCTAGAGAGAGAATTTTTTTTTTTAAATCGTAGAGCATGTCGAGAAAAAACATTTTTGCTATTTCGGATTTTTATTAATTATTAAATTTTTATTGCTTTTGAATATTTTTGCAAAATTAAAAAAAAATCGCTAAAACTCGCCTATTGTAGATAGTCACCTTTCTTGCGGAAATGAATGGTCACATGCGTCTCCTCCTCCACACAAAAAATGGAGATTTCTATGGAGCAGTTCCGGAGAAATTGTCGAAAAAAATTAACATGGGGTTCGAAAATCACCTTGACCCAACATGCTAAAATGAATTTTTTTTGTTATAAAAAAATATGGCTTCCCTCTGGCATATTAAACCTCAAACCGCGTTTCAGTCGGAGCCATTGGACTCGAGAAAATAGGAACCAAAATTTGCCCCGTTGTACGGGTTAGGGCGCTTATATGGATCTCGTGTCGTAATTGGCCTAGAGAAAGAATATTTTTTTTAATCATAGAGCGTCTCGAGACAAACATTTTGGCAATTTCAGTTTTTTAAATAATTTTTAAATTTTACGGATTTTTGGATATTTTTACAAAATTAAAAAATTTTCGCCTATTGTAGATAGAATCACCTTTCTTGCGGAGATGAAAGGTCACATGGGTTTCCTCCTACACACAAAAAATTGCGATTTTCTATCGAGCTATCGAGCAGTTATGGAGAAATCATCGAAATTGATGGGTTTCAAAATCACCTTGACCCCCCACGGTGAAACGAAATTTTTTGACATCAAAAAATGGGGCTACCCTCTGGCATATTAAGACCCAAACCGCGTTTCAATCGGAGCCATAGGAACCGAGAAAATCGGACTAAAATTTGCTCCATTGTGCGGATTATAACGGGTAAAACGGGGTAACCCGCAGAATGGAGCAAATTTTGGAATGAGAATGAGAGGAAATGTGAACAATTAATAATAAAAACTAGAATTTCAAATAAAAGCAGAAAACGACTAGGCAAGTGTGTGTTCGCTAATGAATGACGAACTTTAATTACTTAAAAATTCATTACTTAAAAACGACTAATTTCAAAATAAGTCATGAAAATACTTATTTTGAAAGATTAAGCATTTCTTTTCTTCCAGTCTTTAACACAGTTCAGTACAGTGAGCAGTTTAAGAGTAAATTTTTAAGAAATTGTCTCGATATTGTCGGTGCAGAAAACTGAGCTTGGCAGGAACTCGTAAAGTGAATTACTGAAAACTTAACCACGAGCTGACCAGGAAAGTGAACATCAGTGTGTGTGTGTGTATTTAATTATGGCAAAGCCCACTAGGGCTATCTGCCTAAGAGGAGGGATGCCTTCGTGGAGGACTTTCTAAGCGACACTGGCTGGTATACACGTTACACATGGGGAAAACCACGAAAACGCCCATGCAGCCAGCCCGTTCGCGAGATTCGAACCTCGGACCGAACTACCAGTGTTCAGCTACCTTACCGCTCGGCCGCTGGTGGGCCGAAAGTAAACATCAGAAATGCTCATTAGAAACTAACACAGAAGGCTAAAATTCGACTCAGAATGTGAATTCCAACGGTTGCGACTGAAAATCGGCTCAGAAAATCTACAAGATCCTCATAGTGTGCAGGAAACTGAAGAGCTATATGACTAAGAGGAGGGAAGCCTTCGGGGAGGACTTTCTAAGGTAACTAGCTCGCATACACATTAACTCCCATACAGCCAGCCCGGTTGCGGGATTCGAACCTCGGACCGAACCAACAGTACTGCTCGGCCGCTGGTGGGCCAACGAGGAAGTGGAAGTAAAATGAATCAAAGTGCAATTATGCTGATTGAATGCCTAGTCCTTGAAATACGAATGTACAGAGATGCATTAGAGAATTTTAATATATTTTAAAAAGTAGTCGCACTGGGGCAAGTGAAACGAATAGGTAAACCTTTAGAAGTAATTGTAACATTCAAAACTACATAATTTTTTTCTATTTATTTTTTTCAGGATTGTATTTTCAAGCAAAAATTTTTATTGAATGGTTACTTAATATATTAGCCATTGAGCAAAATGAGTACACGCTTAGAACATCAAAGAGGCACCCCCAAAAAGACTCAAAAGCACCAAAATGTTTCATCTTTGACGGACTTCCCAAAGTTATGCGCCTGAATCTCTTGGACCTGCTAAAATTGTGCTTCACTTTTTTCATACCAGCAAAAATGTACTGTATACATAATTTCAAAAAAAAATTTCATTGCCAGTTTTATCACAGAATGAGCAGTACAGTTAAGACTACTAGCGTAAATGTATGAGGGGACACCAGAATGCTTTAAGCGCCTCTAAATGTCTTAATCTGTCTTAATTAATTAATAAATATCTTAATAGTAATAAATTAATTAAATAATTAATTAATTTATTACTATTTTTAAGTCAACATGGAAAGCATTAGTATTCGCGTTACTCGAGTTTTTTTTTAAACTGTAGATTGAGTAACAATTTTAATGAAGTGAAAGTAGAACTCTAGTGAAGCTTGTAAAAATGCACTATAACAGCTTCAGAAGATCCTGACGGAAATTTCCCTTTTCAGCAACTTTTGTTTCATGTAATGCCTCAGTTAATTATCATTTGTCATTCTAATTTTTTTTTCAAATTAACCTTGAATTTTACAAACCTTTTTGCCTTATCGGTGGCCGAGCGTTAACACACACACACACACACACACACACACACACAAAAAAAAAAGTATGAGATGTAAACAATTAACAGGTTGTACCAACGATAATTTTAATTATAGACACTTTACCAATAACTTTTGTAATCCAAGTTTTAGAGTTTACAGTTTAATATCTGGGAATTTTTTATAGTTTGTGACCCATTTTATCAGATAGCAAGCATGTAAATAATTTGGAATAAATCTTCGGTGAAAATACCAAAAACGTTTCTAAATAATTCTAATATATGACACTATGAATTGTATTACATACGTAAGTTGTAATGCTTACCATCCTATAGATGCAAATTTTTCGCTTATAAATGAAACAAATCATATAGTTATTTATATGTGGAATTTTAATATCAATTTAAAATTTGTAATCGGATCTTATTCATATTCAAAAAGGGCTGTTAATCTGATTTCTTCCATGTTAGTTTTTCTTTCTACTTTCAACGACTTTACCGCTAGAATTAATAAAAAGGGAGGAAAATTACGTTACGAAATACGGAAATTTCAGGGAACGGGCTGAGATATTTCTGCAGGTTCGACATATTTGTCCTTTCTCTTTTAGGCGTTCTGCAATTTTTGCTACATTGGCTATCTTTAAGGTACTTAGGTGTTAACGGACAAAAAGGCAAAACCGAGCGACCAGTTGTCAACTTTAGCACCATAACACAAACTAATCGCCACCAGAGCCGTATGAAGTCGTTAAATTTTAAGAACGCCTAGAAGTCGCAATTTTAAGATTTGGTTTCGTTTACTTAATTATGGCAAATTGCTCTATCTATCCATTAGTGTACAATGTAAGTAAATATATATGGAACAAAATACTAAAGAAGATATAAAATATCACAGAAAAATTCTTAAATATATTGTATTCATTTACGTAAATATATGTAACTGCAACACAAATTTTTAGTTAGGTTTGGAAGCAATTAGAAGTTTTTAAATTACATATATATTATATATTTATAATGAAATAATATGTATTTATGTTTATATGTAGTATATACATATACACTAAATTGTTAAAGTCGATTAGCATTTTTCTGGCTTCATTTCCCTTTATATTACGCCTTACGTTATATATGTGAGTATATATATATCTATACCAAAGATTGAATTAAAGTAAATATATTAATAAATCGTAAAAAATTGCCTAATACCTTGCGCAAAAGCTGCAGAGTAATTAAATAATAATTCATTTACTTATGGATTATTGAGTATATTATATCCTTTGAGAGAGTTAGTAAAATTTTAGTTCAATGAAGTAACTTATAAGCATTTAAAAATGAACCTTGAATTTTTTTTTAAAAAGAAACTTCAAATATGAATCACGAAAAAAATTGAAAATGGAATCATTTAAAAATGGAAAAGTAATTATTAAACCAAATAATTATCGTCTTTGATCGGAATTTCGTTGATTTTGAAGGGGAACAAACTTATCTTCGAGTCTTGTGATTACAGAATGTCAAAGGAAGGGTCTATAAGACCTTTTTATTTGAACACCAAAGAAGTTACAATGACCCAGCTTAGGTTTACACAAGCCACAACTTCTGGGTTAACTTAAATACGTAATGTTGAACTAACTCAAATGTAATAGATTAGCCTAACGGCTCACAGTATAAAGTAACGCTCAGGAAAGGCCCTGGTTTGTAGGAAACCGGCGAGACAAGCCTAGTGCTTAAAAGCACTCAAAGCCACAGAATCAAATCGCTAATAAATCCCGGTACAGCGTGGGTTCAAGTAAGCAGAACATGCTCTAAAATTAAATTGCGAAACCATCTCTTCAATTCCACTTCTTTCTCATTCAATCTGAATAAACGCTCGTTAAATCCTGGCATGAAAAGCATGGGTGAAAAAGAGAGTGGCAAAAAAGTAGCTTAAGACAAATGCAGTACATGAAGTCACATGATAGCTGGAGCACAATGTTAGTGTATGTAAATACAGGTACATCTTGAATGATGAATGATGTGTTCATGAATACTCATGTGTGCAGAAGAGTGCAGTTAGATTGCTAAGGCGTTGATTATTGTAGCGTCGCTAAGAACATAGATAAAAAAACACTGTTAAAAAGCACGAGGCTGTTGTAGCACTAATTAATGGGCAAAGCCCCAGCAATGACTGCACCATGAGGCACACAAGCGTTCACTAACACTGCATAAGAAGATGCCTGTTCACATGCTATTGTGCCAGTCATTCATTGCCCGTGGTGAACTGTGCAACAAGACCGCCACTTTGAGCTCTTATTATTATTTCCGTGTGCCGCCCTACACGACACTACACGGAAGGGAACGATCCCTTCCTGGAGAATTTTCTAAGGGAAACTGACTCGTACTTAACCCGTTACACATGGCGAAAATCACGAAAATGCCCATAAGCCAGCCCGTTCGCGTGATTCGACTGTTCAGGGACTTTACCGTTCGACTACTTGTGTGTGTGTATTTAATTATGGCAAAGCACACGAGGCCTATCTGCCTAAGGGGAGGGATTCCTTCGTGGAGGACTTTCTAAGGAAAACTGGCTCGTATACACGTTACACATGGGGAAAACCACGAAAACGCCCATGCAGCCAGCCCGTTCGCGGGATTCGAACCTCGGACCGAACTACCGGTGTTCAGCGACTTTACCGCTCGGCCGCTGGTGGGCTCGACTACTGGTGAGCCTACTTTGAGCTCATCTACGAATCAGATTATGCAACTTTTTGTATCGTTCATTCGCTTTCTCAGCACTGTTATAAGTTCATGTCGGAATTCTTATTTTACTCTTTTCTGTCTCTCATAGTGGAGTGTTCCATGGAGTGTAATTATTATTCGTCTGGATGGGTACTACCACCCTTCTGGTTTTGTAAGAACAATTGACAGTCACTCTGTATACGAAAAATCCTAATACAGTGTCATTTTTACATATTAATTTTACATGCATAAATCTTACTAAAGTTTAAGGTTTAACTTTTAAGTACTGGATACTGGAGAATCTCAACAGAACGAACTCGCTAACTTAACACACACACACACAAAAAAAAAAAAAAAAAAATTCTTTTTAAGAAATCAACTATAAATAGCAAGTTTTCCCATAATCCATACGTGACTAAAATGTTCACACACAACTCAGCTTCTTTCATTAGCGAGTTGATGCGCTTGCTTTAGTGTTTCTGTGCAAATTGTAGGTGAAAATAATCCAGCACACTCTAAATCAGGGCTTCTTAGACTTTTTTTCAGTCGCGACCCCTTTTCTGCACTGAGATTTTTTCGCGACCCCAGGACCCCATGAGCATTACGCAAATTCTATTGCAATTTTAGGTCATTAACTTTATTTCTAATTTTAAGACGCAGAACAATGTGAACATTTTAAACAAGTAACAGACGAAATGACAGCGTCAAAGCAAGTAAATTGAAAGTTTATATTGTAAAAAGAATGCGTCAAAACGTTTTCGTCTTTCGATTTTGTCTGAATGGTCTTATCCTTAACCATCTTCAGATATATTGTGTAAAAATATTTGTTAATTGTAAAATTATTATTACAAGTTAAAGCAATATTAAAACTGCTACTGCAGGTTGAAACCTACAGTTCAAAAGACTCTGCTCTAAATACACTGAAAATGCGGCTAATCTGTGGAATATGGTAACAGGTAGTTTGGCGACATTTTGGTAAGGCGATAAAGGTTAGTAGCTAGGACATTAGCAGTGTACATGGATAAAGTCAAGAGTGTGCGCAATGCGATTTTTGTGCAATTCTGGGATGTGTTTTTAAGTGAAAATAGGTCGAAGTGTATATGGATGATACCGTGTATGTGCAATTCTTAAAAACGAGGCAAGCAGTGAGCGATTCTGCACTTTCTCCCAATTTCGCACCTAATCTTCGTCATGATTAAGCACTTTTGTTCCATAAAAGTTCTAGCATAAGCGTAATTCGTCTAGCAGATTGTTCGAAAAAAATGTTGAGAGAAAAAAAAAAAAAAAAAAGCCTTTACTTCGTGAAAACAAAATGGCGTCCAAAAAAAAAACAAAAACAAACAAAAAACTAGCAGGTTGCTGTAGCAGTATTGGTCGCCCACTTTTTTCAAAACATAAAGCAGTAAATTTAGAGGTATGGTTTGTAGGCTTATCCTCATGGAACTTAATACAGTCAAGATTGTTTGGATAAAGAGATGGAATTTCGTCTTTTAATATAGGTGGTTAAAGTTATTTCTGATTGTAATCCGAATTGATTTTGATATTTTTTTCTACTTTCCTTATTTTAAGTTTCCCCTTATAAATGAATCCAGTAAGAACAATAAAACTTTTAGAAAAAAAATTTTTTTTCTCTGAACCAATATATTAAGTCTTTTGCTCCCCTTTTTCGGCAGTAAATTCATGTTTATCTCTTGCAAGCGTTACACGTATGCCCATGCTTCACGAGTTGTTACTACACTGAAGTGCCACTAAATTAGGGATAGACATGGCTATGCAAATTGAATAGCGCTGCGCCGCATCTGGGCTTACGTGAGGGAGTTGTGGTAAATGCACATACATCTAGCACTATGCTTGTCGATAATCAGTTGTTTCATATACCAGTATAGGTAAAGTTTCAATATCGGGCAGATAGTAATCTCTCGTCGCATGGGCCATACAATTTCTTAAATCCTCAGCGAGATAGGATTTTAACGGTCGACAGTGTCAAGAGCATACCAGAATACACGGATGGTGGGAAAAAGAAGTAGCGACTCTGCAAAGTGCAAAGCGCATTTAACTTAGAACAATCGTGCTGTGAGACGTCTCAGCCGTATTGTACATGGTCAATGAAGCCAAATATTAGCTCAAATTACCACCTAGCTAAAGTAGGCGACAGTCGTACAGTCAGTAAAAAGATCGTGTATCGCTCCCTTCACCATATGGGCTTCGGAAGCCGTAGACACACGAGGGTACCTTTCCTAAATGCATGCCATCGAGTTGCCATTCTTACCTGGGCAAGAGAATATAGAGAATAGACACTAGTGGACATGAAATGTGTAGGAGTGATGAGTCTCGATCCCTCTAATTAATACCAATGGGAGGCTCAGAATATGGCAAGAGAATCATGAATGTATGAATCCGGTGTGACAGATTGGAACTGTACAAGGCCGTGGAGGCTTAATCATGGTCTGGGATGCTTTCTTCTGGTTGTGTTTGGGATCTTTAGTACTTGTTCTTACCTCCCTCTATATGATTATGTACATGAGGTTGATGAGCTATCATCTCCATCCATTTATGTCCCTGTCATTCACACGGAAAGGGAGTATCTCAGAAAGATAACTGCGCCTCTCACAGGTTACGGTTGGCTACTGGTTGGTTAGATGGAAGAGCATTCCTCTGACTTCTCTGTCATAAATTGGTTACTTAAAAGCCCTGACTTGAATTCTACTGAACATTTTTCCAAATTAGTATATCTTATTATTGAGGAATGTAGAGAATTGAAGTGTTATGTTCTATTCACTCTTTTTCCATGTACAGAATGTCTGTTATGATGGTCGTATGAAATGTCGTCGCCTGTTATGATGTCAAAATGTCGTCTCTTGTGATGGTTTCGTATGTAAGCATATGATTGAGCTTATTATTTATAAGCCTTCCTAGCGCTAAATACATTCACTCTAATAACATATAGTTCATAGTTCATAGGTCTTCGCTTAAGAGGTACAATACCCTGAAATCGTTACCTATCTATATCTGTCCTTAGTGGGTATCATATAAAAGTAAAAAATAGATCCCAATGTTGGAACAAACCTTTTTACTTTAAGTTCGAAATCAGATCCAATGTGGCAATATGTAACAGTGGGATAACTTGTGTAAAATAGCGATTTAAAATATCGGAAGCGTAACTTTCACATCGTAAAAGCAAGTTAGCACATCTGTAGCATAAACGTTGGTTAACTTTATCCTCGTTAGTGCTAGGCTGTAGCGTTCTCCTTGCTCCGTGTCTTGAAGCTAACGGAATATCGTGGCCGTAGTTGTTGAGGCATGTAACATAAGTGAGCGGAGCATAGTTGCACAGACCAGTTGTTGAAATTTTTCACGCATAATACATATCAATGTGCTGCCACAAGGTTTCGCAAAGTCCATATCGATTTATCAGCAATAATTAAGTAAATGTAATAAAGAGTAAATAATGAAAAGTAGAAAAAACACTATGTACACTAAGTACATCGATCACCAAAACTCATTTTGGTGTATCGTTCTCGTTAATTATTCTCGTTCCTTATCTCGATGTATATTAGGCGATTTCCCATAGAACGTTCTCCGCTAAGCCATCCCTCGCGCCAGGTAGGTAACCATCCTTTTCTTTGCCCTTTTCAAATAACCTAACTTTTACTCAAACAAATCAGTCATGACATGAAATTTGGAAGAAATTAATTTAAATAACTTTTATAAAAATGTCTCGATTGGATATATACTGGAAGTTAAAGAATTTACACCCCACAGATACACCCAAAACAAATATTAAACTGAAAGCTTTCCGACTTTGTATTGCGCCCAAAGGGATCATTTTTTCATTTGCAGACATAAACGTTTGGACAGAATTCGGGCTAATGTCCCTCTGGGTTAAAAATATTTAAAAACAGAGTATTTTATAAATTAGAAAATGAACCTTTCATATACTTTCATATATTTGAATAAATATTTATGAGGCATTATTAATAAAAATGAGAATAAACGAAACCCTATGAATAATCCTGAAACGTTTAGTCTGAAATTTAAAATTCAACGTAACTATCGCAAATGACTAAGTGCAGGGGGTGTTCAGATATCCTTTTAAGGATTTTGCAAAGAATTATATATATAAACAAACGTTATAATTTCATTTTCTAATATATTCCGTCTGAGAGCCCTTTTGTTGAACCATCATATTACATCTTGATTTGTAAGAGAAAAGCCTTTTCCTGAAAACATCAAGGTTGATTTTATGCCACTTCTCTTTCACAATGTTCCACAGTCCGTCCAATGTTTGGGGATGCCACGTATAAAGAGCTTGTTTTAGAAGTACAAATGCACATTAATCCATAGGAGACACATCAGGAGATTTGGTGGATATGCATCTAGAGGGAATAGCTTCAATTGCGGTTTCATATCTCACTTTTTTCAAAAGCAGTAGATTTAGAGGTATGGTTTGTAGCCTTATCCTCATGGAACTTAATACAGTCAAGATTGTTTGGATAAAGAGATGGAATTTCGTCTTTTAATATAGGTGGTTAAAGTTATTTCTGATTGTAATCCGAATTGATTTTGATATTTTTTTCTACTTTCCTTATTTTAAGTTTCCCCTTATAAATGAATCCAGTAAGAACAATAAAACTTTTAGAAAAAATTTTTTTTTTTCTCTGAACCAATATATTAAGTCTTTTGCTCCCCTTTTTCGGCAGTAAATTCATGTTTATCTCTTGCAAGCGTTACACGTATGCCCAAGCTTCACGAGTAGTAACTACACTGAAGTGCCACTAAATTAGGGATAGACATGGCTATGTATTGGGCATACGTATTTGTTTTGCGACTGCCTTCTTTTTGTTTTCTCGAAGAGAAGAGAGAATTCAGGAAAATAATGATGAAAACTCTATTAATCGTAATGAACACGAGTTTATTGCCGGAAACAAGGTACGTAACTTAGATTTCTTTGATTCATATGCTGATGTTAATGAATTTAATGATGATTCCTTTGATGTGGACATAGACAGTGACACCGATCTTCTCGAAGTTAATAACGAAGCTTTTGATAATAACCTTCTTAAGTTGCATATTGATAGTGATACTGACCACATCGGCCATTTTGCCAAAGATTTCGATAATAATTGTTATGATGTGCACAATATCAACGATGAAAAGCAATTTAATTACCTCCAACATGAAACAGAAAAGGATTTTGATTTTCCAAAACCTGATAACTCAGGTAATCAAATAGTCCCGAATAGCAGTATAACCATCTTGAACCAGGAAGAATTCAGTTTGAATGCCTCTATTGAATCATTGGATGCTGAATACATTGTATCGCATAACGATCCCTGAGCACAAAGAGACATCGATTCTGGTAATCTCCTTAACACAAATAATGAAAGAAAATTGAATGGCAAACTGGATCAAGTAGACAGAACAGAACTGAAACCAACTGAAGATTCTGAAGAACAGCTCGTTGATCTCGTCGTTGGTACTGTCCCTGTTATCTGCTTTGATGACGAGTACACTCAACATCCTTCCTCGAATCATAGCAAGCGTTTCAAAATTTCAAACATAAAAAAAACATTACTGAAATATTTCTGCTTTAAAAAATTAAAAATAAACAAAGGACTTAAAACATATTGTATAGATCTGAGATAAGTTTACACAATTTCAATTTGTATTCGTGATAAATTTGTTTGCCATGACACCAATCTCGACTCACCAGTACTTGCCTAAAAATTGGACATTGACTGACCAGTGACTGACTAAAAATTATCCATTTTCTGACCAGTCACTAACTGACGATCACATTGACTGACGAGGGCCTGCCTAAAAATTGGACATTGACTGACTATGTGACGGTCTCCTTGATTGCCCGTTGACTGGCTAAAAATTGGACATTGTCTGACCAGTGACTTACTAAATGACAATCTCATTGAGTGACTAAAAGTAGGACATTGTCTGACCAGTGACTGACTAACTGACTATCTCATTGACAGACCGGAGACTGACTAAATTTGGACATTGTCTGAGCAGTGACTGAGTGATCTCATTAACTGAGCACTGACAGACTAAAATTTGGACATTCACTGAACAGGAACTGGGAAAGTGAAGATCTCCTTGCCTGACCAGTGACTGAATAAAAATTGAACATTGACTGATTAAGTGACGTCCTTATTGATAGAGGATTGGATTTGGACGGAAGAAATTGCTTTTTTCGATAAGAGAGAGGAAAGATGTTTTCAGTCCAATCTATTGCGCTACAGCTGAAATGGAAACAGAAAATCATTTTAAAATTCTTTTCTAGAGCTACATTTCAGAACTGCAAAATTTAAATGAAATTATATGGTAAACTGAAATTAAAATATTATTTGCAGTTAAATGCCGTTGCTAAATTTGTTTTTCTTGTGCTCTTAAATTAATATACTAGTTTACACACCATATTCAATTATGATTTACCAATATGCTCTATTTTAACTATAACTTCTCATTGACTTAAGTTAAGTTGTAGCTATTATTGAAATTTTTCTTACGCATATTTTCCCTTGTTGTCTGTGCACCCAATTCGAAGTGACCGTCAGCTACTTCCTTTTTGTTTTTCCTATGTGATTTGTCGGCATTTCGTATAAAAAAACCTCCAGATTATCATTAACACACGAATAAGGATGTTATTTTGTATTTTAGATTATTTTCTCTCTGTGGCCTTCATGTCAAAACTTACTAGAAATAATAAATGAGAATATATTGCTTTATTTACAAACGAAGTATTTTCAATATGTGTCCCATAGCAATATGCCCTGTGTTTAAGAATGCTAAGAGTTTTACCCTGTCTGATTCCCTGCCAACGTGCTGGCTGCATGGTTGGCTTCTGCAGTTTTCCTCATCTCGATGTATATTAGGCGATTTCCCATAGAACGTTCTCCGCTAAGCCATCCCTCGCGCCAGGTAGGTAACCATCCTTTTCTTTGCCCTTTTCAAATAACCTAACTTTTAGTCAAACAAATCAGTCATGACATGAAATTTGGAAGAAATTAATTTAAATAACTTTTATAAAAATGTCTCGATTGGATATATACTGGAAGTTAAAGAATTTACACCCCACAGATACACCCAAAACAAATATTAAACTGAAAGCTTTCAGACTTTGTATTGCGCCCAAAGGGATCACTTTTGCGTTTGCAGACATAAACGTTTGGACAGAATTCGGGCTAATGTCCCTCTGGGTTAAAAATATTTTAAAACAGTGTATTTTATAAATTAGAAAATGAACCTTTCATATACTTTCATATATTTGAATAAATATTTATGAGGCATTATTAATAAAAATGAGAATAAAGGAAACCCTATGAATAATCCTGAAACGTTTAGTCTGAAGTTTAAAATTCAACGTAACTATCGCAAATGACTGAGTGCAGGGGATGTTCAGATATCCTTTTAAGGATTTTGCAAAGAATTATATATATAAACAAACGTTATAATTTCATTTTCTAATATATTCCGTCTGAGAGCCCTTTTGTTGAACCATCATATTACATCTTGATTTGTAAGAGAAAAGCCTTTTCCTGAAAACATCAAGGTTGATTTTATGCCACTTCTCTTTCACAATGTTCCACAGTCCGTCCAATGTTTGGGGATGCCACGTATAAAGAGCTTGTTTTAAAAGTACAAATGCACATTAATCCATAGCAGACACATCAGGAGATTTGGTGGATATGCATCTAGAGGGAATAGCTTCAATTGCGGTTTCATATCTCACTTTTTTGAAAAGCAGTAGATTTAGAGGTATGGTTTGTAGCCTTATCTTCATGTAACTTAATACAGTCAAGATTGTTTGGATAAAGAGATGGAATTTCGTCTTTTAATATAGGTGGTTAAAGTTACTTCTGATTGTAATCCGAATTGATTTTGATATTTTTTTCTACTTTCCTTATCTTAAGTTTCCCCTTATAAATGAATCCAGTAAGAACAATAAAACTTTTAGAAAAAAATTTTTTTTTTCTCTGAACCAATATATTAAGTCTTTTGCTCCCCTTTTTCGGCAGTAAATTCATGTTTATCTCTTGCAAGCGTTACACGTATACCCAAGCTTCACGAGTAGTAACTATACTGAAGTGCCACTAAATAAGGACAGACATGGGTATGCAATTAGACATGGCTATGAATTGGGCATACTTATTTGTTTTGCGACTGCTTTCCTTTTGTTTTCTCGAAGAGAAGAGAGAATTCAGGAAAATAATGATGAAAACTCTATTAACCGTAATGAACACGAGTTTAATGCCGGAAACAAGGTACGTAATTTAGATTTCTTTAATTCATATGCTGATATTAATGAATTTAATGATGATTCCTTTGATGTGGACATAGACAGTGACACCGATCTTCTCGAAGTTAATAACGAAGCTTTGTATAATAACCTTCTTAAGTTGCATATTGATAGTGATACTGACCACATCGGCCATTTTGCCAAAGATTTCGATAATAATTCTTATGATGTGCACAATATCAGCGATGAAAATCAATTTAATTACCTCCAACATGAAGCAGAAAAGGATTTTGATTTTCCAAAACCTGATAACTCAGGTAATCAACTCAGGTGCCACTAAATTAGGGATAGACATGGCTGTAGCGTCCTCCTTGCTCCGTGTCTTGAAGCTAACGGAATATCGTGGCCGTAGCTGTTGAGGCATGTAACATAAGTGAGCAGAGCATAGTTGCACAGACCAGTTGTTGAAATTTTTAAAGCATAATACACATCAATGTGCTGTCCCAAGGTTTCGCAAAGTCCATATCGATTTATCAGCAATAATTAAGTAAATGTAATAAAGTGTAAATAATGAAAAGTAGAAAAAACACTATGTACACTAAGTACATCGATCACCAAAACTCATTTTGGTGTATCGTTCTCGCTAATTATATAACGTAAGTTCATGTTACGCTAACCAGTTAATTTTATCTTAAAGAGGTGACTATTAAAGAATTAAAAATAGTTTTATATATTTTTGTATTGTGTATATATTTAGCTTCATTTTTACCCAGTCAAAGGTAGATGAAACCCTTTCCATCAGAGTGGCAGGTAAACATGACTCTCTGTGCTTTGCACTAATAAATCCAATACAAATTCATGTTTTTAATTACTTTTTGTATAAAAAATATTTTCCCAGAGTATTTAAGTATTTTCGTTTTAATAATATTAATAATCTCTGGTTATATATAATTATATATATGTACATATAAGTATTACGTTTATTCTTTGTATTGCAAGAAACCCCCAAAGAAGAAACATTTATTTGAATATGTATGGCAGCGGCAGTTTAGCGTTGGTTCGTTTTCCTCTTTTCCGCTTCCACGTTTATCCCCAAAAATAGCAAAAATCAGAGATATTAATTTACAGTTATTAAAACGCTAATTTTAGCCCTCATTTTTCCGAATGGCAACATTGCTGATATCATCAACAATGGCGACAGGTATACAACAGCAATGATGGTTGCGTGCCATTATTGCTGATGTAATGAGAGAGAATTACCGATTTTATGCGATTTTATCAAAAAAATGAATGAATAAAACAAAAATAAAAAAATAAAATTTAAAAATTCATTCGAATTTTGGAAACCTCGTTTCGAGGTGCACTGGCTCTTGTCTAGATGCACCTATGTAGCAAATTCGTAGGCCTGGGTCTATCAGCTTACACGCAGACCGAACGAAAGACAGACTCATAGAATCTTCCCTCTATTGTGAGTAAAATTATATATCAGAATACCTTTCATTGTTATATATTCAAAGAATACTTTTAACAACGTTCGGAACAATAAATTTACCAATAATTGTTTTAGGCTTTGTTGAATTAAAACGAAGTTAATGTATACATTTTTAACAATGCTTATAAACCATAATCATTAGAGATATCCAATCTAGTGGTGCTAAAATCTTACGTGTGGAGCTTATTTGCTTGTTATTTTTAATGCTGAAATCGCATTCGAACCATTTTTAGAAATGGAGTTCTTTTTTTTTTGACAGTATTGTGTTTCTTTTTTATACCAACAGCCTTTATCGACAGCTTATTGGGCATACTTATTTGTTTTGCGACTGTCTTCCTTTTGTTTTCTCGAAGAGAAGAGAGAATTCGGGAAAATAATGATAAAAACTCTATTAACCGTAATGAACACGACATTAATGCCGGAAACAAGGTACGTAATTTAAATTTCCTTGAATCATATGCTGATATTAATGAACTTAATGATGATTCCTTTGATGTGGACATAGACAGTGACACCGATCTTCTCGAAGTTAATAACGAAGCTTTTGATAATAACCTTCTTAAGTTGCATATTGATAGTGATTCTGACCACATAGGCCATTTTGCCAAAGATTTCGATAATAATTCTTATGATGTGCACAATATCAGCGATGAAAAGCAATTTAATTACCTCCAACATGAAACAGAAAAGGATTTTGATTTTCCAAAACCTGATAACTCAGGTAATCAAATAGTCCCGAATAGCAGTATAACCATCTTGAACCAGGAAGAATTCAGTTTGAATGCCTCTATTGAATCATTGGATGCTGAATGCATTGTATCGCATAACGATCTTGGAGCACAAAGAGACATCGATTCTGGTAATCTCCTTAACACAAATAATGAACCAAAAATGAATGGCAAACTGGATCAAGTAGACAGAACAGAAATGAAACCAACTGAAGATTCTGAAGAACAGCTCGTTAATCTCGTCGTTGCTACCGTCCCTGTTATCCGGTTTGATGACGAGTACACTCAACATCCTTCCTCGAATCATAGCAAGCGTTTCAAAATTTCAAACATAAGAAAAACACTACTGAAATATTTCTGCTTTAAAAAATTAAAAATAAACAACGGACTTAAACATACTATATAGATCTGAGATAAGTTTACACAAATTCAGTTTGTATTCGTGATAAATTTGTTTGCCATGACACCAAACTCGACTGACCAGTACTTGCCTAAAAATTGGACATTGACTGACCAGTGACTGACTAAATGACAATCTCATTGACTAAAAGTAGGACATTGTCTGACCAGTGACTGACTAAAAATTATCCATTTTCTGACCAGTCACTAACTGACGATCACATTGACTGACCAGGGCCTGCCTAAAAATTGGACATTGACTGACTATGTGACGGTCTCCTTGATTGCCCGTTGACTGGCTAAAAATTGGACATTGCCTGACCAGTGACTTACTAAATGACAATCTCATTGTGTGACTAAAAGTAGGACATTGTCTGACCAGTGACTGACTAACTGACTATCTCATTGACAGACCGGAGACTGACTAAATTTGGACATTGTCTGGGCAGTGACTGAGTGATCTCATTAACTGAGCACTGACAGACTAAAATTTGGACATTCACTGAACAGGAACTGAGAAAGTGAAGATCTCCTTGCCTGACCAGTGACTGAATAAAAATTGGACATTGACTGACTAAGTGACGATCTCATTGACAGCCTAGTGACTGAGTGACGATCTGATTAACTGACCAGTGACAGAATAAAAATTGGACATTCACTGAAAATCGACTGAGAAAGTGAAGATCTCTTTGCCTGACCAGTGACTGAATAAAAATTGAACATTGACTGACTAAGAGATTACCTTATTGACTGAGCATTGGATTTGGACGGAAGAAATTGCCTTTTTCGATAAGACAGAGGAAAGATGTTTTCAGTCCAATCTATTGCGCTACAGCTGAAATGGAAACAGAAAATCATTTTAAAATTCTTTTCTAGAGCTACATTTCAGAACTGCAAAATTTAAATGAAATTATATAGTAAACTGAAATTAAAATATTTTTTGCAGTTAAAGCCGTTGCTAAATTTGTTTTTCTTGTGCTTTTAAATTAATTTACTAGTTTACAGACCATATTCAGTTATGATTTACCAATATGCTCTATTTTAACTATAACTTCTCATTGAATTAAGTTAAGCTGTAGCTATTATTGAAATTTTTCTTAGGCATATTTTCCCTTGTTGTCTGTGCTCCCAATTCGAAGTGACCGTCAGCTACTTCCTTTTTGTTTTTCCTATGTGATTTGTCGGCATTTCGTATAAAAAAACCTCCAGATTATCATTAAAACACGAATAAGGATGTTATTTTGTATTTTAGATTTTTTTCTCTCTGTGGCCTTCATGTCAAAACTTACTAAAAATAATAAATGAGAATATATTGCTTTATTTACAAACGAAGTATTTTCAATATGTGTCCCATAGCAATATGCCCTGTGTTTAAGAATGCTAAGAGTTTTACCCTGTCTGATTCCCTGCCAACGTGCTGGCTGCATGGTTGGCTTCTGCAGTTTTCCTCATCTCGATGTATATTAGGCGATTTCCCATAGAACGTTCTCCGCTAAGCCATCCCTCGCGCCAGGTAGGTAACCATCCTTTTCTTTGCCCTTTTCAAATAACCTAACTTTTACTCAAACAAATCAGTCATGACATGAAATTTGGAAGAAATTAATTTAAATAACTTTTATAAAAATGTCTCGATTGGATATATACTGGAAGTTAAAGAATTTACACCCCACAGATACACCCAAAACAAATATTAAACTGAAAGCTTTCAGACTTTGTATTGCGCCCAAAGGGATCACTTTTTCGTTTGCAGACATAAACGTTTGGACAGAATTCGGGCTAATGTCCCTCTGGGTTAAAAATATTTTAAAACAGTGTATTTTATAAATTAGAAAATGAACCTTTCATATACTTTCATATATTTGAATAAATATTTATGAGGCATTATTAATAAAAATGAGAATAAAGGAAACCCTATGAATAATCCTGAAACGTTTAGTCTGAAGTTTAAAATTCAACGTAACTATCGCAAATGACTAAGTGCAGGGGGTGTTCAGATATCCTTTTAAGGATTTTGCAAAGAATTATATATATAAACAAACGTTATAATTTCATTTTCTAATATATTCCGTCTGAGAGCCCTTTTGTTGAACCATCATATTACATCTTGATTTGTAAGAGAAAAGCCTTTTCCTGAAAACATCAAGGTTGATTTTATGCCACTTCTCTTTCACAATGTTCCACAGTCCGTCCAATGTTTGGGGATGCCACGTATAAAGAGCTTGTTTTAAAAGTACAAATACACATTAATCCATAGGAGACACAGGAGATTTGGTGGATATGCATCTAGAGGGGGAACAACTTATTAATATCGAATAGATATGTATTTGGGCTAAAAGATGGTTAAATGTAATTAGAGATAAAACGAAATGTAGACTTCAATTTACAAAGACAGTTGCCATATCGATATTTTTAAAATTAAATTTCAGAAATGTTATACTTTCATTATTATTAAATTTGAGAAATGTAGACTTTCAGCGTCACTAATGTCACAATTTATTTGATATTCTGTTTTCGTCGTTTTACTGTATTCAAGTTTATGATAAATATATGCTGACTTTTAAAATCTCCTGTCATAAACCATTAATATGCATGTGTTTCTCTAAAACAAAGGCTCTGGACTCTTAACTAATATTTAACTTATTTTCAATTAAGCTTTATTTTTTAAAGCTATAGTTAAATCACTGTGTAGTTACCTTAGGTGTATGTGGATCCTCATTTAAGAAATCAACAATAAAAGAAATTCCCCCCCCTTATTAGCTTTTGCTTGTGTAACTAGCCGATTTAGAAATGAACATTCTCTCACTGTCATCTAAAAGAAAAACAAGGTTGATGTTGACGCCATTATCAGATAACCAATAAATTTATATTTAAGAAATTTTGCATATAAAATTCAGAAGTCAAATAACAAAAATCAGCGTTATATTTTCAGAGGACTAGTTTCGATGGTTTTACCGAACCACCATCCTCAGCTGCGAAATCGCAAATGCGGTTTGTAGCAAATGCAGTTTTCGTTTGCGGTTTTGCAGCTGAGGATGTTGGTTCGGTAAAACCATCGAAACTAGTCCTGTGAAAATTTTGAAAATATAACGCTGATTTTTGTTGTTTGGCTTCTGTATTAGTATTTGTTCGGCGTGTTATTGTGTCTTAATGCATATAAAATTTCAGAACAGAAGCAAAAACTATTTAACAAAATCAGTAAAACTATATAATTTGCTGCAAAATATATAAAATATACAACTGCTGAAAATTCATTGCTCATTTTCAAAGAGGAGTTGAAAATTTTTCAATATAATCTCTAAGATTTGACTCTAAAATAAATATTTAATAAATAAACAATAAAGGAAAAAATAAATGAAACTGTTTGGATAATGAAAAGTAATGTGCCAAATAAATAAAGTATAGAATAAACAGAATAGCTAAATATTTTTGTTAACCAAAAAAATCATGCTAAACGAGAAAAGTAAAGCATTTCAAATAAAAATTTAAAGGAAATCAATTTGTTAAAAAGAAATTTAAACAAGAAATGTTTAGAAAAAATGCAGATATAATTTTAAAATATGGATATACGAAAGACCACATAAAAATGGAAGATTTCTAAGCTAAAATTGAAAAAGGTAAGTATTAAATATAAATTAAACGCAAATGAAAAGACAGTGTTCCAGTTTGGTATAGTTTCACTGCGCCTGGATTCTTTGAAAGCGCTGTGCAAAAGCGGGCTAGAAGACCTGCTCAATTACTGGAAAACTGCTGCAGGAGAAAATGATAACGCATTTATTGTAACATAATGTTCTTGACATAGTGACGCTCAGGCAGGATGGAACACCTTCTCATATCACAACACAAGTAAAGCAATTCCTAAGCAAAACTTTCACCGAAGGCAGAGCAATTAGCCGTCACTGTAGAAATAAGTGGCCCTCTCGCTAGCCGGACTTAACACCAATTGATTTCTGACTTTGGCGTTACACCAAGTCCAGAACTATAGCACATATTCCTTGGTGTAGTTAAAGGACATCATTCGTCACGAAATCTCTTGCATCCGTTCGGATCTGCTACTTGCTGCAGTTAACGGTGTCGTAACTCGCTTGCAAACTGTGATTTATGGTAATACATAGAATAAGAGTAAGAGTCCATGCAAAAAAAAAAAAAAAAAAAAAAAAAAAAAAAAAATTCCTTGAAATGTGCGATTTCTTCTCGTACAGCGCTCTCTACTGACGAAATTATGTTTTTTATTTACCAAAAAAATAAATCCCTCTTGAAGGACTTTTCGGAAATCGTGTTCAATTCTACAAATTTCTTCAATTTTAATGAATTTTTAAAATGTTGACGGACTTATGGAGCACCCTCTCTCTATATATATCATGATAAACTCAAGCATTTAATTTATTTGGCAGCATGATTTATATTTAAATTAATTTGGTCTGACAATTAAATGGAACGTCTACACGGGGTTTCGCGGTTCTTCCCATGTGTAGCACAAAAAAATTTCCCTTGGGAAGTCGCGCATTAAAGCATATCTGCCCTCAGTCCCATAGTGGGCGCAGTTGTGCCTAAAAAAATCCATTCCAGTCTGGCTCTAAATTTGAGTAAAGTAGTCATCTCTTTAAGGTGTTTCTACTTCGCAAATCCTGCACATCATTTTATATAAAACGGTACCTTACTTTTCATTAGTTAAATGTTTCCGCTTTCATTTTAAATAATTCATGCCGCTCATTAAAAATGAAAATGTCTTCTACTATGGTAGGTTTAAAGCCTTCACGGAAAGGAAGAAATTCGTTGCTAAGAGTTTGCTTAGCCATGCATCAAGTACTTTTCTTCACGGATACAGGATTCATTTATATCAATATTTAAAACAGCAAAAGTTCCAAAATTTGGGTAGTAAATCAACTCTCTAAAAAGTGTGAACTACAGAAAACATAATTTTATTTCCAAAAGTATCATATAAAGGAGTTTGTTTTGCTCGAAAGTAATGAACTCTTCCTGGCTAAGTCGGAAAAGCGTTTTCGTTTCATCGCGGGAATTAAATGTATTAAACTTTTCAATTACTGCTGCTTAGATTTGAATGTATGTTCCGTTTGCTTTAAGGGATAATGAAGAAAATACAATAGAAATTAATTTGTCTTCTTTTCACTTTTGCTCTTTGATATTTTATTATTTTATACATTCAATATTACCAAGAAGAAGTAAAACTTCATTCCATTTTTTTACAGAATTAAAACAATTTTTGGAATTTTATGCAAAGGAATTGAAAGGATGATTCCTTTATCGAGATAAAATTTTTTTATCTGTAATATTTTTATGCTTGGGAAAAAATAAAATAATTTTATTCCGCAACTGTAACATGAACATTTATTTTTAAACTCAAAAATTTCCAAACCAAAGATTTTAAATTACGTCCAAAGGGGCGTTTTTTTTATCATTTTGTGTGTTACCTTTATTTATTAAATATCACGTTCTGCACGTTCACTTAAACTATAAAATTTAATTCAAGAGCAATATCGCAAAATAGTTTTGAGCATATCTTTAGAATTTCCGATACAGAGTCTCGCGCGTTGGAGAGAAAAATGTTTTTTCTATACAACGTTGCCTTTGCTTGCTTTGAAATCCTTGAGTTTGTTAATCAAAAATTCGTTAAAGTTTTACAAATATGAAATCTATAATAAAACAAATTCCAAATTTCAAATGTGGAATTCCACATGCCCGTATTCGCAGTAGGATTAACTTCTTCGTGTTCTTGCTAAGGATAACTATGCAACAATTTTATAAATTTCAGTTAAAATAATAAACTCAGATGAGAAAACTCCCAAAGACGAACGACCAATTCCGAAAATGAAAAGTATTTTCGAGAATATAATCAAATAATTAAATTCCAATCAAGAAGTTACAAATTACATTCTAACATCTCGAACTACAGTTAAAGTTTCAGAAAAGTACCAAAATATTTTTGCAATATGAAAGAATATAAATTTTTAGAAATTAAAATTAAAAATTTTTTAAAGCTTTATATTAATTTTTTTAAAACGTGTATCTAACACCTAAGACAGTTTTAACACCTATAAGTACAGATCGAACAATTTGACCGATGGGCATTTTACGTTTTGATTTTGGTAATACTGAATGAGGAATGTTTGGTAACATTTTTTCTGCTTTCGTAAAAATTTCAAAATTGTAATACGTATATTATCAGTCACGTTTAATAATCTTTGTTAATTTAAATATTCTTTAATTCCTTATTGTTTCTTACGATACTTTTAAGTAGTAAAATTAAAATGTATACACGATCAAAATGACCGCATGTGTAACTTAACGTTATAACGAATATGTGTTAAGCTAAATTCAGATTATTCTATTAGTATTCTTCAATTCAAGATCTAGAAGACAAAATCAGGTATTTGAAAGAAGGTGTTAAATGCTATATTGCAAGAGAAAAATTTGATGTGATATTATTTCATTATAAATTAATAACGACAGACATTTTTACCACATTTTAGTAAAAAAGGACTTAAGGATTTGGATTTCTTTTTGAGGAACGAAAACTGCCATCAAGGATCTATTTTTTATGCATGTATATGTACGCATGAGCTTACTGAGAGTAACGAACACAAGTTACAATACATCAATACTGTAGTTGTAAACAATACCGTAATCATTGAATACGTCGGTGTTTAATGATTTACAGTATTGTTTACGATGGACAAATGCATAGCCTAATCTACAGAATTTCTTAAAAAGTATAATAAACACCACTGTTTCTTCCTTTTCAATCTATTTTTTACTTAGAAAACCAAAAATATAATAATAAAATAAACTAGATATGTATGATCAACATTTGGTATGTCGTGCATTTAAAACAGCTAAGGCGTTTAAGTACACTACCATCTACTTGTCACAGTTTTATTAAAGAATCATAACTTAGAATAACTATGAAATATTTATTTAACAAGTTAGAGAGTTTGCTTAACTCAATTAGAACACAAAAATAAAATTCTTCAACATTTAAATTGAAGTGTTAAAGAAAGAATTTACAAAAGATTCCTAAATATTTTATATATTTTCAGACTTACCTATTAGGCAATAATATCACGAGTATATTCCGAAAAGGAACAGAGCTTAGACTCAAGTACAACACACATTTAAAATTTTTTAAGACTTCATCAACATATAGGTAGAATCCTCTCTCGTCAGTTTATCGTTTGGCGCTCGTTTGATGTTGCCAGTTTTATTATACAAAACTAACACTAATTTATTCTAACACCTATAATATTATTTACGAAGAAACAATTCAAAGCCTAAACTGTAGAATTTCCTAAAAAATATTATAACATCCATTTTTTTCTTACTTTTAATATATTTTTTACTGATGCTTGGCAAATGATTTAATTACAAGCAGAGCAAAAAAAAGTTAAAGTGATGATTAAAAAGCGAGAGAAACCAAGTACTTTTGTTCAAGAAAATCAATTCTTTGTTTTATTACATTGATTGAAAAATTATACAGAATTTCACAGTTCATTTGATAGGCGCATATAACAAATATTCTTTTTAAAGCATGGTTTTCGTATTTTATCGTCAAATTTATAGCTCTCAAACTTGTAAAATATTCTAACTAATGTTCTTAATCATAAAAGAAATTGTTGTTGAAACACAACATGTACTAACTATTGTTCTTAAACTAAGGTTAAATATGCTAACTAATTTTTTCTTGAACATAAAGGAATTGTTTAATTTTCTTAAATATAATATGAAAACTGCGAAAATCGCCACACAACTGTAACTGCATGACGTAACTTTCATTCGCCATTCAGATAAACGAGCAGACGATATGTTAGCGAAGCCGGCGATGTAACTTTTTTCCCCCTTTCTTTTCATTTTAATCTATGTAAATAAATCGTAGTTTAATTATAACTCGAGAAGTTTTAGTGTTGATTATTAATGTTATTTTCAACGGTTATGCATTACAAGAGGTTACCTATTTTCAAAGATTTTCAGGGTGATACAGGTGAGCATTTTACATTTATAACTTTCTCTCTAACTGTATAATTCTTTAAGATGTAAAACATTGCTTCTGAAGAAAATTTGGAAAAATTAAAACGAAAACACAGTGTTGAAAGAAGCAATCCTACTAAACTAATTTCAAGAATTAATTTAGTATCATTAATTAGCACTTCGGAAAGTACGTATAACACAGAACTGTACAGAAACACTGTTTATTAAATAAATAAAAAAGCTGATGTGTACACCACGACTTTCTTGCACGGAATATTAAATTATACGCATTTGTTTCTCGCACTTCTTTTAAACTTATTGGATTTAATTAAATCTACTTCGCCGACAGCGCATAAACCACAATAGAATAAAGGCATTCTTTAAAATTCACTCTATTTGTTTAACATAGCGACGCTCTGGCACTAGGTTCACTTAACAGTATTATATTTCACTCATATTATAACTCAGAATGCACAAAATGTATATCATTTAAAGAATTAACTAATCGTTGCGACATGTTCTTTTCAAATACTATAATAAAGTTAGAACGATGTAAAAAAGAAATTAAGCAAAAAAAGTAAAAAAGAAACCATTTTTCACAGACGATTGAGTATTTCTCATTCAATTAATTCCTTTCTCACTTCACGGCAAGCCAAACTACATAAAAACTCAAAATATCAGTATTAAAAATTACGAAGTAAATCTTAAACACTTATTTTCTCGAATAAATTCCAGAATGGATTAAACATGATTTAATTCGCAATAATAAAAGAAGGCGTTATCTTTGTTGCTGCGAAGCTTTGTTTCTCTAGATTGGCAACAAATTCCCTATACTGCGGCTTCAAATGTAAACAAGCGTGGCCGCCATGGAAAAATTAATTAGGCATAGCTGCACTTAAACAAATTTTAAATTGTTGATAATTCTACAAATATTGCATTGTTAAGGCATAAAAGCCTTAACCGAAAGATAAGAACAACATAATTCAACCACTTTTAAAGCAAAAAATGCATAATTTACAAACATATAAGAATAAAGAAACTGAGATCACTGAGCCGAGTAAAAGAGCGAATGTATATATGTATATATTTATAGACTTTTGATGCGGCCGATTGCAACCAAAATAGGAGATGCACATCTTCATGTTATAGCAGTCCTATAGACAAAATTTCAACGTTCTGAGGCTACTCGTATTTGAGTTATGGGAGATACGTACGTATGGAAGTACTGACGCTACGAAAAATTCTCTTCAGAATTCATTTTAAATCAATTTCATAACTTTTGGGGGGATAAAGAGTCTTTTATTATGTCCTTACGTACAGATGTCACTCAAAAACATTGTTAAATTGCATTCGATAGAGGTGAAAATGGATATTTTCTTTGAAATATGATGCCTGAAATTTTTCGCGATTACAATACTTCCTTTTTGCTTCGTATAAAAAAAGTAAAAAGAAAAATTCTTCATTCTTACAAGCAGTTTTACAGATAACACAAGATATTTAAATTGCTTCGCCTTTCTTTAATCTTTCGAGAATTACATAATCTATTTTTGCTACAGTGTACCAATAGGCTACAGTGTCTATTTTTGCTACAGTGTACCAATATATTAATTCCACCAGCGAACAACTTTTTGATTCCTTGTACGAAGTAAAGGAATCTGTACGTAAGGACAGAATAAATGACTCTTTTACCCAAAAGGGGTTGCAAAAAGGATTTTAAATATATTCAGAAGAGATATTTTTTTACGACTGTACGTACATATGTATGTATCTCGCATTGCTCAAACGCGAGTAGCTTTAGAACATTTAAATTTTGTATATAGGGCTGCTCTAACATGTAGCTGTGCACCTTCGTTTTTAGTTGCAATCGGCCGCACCAAAAGTATATATATATATACCCACACCCACTCTGTTACTCGGCTCCATGAGCTCAATTGTTTTAATTCTTATATGTTGGTAAACAAAGTAATTTTTGCTTTAAAAATGATTGAATTATGTTGTTATGTCGGGTAACTTTAGTTAATCTACGTGCGACAGTTTTAGAATTATCAACAATTTAAAAGTTGTTTATGTGCGCGGCTAAGCCTAATTTTTTAGCATAGCAGCCATATGTTTACATTTGAAACTCAGCAGCCGCGAAGTGATAACTGCATTAATTGAACGAGAAATATATCTCTAGTGAAATTCGAGTGAACAAGTTGGAATGAAATAAAGGAAAAAAGTGCGTATAATTTAATACTCCATACAAGGAAGTCATGTGGTGTACATAAGCGATTTTTATACTTATCACTGTTACCGACTTATAATCACTATTTGCTATATAATTATTTGCATGTTAATTTATCTGCAAAATCAGAAGTATGTAGAGATTGTATTTCTTCATTCTTTGTTTCTATATATAGTCGTTTTTATAAGCTGAGTTCCTATCATTAATTTCGAGTAAACGAAATTTCGTTTAATCTGCAGAAATAAAATTAAAAATTAAGCAGCAATAAAATTTAAAAAGGTACATGAATGAAATCAAGATTAATAAAGAGAAGGCGCATATTTTAAAATTCTGAAAAATTAAATTGCTTGTGTTTTTATTTCCTTGTGCGAAGTAAAGGAAGTATTTTAATCGCGACAAATTTCTGGCGTCATATTTCAAAGAAAATATCCATTTTGACTGCAAATCAAATTCATTTAAGGCCCACCAGCGGCCGAGCGGTAAAGTCGCTGAGCACTGGTAGTTCGGTCGGAGGTTCGAATCCCGCGAACGGGCTGGCTGCATGGGTGTTCTCGTGGTTTTCCCCATGTGTAACATGTATAAGAGCCAGTTTCCCTTGGAAAGTCCTCCACGAAGGCATCCCTCCCCTTAGGCAGATAACCCTAGTGTGCTTTGCCATAATTAAATACACCAAATTCATTTAATTTATATCATATTGTATAAAATGATTGTAATATGTGAATGCATTAATATTTGAACTATTTTCACATCTTTTCTCTGTGATATTCTTTCACGTATGATATTTTTATTTGAAATAAAACGTTTTTATAAAATATATAAGTAATTTGGAAATTCTGAAATTTTTTATCATCTGTTGCTTTCATTGTTTTACGAAAGTTTCTTAGTAGAATAAATCTTGAGTTACGTGTTTTTTAAATTTAAAAATGAACGGAGGAGACTTAAATGTTTTAGAAAATGGAGCCAGAAAACATTGTGCTGTTTTATGTTTTTTATTTCTGTTGGAAAACAAAAAGTAGTAAGTAATTGTTTTGGCCGTTAAAGAGAAGTTTTTAAGCTGACACCAAGGAATCGTGGATATTTTTCTCTCGTTTTCTGTACTATAAATCGTTTAGCGGACTTAGAAGAACGGTTTGCAATAAAAATTATTCCTGAAGCTTTTAGAAGAATCATTTAGAGCACACGAATAAAAAGGGCGATCGGCAAGAAGGAAATTTTTCATCAAAAAGAAAGTAAGTGAAACTACGCCTAGCCTTCGCAAAATCTACAGTAAGTAAAGTTTTTTGTTCTACAGACGAATAAATAGCAGAGAAAATCAGAATTAAGAACTGAATTCGAAAACCTACTGCCTAATGTCACGCATAGGGATACAGATGAAGATGTTTCTTTGTCTTTAGAATACGAAAATAGCGTTTGTCTAAAATAATATGGATTGGTATAAATATATAAATATTCTTAATGAAAATCTGGAAACGTCTGCGAAAAACCCTGGAATGCAAAATACATTCGAGTTTTATCAGAATAACTGTCTGTATGTTGATAAGATTGTATGTTTAAAGATATATTGTAATTATACAATCTTAAACATACAGCCCTACTGTCCTTAACATACAGCCCTTGTGGTTATTTTACAACTATGCTGAAATTAAAAAACCTTTTCCATATTCGGAACTTAATTTCTATAGAACATACATGGAACTGATTGAAGAAAAGAACAAGGAAACATGATACTTTTTCAAAAGCTTTGCCAAAAGCAATTTTCGTGTAGGAATGTAGCAAATTTTAACACATAAAAAAAATTATTTGAATCTATGCTAAAGCGTATGAAAAGTGTAATCTTGGTTATGAAATATAAACTGTGTTAAAGCTGCAAGAATCGAGGTAATATTCATAAATTTGTAAGACTAGTTTTTTCGAAGGTTTAAATATAGAACCAGCTGCAGTAATGCAAGTGACGAAAGAGAAGCTGTCAATAAAAAAAGGGTAGCATCTATTGACAAAAACTGAAAACAACTAGGAAATAATTTCCTTAAAAGTTGAGGGTAAAGACGGATTGAAACTGGGATGGCTAACTATAATTGAAAGATTTTTATAAATGTGAAATGCTTAAATTTCGGGCTATAGAACATATGTCTCATATTCTGTAGCTCGAAATTTTACGGGATTCTCAGTTTGATCAGTGTAAATTGATTACATTGTCAGCGAATCCTGTACACAGGGTGTCCCATAAATAGCATCCAAACTCTGCACAGCCATATTCCTCGTGCCGATTACATAAAAAATGCGCGAAGAACTGTACCTGTGCGGTCCATAGTTTTCGATATAACTGCAAAAGAAAATTATGACGTCATATCGCCGATGGTTCTAGCGGGGTGAAGCTCTGGCGCATTTTATCTCTTCTGTACGTGATTGGCTGGATATGGAATACGCAGGCCGCTGGTTTGGATGTGGGGCTCCGGTTCTATGGCCACCGCGATCGCCAGATCTCACAGCGTTGGATTTTTTTCCTATGGGGACATCTTAAGCAATTGGTGTATCGAGACTTAGTAACTACAGAAACGGACTTGATCGCTTAGCTGCATGCTGCTTGAACTTCGGTAGACAACGCGCTGCTGCGACGTGTGCACTCATCCATTCCAGGACCCGCTAAAGTCTGCCTCGATATTCACGGCGGGCACCTTGAACATCTGCCTTTATAAATACTGCTGCTGATGTGTCAAATAAAGCGTTTTTCATTGCACCGGTTATGATGTATTTTTCTTGTAAATTATGGATCGTACGGGTACAGTTCTTTGGACATTTTTTATGTACTCCCAAAGAGGAATCTGGTTGTGCAGAATTTGGACGCTATTTATGGGACACCCTGTATATTCTTGGAGTTCATATCCTGTAAGGGTTCTTAACCACTTGCGCTAAAAAGACGTGCCACGCACGTCGAGACGCTTTTGTCTCAAACCGCGAGCGACGTGAACACCACGTCGATAGGCATTTATCACAAAAATGAAAATAACGTGGTGCACACGTCGCCTAACAACGAGATTGTTTATGTTTAGGAACATGCACGAACTCGGTTAATACACAATAATTTAATATGTTCATTATAATGTAGATTTTTTGTGGCAACAGTTATGTTTTTTATATAATGCTTTGAGCTTGATAACTCACGGAATGTTATTCTTTTTGTAATGTTTAGAATGCTAAATAAATAAGTTCTTTGTTAATTAAAAAGGTTTTCTCTGCGAAATATATTACCATTCGTCCGAAGTTATTAAATAAGTCAAGAAATTGATTAATTTCAAACAGTTTATTTCTCGAGTTACAGCTCTGGATTGCACTCGCAGACGCGGAGCGGCGTAAATGAGACACTTTACCGCTTGTTTAATTGTAGCGCACGGCACCGCAACCGTGAAGTTTAATCGTAGCGCAAGTGGTTAAGTATGGAACTGCGAATTATACTGAAAGAAGAAAAAAACGAACGGAAAGTTGAATTTCTGTAAAAACGTGCAATTTTATAGCTAATCGTTGGAAAGAAAAGAATGACAACAGAGTTCTTATGATCTAAAACGAGAGAGTGCTTTTTGATGTCTTGAGTACTTTTTAACCGCTTGGCCAATAATGTTAGGCGGAAAGCCTTTGTCAGTAGTAACTGCTTTTAAGTAATTTAGTTCTTGACCAAGAGCCGGTTTAGAAAAGCAAACCTCAAGTGCACAGAAAATGAAAGAATGAAACTAACTTCCGAAAATACACTTATCGACTGTGCATCTGCAAATTAAAGTTTTAGAAAATCAGTTTTCAAAATGAAAAGTATGCATTTGAAGGAAGAAGCAAAACATAGAGGTGCATATAAAGTAAAAGCTTGACTATCCGATTTTCATTCAAATAACCGGAAAGTAGAAGTAGCCGTTTTTCCCTTCGAAACATTAAGCAAATAAGAGCCTTTAAAAAGTCATCCTCAAGTATAGCTTTTTGCATCCCGGTGAAATCTCAGCGATTCTTATTCTGCCGCGAATACACCGGTTGCACCAGTTGTGCTTTGTCAATCCTATTCATTCTGGATAAGCTGGTGTAGTTTTTGTAAAAATTGATAGAAATTAACTGATATTTTTCTATTTTTCCCCTCGTATTTTGAAGAATTGTTAAAAATCGGGACATGACTTGCAATAGTATATTTTTGAAATTACAGGATATTGATATCGAGAACCTTGTGCATTAATGGGACCTGTGCAAATTTCATTCGAAAGATTAAGATAAGCGTTTAAAGGGACTTTTTTTTTAAATGTATCATACCCGTAGCTTGTATTTGTTGATTAACTAGCTGTTCCTTTATAACTACAGCCGGAATGATTGGCGCTGGAATCTTCGGAGATCTGGTTAACCTATGGACGAGCGGTAAAATCTCTGAACACTGTTAATTCAACCGGGGTTTGAATTCCGCGAACGAGCTAGCTGCATTCGCTTTTTCGTGGTTTTCCCATAAGTAACACAGATACAAGCCGGTTTCTCTTAGTTTGGTTTAGTTTATTTAATTACGGCAAAGCACACTAGGGCTATCTGCCTAATGGGAGGGATGCCTTCGTGGAGGCCTTTCTAAGAGAAACTGGCTCGTATACACGTTACACATGTGGAAAACCGCGAAAACGCCCATGCAGCCAGCCCGTTCGCGGGATTCGAACCTCGGACCGAACTACCAGTGTTCAGTGACTGTACCGCTCGGCCGCTGGTGGGCCCCCTGTTTGTCTTAGAAAGTTCTCCATTGAAGGCATCCCTTGCCTTAGCGCGCACCAGCGGCCGAGCGGTAAGGTAGCTCAACATTGGTATTTCGGACCGAGGTTCGAATCTCGCGAACGGGCTGACTTCAGGGGCGTTCTCGTGGTTTTCTTCGTGTGTAACGTGTATACGAGCAAGTTTCTCTTAGAGCTCGCATAGAGCAAGTGTTAATGTGTATACGAGCAAGTCCTCCACGAATCCATCATTTCCTTAGGCAGACAGCCCTCGAGGTTTTGCCGTAATCATGTAAACCAAACCCCTCTGTCAGGCAGATAGCCCTGGTGTGCTTTGCCATAATGAATGAAAATGATGTCATCATAATACAAGTGTCGGAGGACGGGGACGCCTGACGTATGATAGAGGCAAGCAGGCATATGTCCCGCATCCTCCACTATCTAGTAGCAACAACTCCCTGGGGCCCCAGGAGGCAGCACCGGGAGTTTATTTGGATCTTAAATAAAAATTACAGGGTCATACAAGGGCAAGCGAGTATTACATTTGCTTGTTAGTCTACAGAAGTACGGTAGTTATATGACATCGAATATAGAAACAGAAAATACATACTCATGTAGTCATCATAATACAAGTTGGAGAGTATATAGAAATAATTTCTTTTTTCTTCCGTGCAGTGCTGCACGATCGGTATCGGAAAAGCCCGAGACGTACAGCGACGGGAAAAAATATTTGAACAGAGCCCTTGTTTAAGCACTAACTTCATTGTTAGTTAAACTAAAAATAAATACTGGTGGAGAAGCCCACTGCGCTTCAGATAGCGTAAGAAATGAAAAATACCCACCGAAAGTCAATTGGCACATTTATTTTAAGAAAAATTTTAATTGGCAATGTCTGGAATCAGAGAAGATCGTGCCAAAATAGTCCAATTAAGGAGCAATGGTTTTACCTTTTCGGTGTATATCAACTGTTTCCTACTTTTACTTACGAAGCAAGTGGAAACTGCAAGCAGTGTGATTGACCCAAACCACTTTCAGCAAGGGACTCATTTAAAGCTTTGTTAAAAGTAATTAGTAGCAATGAAATTGAAAATGACATTACATCATGCTTTTTTTTGACACCATGTACTGTAAAATATCATACACATAGATTTGTCTATAAGGGTAGAAGCGTAATGAGGAAGCAAATAGGAAAATTAGTGAAGCAAATAGGAAAAAAAGATAAGACAATCTCTGGGCGGTCTCCTCTCAGTCAATTTAATGACACTTAGGGTCGTCAAACCCTGCGGAACTAGGCATAGGGCTTCAAACCCTGGTCTAGAACCTTGGAGAGATCGGAGCCAAAGCACCTGGAGCAACAGAGACCCAGGGCGTCACCAGTCGCCAGTTTGCTACCTACCAGTCGCTCGGGCAGCCCGTCGCAGAGGGACATTACCCAGTGTACCCGGGAGGACCCCGGGCTACTAGAGCCCTCAGTTTTAGGACCTGTCAGACTCACAGGCCGACCTCTCCGACCTTATGATCTCTCCGGGGCCTCCAGAACCACAAGTTTTGTAATTTGTATACTCCCAAGGCCGCAATTGGTTAGGTACATAAGCAGTACCTTCGCAAAGTTCTCCACGTCGACCCCCGGGAGGAATAGAAGAAAAGGGTTTAGTTAGCAAAGACCTTTGGAATTGGGCTAAATTATAATATTCAGTGACGAAAGTACGTTTAACTTATTTGGATCGTACGGCAAAAAAATTGGTTTAGATGAAAAGTGAAAAAAAAAAAAAAAAAAAAAACTTTGATTCCTCAAGACGTGGTTTCTACAATTAAAAAAAAGTATTATAGTTTGGGGATAAATGTCTCTTAATGGACCTGATAAATTAGCATTTATTGATGGCATTCGCCGAGTATGTGGACATTTGCGAGATACCAACCAACCAACTCACCAAGTAGCCTACATTCATTGGGAAATGCATCCGCGTTCAGCAATTTTTCCAACTGGCCATTGGTGGGCCTGAGTGCTTAAATATCGGAACGTGCAGTGTTATACTCATCATTCCAGTACGTGTCATCATTCCCGTGCATGTTATGACCCATATATGTCATCATTCGTGAAATGTTATAGCGAGTGAATTGGCTTGCCAGATGAAATGTGAGCAACAGCATCTAAAAGTTGCATTATCCTGCTCGTTGTTAAAATCTTTGAAAAACAAGCTGAAATTATTTCATTTGCTGTACAAATTAACTGAATTTTGTATCGTATTTTTAGTTAAACTTCGGACTAGTTGGTGAAATTCATGATGAACGTATTCTTTTAAGAGTAGCAAAAGCATTTTCTTCTGATTTTAGAACTCTGTTATTTTACATATTGAGACTTTAATGAGAAAGTTAAGTAGTATGATAGAATTCAATTCATTCACTTCAAAATTCAATCTTGCTCTTATCCGGAAAAAAGAGAGATAAGATATATTTTTACAGCTTAACTGAAAAAGATTTTTGTAGCAGAAGATTCAAAAGCAAAGGATTTCTATAGGAGAATTGGTATTTGAATCCTTTTGCTTCCCCCGAAATCTAATTACGTTATTTTAGGTAAGTCACTTTAGTTTTGATTTAGCGGTTGAACACTTCTTATTGTCTAATAATTAATAAGAGAAAATTAGTAAACTATTTTTTCCTTCTGGGAAATAAGTTTTTTTTAGATACATTACTTAATATTCATTCCGAAATCCCAGTAGTTTACCATTCTGTTCTTTTGCTTCAGCAAGATTAGGGATTTAATTTTTAACTAATATTCATCACAATTTTCTGCTTTTGCCGTCGACATGCCACACTGATGAATAAAACTGTGGAGACCGAAGAATTTGTTTGAAAACGAGTCAATTTAGTCAGCAATTGTTTCCGATAAAATAAAGAAATTAAATGCAATGCAAATGAAGAACAAAATTGCGATACTTAAAATAAAAATTTTATACAATGTTAAAACAATTTAAATCATGTACAAAGTTACTCAAAAAATTCATCTTTTTACAAATGTTTAACAGAATTTGAAGGGAAACATAATTTATTTAATATCACTTGGACTCTTTAAATTTCTGGTCAATCATAACAGATACTACGTCATTCAGTCTTTAGTACATTTCAGTCGATAATGCATTGCCGGGATAGCGTGAATAGCACATAATTAGAGTTCGTTAAGACAAATGGCAGTAAAACAATTAATATTCAAACAGTGCCCCCTCAAACGAAAAACGTTCAGATTTTAATGATCGCTCCAAAGGTTTCTTTTAAAGTTTAATATGATTTATGAGTACGTTGTGAATAGATAAATCCAGGTAGAATAGCGAAACATTTGATAGAATATTCGGAAAGCATGTATTTAGAATTCCAATCTGGAAATCTGTATATTTAAAAAACGGAAAAATGTAATGTACAGAGGCTGTTCGCACATTTTTTAGACGATTTTGGTAAGCGGTAATAAAAGGTCGTTTGCTGCAAAAGAAGTAATTGCAATTGTACTATATTTTTAAAAGTCAAAATTATCGTCTGTGGCTTGAAGGTTTTGTTTTTATTCAAAATGGCGAATTTAGCAAAGCAGTGGTTCGAAGGCTACATTGACGCTCTTTCCGAAGAGAAATATGCATACTCCGTTATCCAAAAACGATGTGAGAGTCATGGTTTTCTGATATCTAAAGCGTCGATAGGTAATATCATCAACAAGAAAGGAAAAAAACGTCAAATAGGAACCTCAAAAATTCCAAACCAGTATCCAAGGAAAAAACGGACATCTTCGACTATTGCAAAGGTACGTTGTTTAATGTTAAAAGAAAATCCCCCTAGTCAAAGGACAGTGTCAAAATCATTAAAATGCTCGTTGTCCACTGTAAAGAAAATGATAAACGTTGATTTAAATCTTAAGAAAGCGAAGAAACGCAATGTGCATCGTCTTCTTCCAAACCATATCGCTCAACGCAGGACACGCTGCAGAATTCTATATGAGAAACGCTTATCCAAAGAAAATGAAAAACAATAGTCACAATAGATGAAGCATGGGTGTATTTAAATGATTGTAACAAAAAAAGAGCCATTTATTTTCGTAAAAGAGGAGAAAAAAATTTAAGCACATGGTTCAAAAAATCGAAAGAAAGTTTTTCTAAGGGATTCATGATTGTTGCTGGTTTTTCTTATAATGGCAAGTTTAAAAATAAAGAGAGTGCAAAAAAATATCAAGATTAACTCCAAATACTATCAGGAACATATTTTATCGCCAATTGTTCTGAATGAAATACCATCGCTTTACCCACAGTGCCATCTATCTGTGAGACTCCATCAGGACAAAGCTAGCAGTCACACATCAAAATCCACTGTAAATTTCCTAAAAGAAATGGAACAAAAAGCTGGTACCAAGGCCATACCCTTCACCGATATCCCTACTAAATCTCCCGATGAGTCACTTATGGATTTTTGTGCTTTCGGAATCCAAACGTTGTCCCAAAACCCTAACAGGAATCTGGAAAGCTGTTCGGGAGGAATGGGATAGAATATCTCTTCTGCCTCTTCAAAAGGCATTATTATCCTGGAAATTGTGGTGCCGAAAGATAGTTCAGAATAAGGGATGTCAAATAGAACATTTAAAATACAAGAATTTTATGTCATTTAGTTTTGTGAATACAATATACTTCGTCTAAAAAATGTGTGAACAGCCTCTGTAGTTCTATAAAAATATTGAATTTTTAAATTAGATATATCATAAATGCATTTTTATTTAATTGAATCAGACTCGTAAGTAAAAAAAAATACTGTTCTTAAGAACTGCATCTATTACTTTTAAATAACTTAGCTTGCTCGCTAACAACAAGCAGATTAATATTAAAGGATTACATTTTCCGAATGGCAACGAAAGGTTAAACAACGCAAAAGACTACTTGCCATTTTGGGCTAAAATCCCCACAAAAATGTTTTCCCCAGGAATGAGGTCTGAGGAATTCAGAAGCTTGGCGATAAAAGTATTCGTTGTTATTTGCTCTTTTGGACAGCCGAGCGGCTAAAGGTAATTCGACTTTGGTTTCCACTATAGGTGCTGTCTGCATGTTGGTTTTCCCATTTGTAAAGAAGATGCAAGCCAATTTCTCTAACGTTGGATGTATCCCAGGTAAATGCATTATTTACTATAACTATTTGTACGAATCCGATACGTGCTTTTAATTTCATTATATACTATAACTACGATTCTTTTTAATTAACATTATATGTCTAGATAAGCATCGGTTCACCAATTTTTTCCCATTGTTTATTAATAGGAGTTGATTATATTTCAAGTCAATTTCTTAAAAGAATAAATTAATAATAATAATCTAATAGTTATAATAACTTTTAAAATTCTCTCTTGATTATGTCTCTTGTATCTTCAAATTACGAAATATTGTAAATTTACTGCGCAATTTCCGACGAAATCTTAAATATGCACCGTAAAAATTAAACGGAGGTAAAGATTTTACCAGAATTATATTTATTAATTCATATTAAATTCAATCTTAAAATGGCTTCAGAAGTGCATTATCGAATTAAGGAATCCAAATTTCGGCTGCATTTTGCACGTTTTGCACGTTTTGCATTATTTACCAAATTTGAGCTAATGGGAAAATAAAAAGAAATGATTACGTATACGAATAATGCAGCTTTCATTTCCCAAAGTTTATGCACTTGCATACGAACATTAACAAACGGCGAAAAATTAACTTTAGTTAAATGCATCTGCACTTCGCGTTACCTAAACCAAACTATTGTTGGAAATTGCGTAGATACTTCTATGGAAATTACGGAATTTGGAAATTAACGTAGATACTACTTCGCTTTACAACGTTGAATTCTGTACTGAATATAGGTGAAAGATCAAGAAGCAAACTATATTAATATATTTTTTTACGAAACTCTTGAAATATACTATTCGCGATAATTGATAAATATTTTCAAATTTCGCTGTTGAATTATTTTAAATATAATGTAATAGTCTGCGTTTTGTTGTTGTTGTAACTCTGTGATGTTGCATCTCAGCATTTTAATTAGGAAAATGCAGTAGATTCTTCATTAACTGTTGACAATGTCTTTTATTCAAAAGTTCATTTACGAACGATTCAATAAAAGCTTCGGAAAGTGTAACATTCCATGAAGTGCAAATTCATGAAAGTGTAACTTTTAAAAGTAAGCAAAAAAAGGCAAGGCATTTAGTTTCGCGTAGATGTTTTCGAGGATACTTTTTCCTTTCGGGATTTAAAAAAAAATCTGCAGAATGTTTTTGCTTCTGAAAAAGAGGGAACTTGTGGCTGGTAGCCTTCAAAATTGGTGGCGTTATTTAAAATCTACATCAAACTAAGATTGTTTTTGGAGGAAAGGCTAATTTTAAATGGTTAACTGAAATCATTTAATCCTTACTTTAAAACTTTTGCAATTTAGACTTTATTTGGTGACATTTCTTCAATTTAAAAGATTAATTCTAATACAAACGAGCGGCAATTCGATAACAATATCCGAATAACCGCAATCGCATTAAGCGGCGTCTTCTGTAAACGTCATCGAATATATTTTCGAGGAATTCATAAACTTCGTATAACAGATCGCCGTATGTAGATTGAAACACTTATAATATTGCTTATAATGCGCACAACAAGGAATAAACAATACTCGTTCACTAGTTAAAAACAGGCAAAAAAGCTTTTTACACAACAAAACTGTTAGTTAAGGTCAGATTTACTGTTGGTTGTCAATAATGGTTTCTTATTTTGACTATTATATTTGGCTAATCTTTGGAATATGCAAACAGGTAGTTTGGCGACATTTTGGTAAGGTGACAAAGGTTACTAGGTAGGACTTTAGTACACAGTTCGAATCACAGATTATTTTGTCTCAGAGAAATGAGAGATCATGAGACATGTCATGTGACGTTTTCCGGAAAATTCCGATCGTGATTTGAGCTAATAAGCACTTAGAGAAACAATTTCGCTGCTGAAGTGCAGAATCGCCGACTTATTTCTTTGGCGCTTTTTACAAGAGTAAGAAGAATTGGATTTTTGTCAATTTTCTTTGACTTTTGAAGTGAAAATAAATCGATGTGTACATTGATAAAGTCAAGCGTGTGCGTAATGCCATTCTTGTGCAATTCTGGGATGTTTTTTTAAGTGAAAATAGGTCGACGTGTACATGGATACAGCGTATGTGCACTTCTTAAAAAGGCGCGAAGCAGTGGGCGATTCTGCACTTTCTCCCAATTTCGCATCTAATCTTCGTCATGAATAAGCACTTTTGGTTCCATAAAAGTTCTAGCATAAGCGTAATTTGGCTAGCAGATTGTTGGAAAAATGTTGATAAAAAAAAAGCCTTATCTTTGTGAAAACAAAATGGCGTCCAAAAAAAGAAACTAGCAGGGTTTCTTTTTTTAGGTTTTTCTTTTTTTAGCAGGGTTTCTTATTCTTGCTGTAGCAGGGTTGGTCGCCAAATTTTCGCCAAAAAATTGCTAAGTTACCATAATCCGAAGATTCACCTTATATTTTATCACTTCAGTGTATAAATTTTAAAATATTTGACGGTACTTTTCTGCTAACGGAGTGCCACTTGAAGTCAGACATAATTACATTATTGAGATTACGGCAATGCATACTAGGGCTATCTGCTTGAAGGGAGGGATGCCTTCGTGGAGGACTTTCTAAGGGAAACTGGCTCGTATACGCGTTACACATGGGGAAAACCACGAAAACGCCCATGCAGCCGGCAAGTTCGCTGAATTAGAACCTCGGACCGAACTACCAATGTTTAGTGATTTTACCGCTCGACCGCTGGTGGGCGAGTCAAATATAAACGTCGGTGTGAAACCTAACCAGATGAAAGCAACTTAATGATACGTAAAGCTTCATGAAAAACGAAATTGTAATAACAGTAATTTATAATATAACACAATATCTATATAATGTTTAATGTGTGTAGATCAGAAGCTGAGCAATTCTCTGACTGAGATCTATTGATATATTATTCTTCCCGTATACAGAACGATCTCTTTTTGCTTAAGGGCATCATGTAATTACATAAATTAGGCGAAAACTTAAGATTCTATTTTTACTTCCATGTACGAAGTAAAAAGGAAGTATTGTAATCGCGAAAAGTTTCAGGCAGCATATTTCAACGAAAATATCCATTTTGACCGCTATCGAATGCAATTTAATGATGTTTTTGCGTGATATCTGTACGTAAGAACGGAATAAAAGACTCGTTTCCACCAAAAAAATTATAAAACTGCGTTAAAATTAATTCTGAAGATAATTTTTCATGGCGTCTGTACGAACGTACGTACGTACGTATCTCGCATAACTCAAAAAGGAGTAGAACTAAAAATGGTTGAATTATGTTGTTTTTATCTTCCGGTTAAGGTTTTTATGCCTTTAGTAAATCTGTATGCAATATTTTTAGAATTATCAACAATTTTAAAGTTGTATAAGTGCCGCTAAGCCTTTATTTTCATGGCGGCCATTGATTGTTTACATTTGAAACAGCAAACTAGTGGATTTGTTGCCAATCTAGAGAAACTTAGCCTTGCAACAACAAAGATAACGCCTTCATTTATTATTGCCAATTAAATCATGCTTAATCCTTTCTGGAATTTTTTCGAGGAAATAAGTGTTTAAGATTTACTTCGTAATTTTTAATATAGATATTTTGAGTTTTTATGTATTTTTGCCTTCTCGTGAAGTGAGAACTAATTAATTGAATGAGAAATACTCAATCGTCTGTGAAAAACTGTTTCTTTCTTGTTTTGTTTGCTTAATTTCTTTTATACATCATTCTAGCTTTATTATAGTATTTGTATAGAACATGTGGCAACGATTAGATAATTCTATTCTTTAAATGATATAAATTTTGTGCTTTATGAGTTATAATATGAACGAAGTGTAATACTGTTAAGTGAATCTAGCGCCAGAATGTCCGTATGGTAAACACATACTACAGTGAATTTTAAAGAATGCATGTATTCTATTGTGGTTTATGCGGTATCGGTGAAAAATATTTAATTTAATCCAATAAGTTTAAACGAAATGCAAGAAAAAATGCGTATAATTTAATATTCCGTACAAGGAAGTCATGTGGTGTACACATCAGATTTTTTCTTTTGACAAAAAGGAAGGTTTTATATTATATCACCAGTGAAGAGATAAAAATTTGTAAATGTTTATATGTAGTAGCAAATTTATACAAAAGTTGGTGTTTATATGTTTGAGTTATACTCACAATGATATTTATTGATTTTGTACGACTCTGCTCACTTATGTTTTATTCAATTATTGTGCAATATGAGACTTAATTTTATATACAGGGTGATTATAATTAAAGTTTAAGTTTCAAAACGCTATAAAAAAAGAACCACTGATGAAAATGATGTGAAATTTGAAAGGAATGTTATTGAAGAAGGCGGAAAGCGTATGGCAGAAGAAAAAATTTAGTTTCAAAAGTTAGCAACAGATGGCGCTGTAAGCAGCAGAATCAGGACGAGAAACGAGAAATGATTCGTAAAACAACGGCTAAGGTGGATGTTACACATTAAAACGCATTGACAAGTTAGACTTGTTGAATAATTTTATTTGCATGACTGTACATATCACATCGAAAGGGACAAATCGGTTTCAAGAGTTTTGCGGCGACATACCGCATAAGAACCATTCATCAAAGAAGTTCGTAACTGTCGCGAGACTGGCGCAAAACATGTTCAATATGGTGTCCACCGTAGTGTGCAACAAGTTGAAAGCGACAAACAGCATGTTCCACAACTGATCGCAATGTCTCCGGGGTGATGTTCAGAATGTGTTGCGAAATGCGTGCCTTTAATTCCGCTAAATTTGCAATTGGAGCGCGGAACACAACATCCTTCAGATATCCCCACAGCCAGAAATCACACGGAGTAAGATCAGGCGATCGGAACGGCCAGCTTGTAGGGAAATGACGGCTGATAATTCGAGCATTTCCGAAATGGAGCCTCAGCAACTGCTTCACGGGATGTGCAATGTGCGGAGGAGCGCCATCTTGCATAAAAATGATTTCATCCACACATCCACGTAGTTGCGCAAAAGAGACGCATACCTCTGACCAGTGACGGTTGCGGTAACAGGACCGGAAGCACCCGTCTGCTCGAAAAAATATGGTTGTAGGATGAATGATGCCGTAAAGCCACACCATACCGTGACCTTTTCAGGATGAAGTGGTACGGGGTGCGTTGCCAATGGATTTTCTGTTGCCCATATTTGACAATTCTGGGTATTCACGTATCCTGTCAGATGGAAATGGGCTTCATCTGTCCACAAAATTTTCCACGGCCATTCATTATCCACTTCCATGCGAGCCAGGAATTCTAACGCAAACGTCTCCCTAGCTGTCAGGTCAGACGGAAGCAACTCCTGCACATGGCCAATTTTGTACGGATAGCATTGCAGAATGTTTCGTACAATTTTCAGCACCGTGCTCGTAGTCCTGTCCAATGTTCGGGCAATTCCTCGTGCACTGCACGGTTGCACACCACCGGCCGACCCCTCCTGTAATGCTGTGGCCACTTCTTCAACTACCGTCGAATGCACTCGTTTTCTCCCTCTACCAGATTGCACATCAAACGAACCTGTCGTTTCAAATTTTTGCATCATTTTCTTTAGACCTACGACACTCATTGGACCAACGCCTTCTTTTATACCCTTCAGTGTCCTGAATTTTTGCAGAGCTACTCTTGCACAATCATCATTCTTGTAATACAGCTTTACCAGCAGAGCGCGGTCCTGCAGTGAAACACCCATGGCGAACGTCTAAGACGCGAAATGAGGAACAGCCGATCCGAACAAGTATGGCTGGAGTAGCGCGCGAAGCGCGCTGTTTCCAGCTCATAAGGAGAGCCCAGTAGGCAAATGACGGTAGGAAGTCTGACGTGGTAGGAGTTAAGAGAATGAGGTGAAGAGGAACAGCTTGGTACCTGGCGGCTTTATAACACTGAAATTTAACTGATATTTTAATTTACGTCTTCTTCCGCTTGCAGCGCCATCTGTTGCTAACTTTTGAAACTAATTTTTTTCTTCTGCCATACGCTTTCCGCCTTCTTCAATAACATTCCTTTCAAATTTGACGTCATTTTCATGAGTGGTTCTTTTTTTATAGCGTTTTGAAACTTAAACTTTAATTATAATCACCCTGTATATTTATAGTGTGCTTTGTATAATTTCCAATTTCTGGGTTATTTTTGAATTTTATGCTTTTAACTAGCTTGAAACATATCGAGTGTTGTACGAATGCGCATTGCAGTTGTATAATGACTTGGAGGACAAATCAAGATATACCTTGTTAGGAAAATTTCGATAATATTTAGCAATTTCTTGCCGAATGGGCGTTACTTTGAATGTTTCTTAAAATGAATTTTTTACTAGAATACCGTTTTTAAATTAAGAGTCACTCACCAAAGATGTTACCAAGACAGAATTAATTTGTTTCGTACTTACGCATTATCCTGTCGACAATACATTAGTCGCCATGCAGTGCGATTTAGCGCCAATTATGGATATGCATGATATAAACATGTCGCTTTTTTCTCTTGTAACTCCAGTTAATTCTCTACATGCCCCGTTAGGTTTTTATGAATAAGGATATAAATTAACTTTTATTATTATTATATACATATTTTTTGCATTTATAAAATGAGTAAAATTTAGGACCTGCTTTCTACAGATGAGTAACCGGTAGTTATTACCGGTAGGTGATTATTTTGAAAGTTATAGTGCCTTGCCACCAATAAAATTGTGTATTAGTGGACATGATATTGTCTGCTGAATACGGTGGATAAAAAAAATTACAGACTGCAGGAATTGCCTGCGAGAAATTTGCACTCATCGCGTTTTAAACGGAGCTTCTGCAAAATAAGAGTGTCAATAGTATACGCATTTAAAGTTAGGCAAAAAAACAAGCTTATTAAATGCATCACTTAAATATACAGCAGGTAGACATTTTTACACACATACAACATTTATCAGAATGACATGTGTACAAAATTTTATGGCTGGCAAGGTGAGATACTGATATAGTTCTTTATCAAGAATAATGTATACATGAAATATAATTACTGAATTTCATGTGATAACTCAGCACAAAGTTTACATGAAATTTAGGATACAATTTTACAAACGGCATAAACTATGCGATAATAAAAGAAACATCACAAAAAGTATTGGCGATAATTTTACTGCACAAACACATGCACATTCCGCAATTCATTTTGTATTTATACAATCAGTTGATCGTCAATAAGTGACAGTGAAATAAAAATACACATACTGAAGAAATACGAAGAGTAATTTTTCTAACATTCTATGAAAAAATACGAAGCTGAACTTAACTCACCAACAACACTCTCCTGGGCCCGGAATTCATTAATCTTGACAATAATTAATTATCCATTGTCTATATTGTATGTAAATCGAACGCATTGCTTCGATGACATACGCTTCAGCTAAAACTGACGCAAAACCTTCCGCCATGTTTATTGCCGGAAATATAATCATCTGTTTATTTAACAAGAAGGGTCAGATCTGTCCTTACATTAACATCCGTCTCATCAATTTAACGGTCAAATTTAACGCTAGCTTTGATGAGAATACCAATACTTGCGATTTAACTACTTGTTATGTCAGAGTACCACGTGATTCCGTAAAAATCACTTAACGCTGTGGTTAGAAACGTCATGAATCGGGCCCTAAAGCTGTGTTTCCCAAACATTTATGTTTACAGCCCGCTTTTAGAAACGCAAAGAAACGCATTTTTACAGAAAATATATAAGCATATAAAACAGCATAAATGGGGTTGGATTACTTGTATGTTAATGAAATTAGCAGTAATTGCACTGTCATTTTAGCTAAATGAATAATAAAACAAAAATAAGGACGTGTGTTTCCGGTCATCCGTAAAGCATTCTGCAAAGCATAAGATAATATTTATTTTTCAAATGTAATCATTTAGCTCGGGGGTATAAAAGAAGTCTCTTGCAAATCGCAATATATTTGTCACCCAACTTTAGCAAACAAGTTATTTAAAAGAAATGCATTGCCACTAGCCAAATTAAATATTTACGCCGACCACGCAGCAGATTTTTCTCATTCAACAAAGCGCAGGAATTTTAATTTTCCTTTCAAATTAATTCTTATATTTTTCACAAACTAAGCGATTTAGAAAAAAGCCGAAATTCATATAAATTATCTGAACCTATGAAATAACACTAACCGAATTTATTAGAATCATCTGTACATATAAAAATCGGTGCCCGTTTTTCTTTGTTGTGTAATTTGTACAAATGTACACTTTTATTCCGATCTGGCTGAAATTGTGCGCTCTTGACTATCAAAATAACAAGAAAGCCACCGTCTACACATAAGATTTGGAAAACTCGCCATACAATTGCTCTCACATCACCGGTCTCAGGTTCGCGTTGCCATAGTTGCGCTCCCGCTATGAGTGAACGCCATACATACTAAGTAAGTTCTAGTTGCTTTTTTACAAAAATAGGTATTCACATTTCTACACAGCCTTAATTTTTAAGTGACGCCACTAATATTAACACCAGTGTTGTATTCCCGCTGCCAGTTCCTATTAAAACATTTATCAGAACTACTATTTCGCCTAATTGATTTGGCACACATGTGAATGTTCCGAGTAGAACAATGAGTTTACTTTAAACTATGTTCTTTGAAACTGTAGAAGATATGACACAGATAAGAAGGGTACAATTACCCTTTATTTTCCCCAGTTTACTGCTATTCCGGCATTTCGGGATACAAACTAATTGACTGCAATGCCTATTCCAGGAGACCAAGCGAGTTTAGTTATTATAATATTTTTTACGTGTTCAAAGGATGTATGCCTAACGGAAGGATGGTATGCGTAAATAATTGCTCCAACTGAGTGCAAAAAAATTACTCCAACTGGGATGGAAAAAAAATTGCCCCAACTGGGGTGGAAAAAAATTGCCCCAACTGGGGTGGGAAAAAATTGCCCCAACTGGGGTGGGAAAAATTGCCCCAACTGGTGTGGGAAAAAAATTGCCCCAACTGGTGTGGGAAAAAAATTGCCCCAACTGGGGTGGGAAAAAATTGCCCCAACTGGGGTGGGGAAAAATTGCCCCAACTGTGGTGGGAAAAAATTACCCCAACTGTGTGCAAAAAAAATTGCCCATTGGAGATTATGGTGAAGAGTCGCTAATCGTAAAAATAGTTTAATCGTAATGAAGCATCAAAGTAAGCACACGGATATAAAATGTACAATAATTTTATATAGACATACGCTATTCTGGAATGTACGCATTACAACTATTTATTATAATTTAAAGGTAATTCAGAGTATACACCTTATTTTTTAATTATTTATATAGTAAGAAGTTAACAGATAGCTTCAGATCATGTACTATTTCAGTGAAAAGTTTTCAAAATATTTCTATCGGTTGTACTGAGCCAAAAAATAATTTAGTATCCCCTATCAAAGATGTAATTAACATAGTAATACACCGTGATCTAAAATTTGTATATCTCTTTTCACGGCATTGGAGTAAAAATATTACTTAAAGAGATTAAATTTTACATACTGAAGAATTTTTAAATTATTAAATAACTGCTTTTAGGAAATCTTAAACAATAAAAGTTTAAATAATGCAGATTTTGATCTCTGTGCAGTATTTGCATTGCAGATATTCAAAGACATTCTAAAATTATTAGGCCAAAAAAGAAAAAAAAAGTCTTACTGTGGCATAGATTTTGAATGAAACTCAAACCCAAAGTTGCCTTTTTGACTAATTTTAATATTACACAGGTGTGTTTCTCTTCACTTTCATTTGCATTCTAAATTTCATTGGTGTTAACATTAAGAAACTAGTAATTGAATTAAGTGCATTGCAGCAATTTACATTTTCAGTGTTAGAGAAACTTCAATTTTTGAAATGAAAATAATGAAATTTTTGATAAAGCTATTGATCAAATCAATCTGTTTATTATAAATAAAAGAGACACAGACATCCTAAAATATATTTTAACAGCACACAAAAAATAATAACTCTCATAATCACAATATATACTTAAGAAAACGTTCAGTTCTGTATATCAAGGATAAAATTTGAAAACTTGCAATGGCTGAATATAAATAATATATCCATCATACGTGCCCACAATGCTAAGTAGAATGAGGAATATACACAATTTTAGATATACGTATATGCATTTAAAGTTAGGCAAAAAAACAAGCTTATTAAATGCATCACTTAAATATACAGCAGGTAGACATTTTTACACACATACAACATTTATCAGAATGACATGTGTACAAAATGTTATGGCTGGCAACGTGAGATACTGATATAGTTCTTTATCAAGAATAATGTATACATGAAATAAAATTACTGAATTTCACAAAACAATATTATCACTATTAAGCACACATACATATGAGTGCCATCTTGATACATTACCTACATGACATAAATCCATGTGTAGCATTTTCATTCCAGATTAATCAGAAGAAAGTAGAATAAAGAATTAAGTCAGTTTCTGGACTTCAGTGTCTTTTTGCTGAGTTTGACTAAAAGTAAACTTTCAGTTTGGTGCACCGAATAATCTGCCTTCTTGTCCGCTGGCCGAATTGCTTGTTTCCGCTCTGAAACTCTAATTTTAATTGTAAAAACTGTTTCTTTTAACTGTATTTGATGTTTTATGTTTTCTGTATTTTACAATTTTTAATGAAGATGATTTGACTTGCCGCGAGGCGAGAACCGAATTAATTGAACGAGAAATGTATGTCTAATGAAATTCGTGGAAATAAAGTGGAAATAAATGAAATGCAGCAAAAATGTGCATAATTTAATAGGCTGTACATGGAAGTCATCTGTATTTGATGTATTTCATGTAATGCGCACATTTTTACTTGGATTTTTACTTCCTTGTGCAAAGTAAAAAGGAAGCATTGTAATCGCAAAAAGTTTCAGGCAGCATATTTCAACGAAAATATCCATTTTGACAGCTTTCGAATGCAATTTAACGATGATTTTGCTTTATATCTGTACGTAAGGACAGAATAAAAGACTCTTTTCCTCCAAAAAAAATTATAAAACTGCTTTAAAATGAATTCTGAAGAGAATTTTTCGTAGCTTGTGTACGTACGTATCTCGCATAACTCAAAAACGAGTAGCCTCAGAACATTGAAATTTTTTATATAGGACTACAACATGTAGATGTGCACCTCGTATTTTGCTTGCGATTGGCTGCGCCAAGCGTATATAAATATATTTATATATATATCCACTCTGTTACCCGGCTCAGTGATCTCAGTTTCTTTGCTCTTATATGTTTGTAAATTTGCAACATTTTTTGCTTTACAAATGATTGAATTATGTTGTTCTTATCTTCCGGTTAAGGTTTTTATGCCTTCAGTAAATCTGTATGAAATTCGCAACAACAAAGATAAAGCCTTCATTTATTATTGCGAATTAAATCATGCTTAATCCTTTCTGGAATATTTTCGAGGAAATATGTGTTTAAGATTTACTTCGTAATTTTTAATGCAGATATTTTATGTATTTTTGCCTTGTCGCGAAGTGAGAACTGAATTAATTGAATGAGAAATACTGAATCGTCTGTGAAAAACTGTTTCTTTTTTGTTTTGTTTGCTTAATTTCTTTTATACATCGTTCTAGGTTTATTATAGTATTTGAATAGAACCTGTGGCAACGATTAGATAATTCTTTAAATGATATAAATTTTGTGCATTCTGAGTTTTAATATGAACTGTTAAGTGAACCTAGCGCCAGAGTGTCGCTATGGTAAACCTCTTGGTTGCGTGCAAGTTGGGGGCGCGCAACTCTACAAACAAATAGAGTGAATTTTAAAGAATGCATTTATTCTATTGTGGTTTATGCGCTGTCGGCGAAGTAGATTTAATTCAATCCAATAAGTTTAAACAAAATGCAAGAAAAAATGCGTATAATTGAATATTCCGTATAAGGAAGTCATGTCTTGTACACATCAGATTTTTTTTAATAGAGCAACTACCATTTTTGCATACATTTTGTGTGATCAGATATGTTCAATGATGCTGAAAAGCGAATGAAAATTTGCCGACTAGTGGCTAAGACGCTAAAGCTGCGGAACGATGGCCGAATTGCATTTCCGCAGTTGAATGCTTTGACTGTATAGAGGAGTCATGGTTTTCCTATATGGTAACGAAGTGCAATGTGGTTTCAAAGGCAGTTAAAACAGTCTCCTTTACTTTGCAATGTATTGGCACTTTTCATCATTCCTGTATCTTTAAAATTTATCAAGTTGAATCTTTCACTCAATCAATTTTAATTAAACGGCAGAATTAAGTGTTCTACAGAAATTATGAATATGTAAATCTCAACAGAAAAATAACAAAAGTCATGTCAAGAGAAAATAACATCGTTATCGTTTCCGGACTCACATTAAATTCAATCACTTTTAGCAGATAAAATTAGAAATATTATAACCCCTGTGTAATGATTATCATAGAACAAATATGTAAACACAAACAGTTAATTATATTATAAGTTAATATCATATCTGTTTAATATATGACACAACTTGTGATTACTTACGTTTAGATATATCACAGTCAGAAAGAGAAATTTAAATTATTCTCACTTTTTTAAACCCTTATAATTCTTAAAAGGGTTCTAAAAATTACCTGATAGCATTGATTATTGAAATTAACAAGGTTTAAAAGAAAATATAAACTAGTAAATATGCTTACAACTTCTTGAAGGTTTAAGCTATCTTAAAGTCGGCAAATGGTAATTCTCTGAGTAAATGCTGATTAGGTTCACGTTTCGCTATGTTGCCCAGCTAATTGCTCGTTTTATAGCATCAGCTCTCCTCCGAACATGCTGTTATATTCATTCAGGTGGCTTTTCAATATTTTTTCTTCATATTCTGAAATTAGAATAACATGAGCACTCCCGACTTTGTTTTTCATTTTCGACTCGTCCCTACAAGGCCATGAGGCATTTGTTCCCCCCAATTATTCTGAATAGAAAAAGCTACTTTTCTTACGTAACTGCATGTTGAGGGGAAGTTTATTGTGAGTTGGTAGAGGGTAGGTATTCTCCGTTCACTTGGCAAAACATTTTGTTATGCAAAAATAAAATTCTTAGCTAACATGTTTATGAAGTTCCTGTTAATATAAAACAGATATATCTACATTTTAATGCATTATATTATTATATTTATCCCGGAAATCAAGATATAATATGACAGTTCATCCAAAGAATGATACAAAGGTTTATGACTGAATATTGGAAAATGAAATTCTTCGTTTGTTTATATATAAATCTTTTCAAAGTGGTTCCAAAAATGTGTGAACACTCTGAGCAGTATGTAGGTAGTAATAAAAGGACGAGCAATTGGCTAGAAAGAATTCTATTTACTGTAAATGTGTTTCACTGCATTACAAAGCTACAGGCAGGAAAACTGTCCATTGCTAAACTAACTATGGTTGAGGATATAATTCATGAAGTCATTATATACATGCGCGGTTGATTAATTATACAATTCTCTGTTTAGAATTAATCTTCAATTTATACATTTAAATTTTATTACGCTAAAATTTATTAAACTACTAAATTTATTACGTTGAAATTTGCGTTATTTCGATTTATATGTTTTAGAATTAATTTTGGAGTTACAAGTTTAAATCTCCTGAACTGCAGAATATTTTAAAGATACGGTTTATTATTTTCGAAATTGTATATGTCATAAAATTAATATCTGCCATTATGCTTTGATTTTGAATGCATGAATATCTAGAAATTTTTAAAAATACACTGTTAAAACAGGAAATGAAAATGTCGTGAAAACCCTATCACAGAAGGAAAGTTTTATTTTTTGACAGGATGAAATTAAAAATGCTGATCAGCAATTAAATTCATCTCTAATAAAAATTAACTAAATATTAAATATATGTATGAAATCTTTTAGAGTAAAAACTGAAGACAACACAATTACAATAATGAAATAAAAAATTTATTTATATGAAAACAATTGGATATTGAATAAACACAATTTTTATATCGTGACAAAAACAGAATTAACACATTCATGACATGTAAGCAATGAATAAATCATGCGTCAAGCGTTCAATATTTCTGAAACAAAATCGATTGTATATTTAACTATTACATATAATTGCATAAAAAATTTATAAGACTGCTGAATATAATTTAAAATAATTTATTCCTTTATGATTTATAATAAATAAAAAAGGTTTATAGACGCTTTTATTTGTGATTTATGAAGTGAAAACGCATCGGTGGGTAAGAGTCCAATAAAGAATCTTACCTACTGATGCGTTTTCACTTCATAGATCACAAATAAAAGCGTCTATAAACCATTAAAGATATTTGGGCAATTTAAGACAAAATATCAGAATCAGCATGTAATCCATAATAAACAGGTTCATTTTCTGATAATTTACAGAATAAGGGAAAAAATAAATTTATATTATAATATATTCTTAAATAATATACTGGTTTCTAGTAAAACAGTTCAACTTGTGCACTGGTGTGAAAAATTTAAGGACGAAATTGAAAAATTAGCTTATCAGTGGAACGAAGAACGTAGAGCGGACTGAGAGACTAATCAGGAGTTCCACGCATGTGTGGTACATGCAAGCACGGATCAGCTGCTGTCGTCTTTATGCACGAAAAAATGTTATTTAAAAAAAATTTAAACTGATTGTAAATAAGTAGATTTTTTTAAAGGAGGCATAATAGGCTATATTTTAAATGATTTTTCCTCTTTGGTTTGGTTTGGCAAATTTAATATAGACTTTCAGGCATTCTGCAGAAATAAAATTCTCATAAAAATTTGCTATTTTAATTTTATTTTGCTTCATATTTATTGCTTCATATTTTTTAACTATTAAGTGCATACACATATTCCATGAAATGGAATTTATCGGGAAAGTCTCAAGACATATGGAACAAGCGTGTTACCATGGCCAGGAGGCTGCACAATGGTGGTCTGTTTGTACGACGATCCGTAAGGTGTATACCATTAACGCCTGCTCGTCGGGGAAGTTTTGGACAGATTAAAAAATTAATGGGGTCGAGAAATCTTTACGGGTGAGAGCAGGTTTAGTCTGAGTTGCGATTGTAGACACGTACACTTCATGCTAAGGGCATGTTTCTTGCTGGACACCTGTCACACGGATGTTTCGACTTTGTGTTGCATTGTGCTCCGTGCTGTTTCTTTCTATCATTTTGATTTCTTTTTTGGGTCGTTTTGCTTACATTACCCGTGTTCTTACATCTTGTGGATGTTATGGTATTATTTTTGTTGCTATGGAAAGCATTTGCACAACGTTATATTGAAAAAGCCGTCTCGTCCTTAATTTTTGCACCACCAGCGTTGAAAGGAAATTGGTGTTATGGATTTTTCAAAGTACTGAAAATGTAGATCTGGAATGGTATTATTATTTTTCTTTTAATAAACGTGAATACAACCACAAAACTTTCGAAATAATAACAAAATATTTATAGCATTTTTTACTTTATTTTTAAAAATGTTTACTACCTGTCATTCACCTTACGTTGAAATAGTTTTGGTAAACATATTTCAGAAAACATGGTGCGCTTATACAGATACACTTACCGCAATAATAAAATCAATAAATTTCAACATTATCAAACATTACATAAATACAACATCAACTAAGAATAAATGATAATTCATTAAAGGTTTAACATTTTCAATTAAACATCTCTATTTATATCAAAATGTATAATTTCATACATATGTCATGATAGATACAATTTTATGATATATTTATGTATTACAAAAACAACATTTGAAATATACTTTTCAATTTTTTATTTGAATTCATATTTATATGTTCATATGTATAATATTCATTTATATATTCATATTATACTTCTTCAATTATTTACATAGTTCTATTAACGATAAATATTTAGCGAATGACATATGATAAGTAGCGAAATATATAAATTGCAGTTGAATCTTAAATAAATGAATCTCTCAATTAAATGTATTTTGAAAATAAAGGACATATTATTAGATATTATTACTATCAAATAAACGTTTTCAAAATAATTTTGTGTGCAAAAATAGTGTAAGTACTAAACAATTTGATAATTATGCTACAAATAGTGAAATTGTTGATGACCAAATGCAAAAATTGTTCAAGCAGGAACTAGATTGCGTATTGACTGTCGAAAACTCAACCAAATTACTGAAACAGATTCTGAGCCTATTCTTAGAATTGATGCTGTCTTAGATCAGTCAACGGATACAGAATTTAGTTCAAAAAATGATTCTCCTTATAAATGGACTACTGAATGTCAAATAGCTTTTCAAAAGTTAAAAGATGCATTCATTTCAAGACCTATTTTAGCTTTGTTTAATTTAAAACATCCATGTCATGTATTTGTAGATGCATCTATAAAGAATCTGTTGATGCAGTTTTAAAACAAGAACATCCTGATGGTAATCTACATCCAAATGCTTTCCATTCTAGAAAATTAAGATCTTTTGCACAAATTTATGATATTACTGAGCTAGAATGTTTAGCTATTAATGCAATAGATAAATTTTATTATTATTTACATGGTAATCATTTTATTGTACATATTGATCATGCTGCTTTAGTCTGGCTTACGAATATTAAACATCCTACAAATAGGATATTGAAATGGTCTTTGAAATTACCTATGTGCTATTTTGATAAGCATGTAATTAGTGAAAAGTGTGTACTTCTTCAGAAACATTCTAATGGTGTCTTTACGCGTGTGTCATCAAATATTCAAGATGGGTGTTCACATTGGAGTTTTCCGCGCATTAAATGCAAAGTGACTATCGGTTCTTCAAAATTTTTTCCGAGGTGTATTTGGTTAAATTCTTCAGAAAAAGTGTGCATCATTCATTCTATAAATTCATAAAAATGAATAAGATGATATATAAAAATATATATGTTACATATACATAAATATTATGTATCACGGCTAGGGTCTATGTTCACCGATAAAACAGTTCCGTTGAGGAACGAGCACCACGCATAAGCAAACGTGGTCTTGCCCGAATTGTATGGTCCTTTTAAACATACGTATCTTCGTTTTGGATGGGCGTGAATAAAAAGGCTCAGAAGAATCACTGCCGTGCACTTAAACTTGTGGAAACCAACGACGTTAAACAGGTGAAAACTGGCCTGCCCAACTAGAGCCTGAAAGTTCGCTTGTTCCACAAGTCTCGCCTAGAATCAGCGATTCATTTTCAATGTATTTAATGTTGGGTATTCTGTTTAATTCCGCGTAAATGGCTGCTCGAGTCACGTCACCGGCGTTTCTTGCAGTTCTTTTTCTGTCAGGGAGGTGCAGAAATTTCCTAGCATTTTCCATCTGCTCAATGTGGTCTTCGTCGTGCTGTTTCGAATTTTCGTCGGTTCTATCGCAGTCTCTGTGCGCTAAATGCGCATATTCCCACATTAAAATCTGCACGTCCGTAATTCTTCTCGATTCTGCAAATTTCGCCAGCTGGGCGTGGTTGAATTTCTGGTTGCTTTCCTCCGTCGCAGTACCGGGTAAAGTACCGTCGCTCAGAAACTATTTTCGAATAAGTTTCCTTTACTTTAACTGCGTAAAACAATTCAGCGCTAGTAACTCCGCAGCCCGCAAATTCGCGTTTTATATCCTTCATTCTCCATTCACGTTCAAACTGCACAAACAAGAGTAGCTGGTAACTTGTCTTCCACATCGCGATGAAAACAAATCGAAATATATTTCTTTTAATTCTGTCCATCGCTGCAAAATGTTTCGTAGACGTGAAAACGAAAACCAATTTCCCTGCCCGTCTATTGTTAAATGAACGTACCGTTTTGGGATAACGGAGTATGCATATTTCTCTTCGGAAAGAGCGTCAATGTAGCCTTCGAACCACTGCTTTGTTAAATTCGCCATTTTGAATAAAAACAAAACTTTGAAGCCACAGACGATAATTTTGACTTTTAAAAACGTAGTACAATTGCAATTACATCTTTGCAGCAAACAATCTTTTATTACCGCTTACCGAAATCGTCTAAAAAATGTCCGAACAGCCTCTGTAGATATTTGACTTGGATGTCTTGAATCATAAATTGTGATGAAAAAATAGGATAAAAATTAATTATTTTTTTATTTAAACGCATAGTACATTTCGCCTATAAAGCGCACCGAGGCTTAAAGTGGAACTATAATTTCAAACTACATTTTTAATTTTTTATAAACTCCAGTAATGCTTGATGTGATAGGAAATGAAACAGTTGATGTGAAACGAAAAATTTAGTTTATATAAAAACAGCAGGTCACGTAAAATCTGCTTAACAGAAGGTACAAAATTAAAGCCTATTAGCAGGTTGCAACCAAAGCAGAATTTTCAAGTTCTACGTACATGTGAAAAGCAAATGTATGAAAACATTTCAATATTAAAGAAATTAGTTCATTCTTTCCGAGCAACAATTAAATTCATAAATATATTTTTTTTTATTGCTGGAACAGGAAACAAAAACTTTTGACACCAAGTTAATACGTATGACCTCATGATTTAAATTTAATGTAATACGACAACATTTTCTCAGAATTAACGAAGCACTAACGTGGCAATAATATATCGTTTCAATTGTACTAACCGGAAACAAAAAGTTGTGAACAGTAGCTATTTATTTAAAATGCTAACATTAGCGAACAATTTTCGACATACAGTAGAGTCACATGCAATCGCTTGCTTTCTTTAGCGTCCGAATATGACCTTCTATAATAATACTAATATGCTTAATGCTTGGCAATGTTATTTTTATTTCATATTTTGTAAAACTTACAAATTTTTTATTAACAACCTCTACGATGTGAAAGCGAGCAATGGCGACACTTCTCGAAGTAAAGCAGATTTTTATATCCATCGTGGAAGACTGTTGCCACTCGGAAAAATGAGGGCGAAAATTGTCGTTTTCACAGTTTTTAAAAAATCTGATGTGTACACCACATGACTTCCTTGCACGGAATATTAAATTATACGCATTTGTTCTTGTATTTCAAATTGGATTGAATTAAATTTACTTCGTCGATAGTGCATAAACCACAATAGAATAACCGCACTCTTTAAAATTCACTATATTTGTTTACCATTGCGACACTCTGGCGCTAGGTACACTTAACAGCGTTACATTTCGTCCATATTATAATTCAGAATACATATAAATTTATATCATTTGAAGAATAATCAAATCGTTGCCACAAGTTCTATTCAAATACCATAATAAATCTAAAACGATGTGTAAATGAAATTAAGCAAACAAAACAAAAAAGAAACAGTTGTTCACAGACGATTCGGTATTTCTCATTCAATTAATTCAGTTCTCACTTCCCCACAAGGCAAAAATACATAAATACTCGAAATATCTTTATTAAAAATTACGAAGTAAATATGAAACACTTATTTCCTCGAATAAATTCCAGAATTTATTAAGCATGATTTAATTCGCAATAATAAAAGGTGATGTTACTTTATTGTTTCGAAGCTTAGTTTATCTAGATTGGCAACAAGTCCACTATTCTGCTAAGTTTTAAATGTAAATAAATATGGCTGCTATAGTTAAAAAATTAGGCTTAGCTGAACTTAAACAACTTTTAAATTGTTGATTGATAACTCCACAAATATTGCATGCAGATTTACTAAATGCATAAAATCCCTTAACAGGAAGATAAAAACAACATAATTCTATCATTTTTAAAGCAAAAGATGCGCAATTTACAAATATATAAGAATAAAGAAACTGAGATCACTGAGCCGGGTAACAAAGTATATATATACATATATTTATATACTTTTGGTGCGGCCGATTGCAACCAAAATTCGAGGTGCACATCTACATGTTATAATAGTCCTACGTACAAAATTTCACCGCTCTGAGGCTACTCGTTTTAGAGTTATGCGAGATACGTATGCACTCTTCAGAATTCATTTTAAATCAGTTTTATAATTTTTTTTGGGGGGGAAAGAGTCCTTTATTCTGTCCTCGCTTGTGGATGTCACGCAAAAACATCATTAAATTGCATTGGATAGCGATCAAAATCGGTATTTTCGTTGAAATATGATACCCGAAATTTTTCGCGATTACAATACTTCCTTTTTACTTCGTACAAGGAAATGAAAACATCTCTGCTAATTAAAGTCGTACGAAGATGAGAATAGTCGAACTGGCTTGCCACGATTTTTTTTTTGTAATCCGAGAGTAGTTCTCTCGCAATTCAACTCCCCGCCGTCCGGAGGAGATAATGCCACAAACAAGCAAGCAAACAAACGTGCATAGCTTTTAATAGTACAGACGATTACTTTTAAAAGAAGGTAGATACCGATGTTAAATATGTAGTACATCTAACAATATAGGAGGAGCGAAAGATGATTATACAATATTTATGAATCAGAGTAAAATTACAGTGAAAATGCAACAGAATTCGATGATGTGCATGAAGATATAATGGAAGACAAATATGACGAATATGCTGCAGTTACAGAAATTTAGCAGCCATGTTACTTCGAATTTCACTCATGCTTTTTATTCATACTCCTAAGACGTAAAATTAGAGAGCGCATTAAATTGGACACGAATATTTTCACATTGTAACCAATCATTTAATATAAACTCTGCTGCTAATACTGTTGGACTAATTCCAACAACAAGGGTGCCCTCTGGTAAGTAGGAAGAGAAGGACTTCAGGAAAAAGCCAAATGTTTAACCTGATAGGTTGTTTCAGACTCCTGCTCTGTAATTTTATTAAAGTTAAATGTAATGTCCGTGTCTAACTTGAACCTGCTAATAAATAAATGTTACACTATAAAGCACTCTTACCTCTCTGACCCTATCCAGAACGACCTTGTGCCTCTTTAAGTAAATAAAAGTTTCTTAATTTTGAATAACTATTACAAAATCGTTTTTACAGTTTCCTAGTTTTACATAATACCTAGCTTAAACGGAAGGGTGAATAAATTTCTTATTTTTTTTTTCAATTTTCCATTTTTTAATCCAAACCAACAATGTAGTCGATATACATATCATACTCACAGCATTTATTACAGTTTGTCTTATAGTTCATAAATAAAGAAATGCTTTAAGCTGGATAATTCTTAGCAAAAAATACAAATAAATGTCATTTATTAAAAAGGCTGCCGCTGTGTATTTAAAATCTGTTTTCTTTTTTTTTGGGGGGGGGTTATCTCCTCTGGGACGGCGGGGAGTTTCGGGAGAGGTACCCCGGGATTCCAAAAATTTTCGGGAAAACATTTCGATCATTTACTTCTTCCTACGTCTTTAATCAGCCGAGGTATTAATTAAAATCTCGAAAAACACCAATTTTCGAATTCAATTTTTCCGAGTGGCAACAGTTTCGAGCCCTGGAGATAAAAATCTGCTTTACTTCGAAAAGTGTTGCCACTGCCTCCTTGCAAATTGTAGAGTTTCTTACTAAAAATTCGTAAGTTTTGCAAAATATGAAATAAAAATAGCATTGTCAATCATTAAATATATTATTATTATATAAGATCATATTCTGACATTGAAAAAAAAAGCACGCGATTGCGTGTGACGTCATTGTTTGTCAAAAACGTATTTCGTTAATGTCGGGATTTTAAATAAGTATTTGCTGTTGGCAGCTTTTTTGTCTCATGTTAGGATGATTGATACCATATGTTATTGCCAAATTTCTTTATAAGGAAAAGCTGTTATATTACATTAAATTCAAATCTCGATGTCGTACGTATACGTATTAGCCTGAAGTTTTTGTTTCCCGATTTGGCAACAAAAAATTATCTACGAATCGTTCGCTGCTTTGAAAGAATGAACTGATTTCATTCATACTGATACGTTTCTAAGCATTTTCGTTTCAGGTGCACATAGAACTTAAAAATTTTGCTATGTTTGTTAAGTTTGAAAAGGAGCTAATGAGATCAAAATTTTAATATATATTAACACTAAATTGCATTTTCAAATGGAGAAACAATTGTATGTATTAAAAGTTTAATTTATGTGAAAATATGTTTCCATACTTTTTACCTTTAATACCTAAAGTGGTTTGTTGAGTGTGATCTCGATTGTCAATTTTTAGTGTCTTATGTTTCATTACAATGGCTTAGGCAGAAGTATTCTTTAGAGTGTCGTAAATGTAACTGTTCTTTTGAGTGCCATAAGTGTAACAATTCTGCTGCTGCTTGACTGTTTAACCCAAGAGACGTATATTTTGATTTATAAGTTTTACAGAATCATAATATTTATTTTTTTTTAAATACGATACAAATAGAATTTAAAATAACAGATCAAACAGAATTTAGTTTTAATTATAGCAATATATTTAGGAGATTTATTGCGGAAGTTTAAAGTATGTTACACTTTTACAATTAATATAATGATAAAGACCGCCGTATATATACGGTTCTCAATAATCATACAGAAAATTAACAAGCAGAAAAATGTTATTCTTAAGACCAAACGAAAAATTTAACAATTACATCCCCAAATATTACAACCTGCGTTTAAGTAACAAAACAATTCAAAGTTCTTGAACTGCACTATCACAGATAGATAAACACATTGTATTATCTACATAAATATTCGTTTTCACATTGCACCTAAATAGATATACAAATTATTACTGTATACAAATAATACAATTTAACTCCTTAATAAATATTTACCAAACTGTTACGAATTTTATACATATATAAATAAATACTTTTAATCAAATTATGTCTGAAATTTTCTAATTTTTCTGTATATTGTAATATGAAAATCTCGATGGAAGGTTCTCTACAAGAAAAATAGGAACAAAAGGGCAAGTCTATTACAAAATAAAAATTCAAGGAGTAAATTGAATAATGGCTATCTCGTAATTTGGCATTCTCGTGGTATTCTAGTAATGGCTGTCTCGTAATTTGGCATTCTCGTAGTATTCTCGTAATGGCTCTTATTTTGTACTCTATTACAAAATAAAAATTCATGGAGTAAATTGAATAATGGCTATCTCGTAATTTGGCATTCTCGTGGTATTCGAGTAATGGCTATCTCGTAATTTGGCATTCTCGTGGTATTCTCGTAATGGCTCTTATTTTGTAGCCTATTACAAAATAAGAATAGAAGGAGTAAATTGAGTAATGCCTATCTCGTTATTTGGCATTCTCGTAGTATTATCATAATGGCTCTTATTTTCCAGTCAATTACAAAATAAGAATACAAGGAGTAAATTGAATAATGGCTATCTCGTAATTTGGCATTCTCGTAAAGTATCTTATTTTTAAAAAATAAGAATACAAGGACTGAATTGAGTAATAGCTATCTCGTAATTTGGCATTCTCGTGGTATTCTCGTAATGGCTCTTATATTGTAGTCTATTACAAAATAAGAAGACAAGGAGTAAATTGAGTAATAGCTATCTCGTAATTTAACATTCTCGTGGTATTCTCCGTAATGGCTCTTATTTTGTAGTTTATTACAAAATAAGTAATTTATTTTTAGTAGTATTTTTTATTTTGTAGTCTATTACAAAATAAGAATACAAGGAGTAAATTGAATAATGGCTATCTCATAATTTGCATTCTCGTAAAGGCTCTTATTTTGTAGTCTATTACAAAATAAGAATACAAGGACTGAATTGAGTAATAGCTATCTCGTAATTTTGCATTCTCGTGGTATTCTCGTAATGGCTCTTATATTGTAGTCTATTACAAAATAAGAAGACAAGGAGTAAATTGAATAATGGCTATCTCGTAATTTGGCAAATACCAATGCAAACTTTCTATCAAATCATAAAATAAATACGTAGCTGTCATATTTTTAAATCAACTGATATATGCAATCTTGTATTAAATAGCATTTTCACATAACAAATAAAATTGTCGTTAAGTTTCTTAATCAAAAATTAATTAAAATATAAAAAAAAAATGTGGAATAGATAATAAAACAAATTCGAAATTCAATATTCAGTCTTCCAGGTGCGGGTGGAGGACTACGTTACTGAAAATTTTATGGCTTTAGGTATCGTTGTTTTTCCACAGTGCAAACAATAACTCGATGATTTAAAAGAAATGCCGTGATTTCTCGCGTAATAGTCAATATTTGGTGGCAACAGTTTGAAAATTAAATCAACGCAGAAAAAGAATCGATGCAAAATGCCGAAACGAAATTAATAACCCTTCTGTGATAACGCCCTTTGGGCCAAAAAGAAAGAAAAAAACTTCAAAAACACATACAAATATAAAATGTGTGTTACATATATAAATTAACCGGGAAGTTATGCATTTATCCTAAAAATGTAGATATACAGAAAATAATATTATGTTTCGTCTACACATTCCAACGAGTTGTTTAAGATGTAAAAAGCAGTATTTAAATATATTGTACTTTCGTGGAAATTATGAAACTTACTATTTTAATGATTACAAGAAATTAGGTAACTACGCGCAGAAACGTAAGAAGCTCAGCTCACACTGAAACACTTTATTAAAAAGATGTTTGTTGTAATATTTTCCGTAGATGTTTAGGCATTCACATATTTTAGGAAATCTCCAGACTCATATTATATCTGAAAGTAATTATTCGGCAGAATTACAAGTGAAATTAAGGAGTTTTTTCAGGAAAATCCCAAAACGCTGTGTGGGTGAACAAAAATTCCACAGTAATATTTAGTTGAAAAAATCGCGCATTACTAAAATCTCACAGAAATTGCTGATGATTTTAGACGTTTGTTAAAAAATTTCAGTGTTTTAAAAGAACTTTATTTACTTTCATTTTGAAAACACTCACGACACATTTTAACTCTATTCTGTCAAACCGTTAGAATCCAAAATCTAAAAATAAAACGTCGTCTGCGATTTCCATGGTAACTTAAAAAATAGTATTCTTTTCTTTATCGCGCTGCCACATTAGCGCTTATAATTAGGTACGAAACAATTGTTTTGTATTGAAGTTATCCCAAAAATTGTGTAAATTTTGTAACTAATGTAAAAACTGTGGTAAAGATATATGGTCTACTTTGATCAAATTCATTTTATTGTCTATTTTCATATTATTTTAAGCTTTAATGGATTTTTGATTAACAAACTCAAAGAATGCAAAGCGAGCATTTCGTAACAGTGTACGGAAAAAAAATCTAGCCGGTGGTGCTGTCTTTCGAAAATTCTAAAGATATTCAGATTTCAACAACGGTTGCCCAAAAGGGTTTGTTAAGGCTTTTCTACGCTCTCGCTGAGCTCGCAGTCTACCAGACTGCGTTTGCTATCACTCCTGCTAATTCATTTCTTTTTATCATTTTAGCTTTATCATTAAAAATAATTATCTTCGGACTTACACCATATACAGTTCAATACCGGCTACGTATTTATTTTATAATTTGGTCTTACAAATTCTGCAGACCATGTACTGTATTAATACACATTTAATAAAATAACACTTTTCCTCGGAAATTTTCTTAAACACTTAATGGAATATTACATGATAGACCGTTTTTACGCTGATGAGCAAAGTACTCTTATAATATCGAATGTATTGAAATCCATAACCTGGAGCAGTAAGACAGTAAAATGCCATCGAATATAAGGTCAGTCTACTATCAAGTTTCTCCGGGCTTTTGACACTTTTTTTTCTGCTTAAAAAATTATAAAACATATTTTATTTCCCATTCTTTTCGGGTTGCCTTTATTATAACTCACTGAAGAGCTTTCCTGTTTCTTCGATTTACCGCCTGGGAAATTTAACGAATGCAAAATATAATACATAGAATAATAGTTAAGATAGGTAGGCAAAATGAAAAAAAAATAAGTATAATCTCTTACCTCAAGACGTGCTCAGTCTGATACTCGAAACGCGTTTGACCATCTTAACATTTTGCTCGTAACAGTATTCCTTAATCCACACCAACATTTTGACTCGTAAAATGGATACATTTTACTTTGACATAAAATATCACATGAATATAAATGCTGTCACGAACCGTTGAAACACCACCATCCACAACATTCTTTTAGTGACTCGTATATATTTTACCATTTTCTTGGCACGTCGCGGTTTTTCTGCATTGAAGAAAATGTGGCTTTGTTATTCGAATGGAAACGGCCGTTTAAAAAAGGTTGTACTGGTTTTTTCAATAATTAGCGAAAATGTTTCATTTTCAATGATTTCTTATTTCGGAACATTCCCCTATATCCACATTGCTCTGCAACCAAGCATGCGAAAATATTTCATGGGTGGCGGGATGGACCGGGATCCCTCTAAATTTTCCGGTAATTCCAGTGCATCCACGTTTCTATGCGACAACGGGGGAAAGGTATTGAAACACGATAATATTCCATCGGTCGGAGGAGGACATATGAGGAAACATATATGAAATTACCTGATCGCGAAAAAGTATTTACCCTTTCCAAATATGAACATTTCCACATATAAAATAAATAAAATATCCAGAAACTTTTACCTCTAAATCATCTATTACATTATACACGTCACCAACGAATTCATACCGCAAGCATTACAAATACTTAATATCAAATATTTAAATTATTTCCATGCACGTTTATTTCAACTTAAACGTATACCAAATTCCTACAAACATAAAATTCACAAAATAACTATCATTTCATTAAAATATAATTAAATTCAAAAACACTACTTAAAATATAAATGAGCACATACATTAAATTAATAAAAATTACCTTACAATCCTAATTACTTTGAACTAAATCATTGCTTATAACAATTTTCCCAATAATACAAAATTCCTTTCCACCTTACATTTAGAACAATGCATAAAAATAATATCCTCAAATAATTAAAAATACTAACTTACCTAATCTTCTTCAGAATCTTGATTACGTGTCCGATAAACTTTTCTTTAGTTACGGCCATGGGATCCAAAAATTCACGAACACTGTTTCACACAACACAGAATAAACCAAATACAAAATTTCCAGATTTGTTCCCGATTTCCCCCCTTTTCCGATTCAAGAACCGTAATTCGTCCATTAATATCACATGACATATCCCATGATCTCTCATTTCCCTCACACAAAATAATGCGTAATCGGAACTGAGTACTGCTCACATTATTACCAAAGTCCCAGGTAGTAACCTTTATCGCCTCCAAAATGTCGCCAAACTACCAGTTACCATATTGTAAAGATCAACCCATTTTGTTTCGTTGCATACGATAGTGAGAAATCGCACATTACTCAATGTTTTGAAGGGAAATTGATGAATGCGTGTGTAAACTGTGTTATCAAATCTTTCTTGAATAACGTTCTTTCTATTTATGTGCGTTATTTGGAGGAAAACATGATAATAGCTTATATCTGATATGTATACATGAGTACGATTGAGTACTGAAATTATTACCGTACTTTTAAAGAACGAATATTTATTTGTGTTTTAACAGTGCTTAAACTTATTTTGGCTAATCTTTGGAATATGGTAACAGGTACTTTGGTAACATTTTGGTAAGGCGATAAAGGTTACTAGCTAGGACTTTAGCAGTGTACATGGATAAAGTCAAGAGTGTGCGAATGCCATTTTTGTGCAATTCTGGGATGTTTTTACAAGTGAAAATAGGTCGACATGTACATGGATTATACCGTCATGTGCAATTCTTAAAAACGTGGCAAGCAGTGAGCTATTTTGCACTTTCTCCCAATTTCGCAACTAATCTTCGTCATGATTAAGCACTTTTGTTCCATAAAAGTTCTAGCATAAGCGTAATTCGGCTAGCAGATTGTTGGGAAAAAAATGTTGAGGTTTTAAAAAAAAAACCATGCCTTTATTTCGTGAAAACAGAATGGCGTCCAAACAAAAATTAGCAGGTTGCTGTAGCAGGGTTGGTCGCCAGAGTTTCACCAAAAAATCGCCAAGTTACCATAATCCAAAGATGAACCCTCAATGTTTTTAAGTGATATTGATGAATGCGTGTGTAAACTGTATTGGCAAATCTTTCTAGAATAACTTTCTGTTTATTTATCTGCGTTATTTGGAGGAAAACATGATAATTGCTTATATCTGATATGTATACATGAGTACGATTGAGTACTGAAATTATTACCGTACTTTTAAAGAATGAATATTTATTTGTGTTTTACCAGTGCTTAAACTTATTTTTACACCCTATACACAGATTTACACTGTTATAACCATAAAAGTTTTGGTTAATACATAAAAGTATATTGTTTTGAAATTAAGAAACAGATATACATCTAAAAACTACGTCATTGTGAATAAAAATTTTATGAGTGGTTTCTGTGTATTAGAAATGTGTTGGAATATTTTCACGTCCTATGCACGGATTTATATATTGAATATTACTTATATATATACTGCACTGAAATTGTGAGGCAGAGCAGAATTAGAATATTGTGTAATTGGCATACCTTTTCTACGAGCATTTTCAGTGTATTTAGAGTAGAGTCTTTTGAACTGTAGGTTGCAACCTGCAGTAGCAGTTTTAATATTGCTTTAACTTGTAAAAATAATTTTACAATTAACAAATATTTTTACACAATATATCTGAAGATGGTTAAGGATAAGTCCATTCAGACAAAATCGAAAAACGAAAACGTTTTGACGCATTCTTTTTACAATATAAACTTTCATTTTACTTGCTTTGCACGTGACGCTGTCATTTCGTCTGTTACTTGTTTAAAATGTTCACATTGTTCTGCGTCTTAAAATTAGAACTAAAGTTAATGACCTAAAATTGCAATAGGATTTGCGTAATGCTTATGGGGTCCTGGGGTCGCGAAAAAATCTCAGTGGAGAAAAGGGGTCGCGACTGAAAAAAGTCTTAAGAAGCCCTGATTTAGAGTATGCTGGATTGTTTTCACCCGCAATTTGCACAGAAACACTAAAGCAAGCGCGTCAACTCGCCAATGAAAGAAACAAAGCAAAATATATATATTACTTTACAATATTTTCTCTACTGGGAGGTAACATGCAACTTTTATAAGATGTAATCCTCGCATGTAATGAGTTTGAGTAAAAAGGATACATTATAAACATAAGATAAGCATATAGCTGCTGTTCGTATCTAGGGAATATATATCAGATGAATACGTTGGTTTGCAGTTTCTTTTATTTAAGGCCAGTTTACATCTGTCAAAGCTGCTCGTAGCGAGCCGCTCGTCCGGGCGTTTCGAACCGAGTGAACGGACCTGTACTCTGATAGATTGTTTACACCAATCAGAGTGGACTGACAACTCGCCTCCGTTTGCTTACGAAATGGATACCGACGTCGCAGCTGCAGGAAAGAATATGCATTGAACATACAATAGATGTTCTTAGGCTGCAGTGCTTGAAGTCTGCGAAGCAGTTTCAAACGAATTAATTTCTGCTCTTGGGAGGAAAAAAAAAAAAAAAAAAAAAAAAAAAAAAGAAGAAAAAAAATGGGTACGTGATTGGGTAGCTTGCCGCTATGAATTAGGAGTATCAAATGAACTATTAAATGAATTTCGGACGAGAATGTCCAAAGTTACAAAAACGTTATTGCATATCAGATACAAGAATTTAAAAGAAACTCAGTTTGAGAGAAGTTATTTAGTCAACTGTGGTTACTGAAAGTCAAATTAACAAAGTTTTTCTACTATATACAACTGTTTATTTACACCTAATTAATCATTTACAAAATAATGTAAAAGTAATAATGTGTTTTATTATTTATTAATAGAAAGAATATATTTATTCATCCAGAATCCACAGAATCAGTAGCTTTCTGTGCATGAATTAATTATGGAGAGTTCTGACTGGAACTGTGTTATTTCTAGAGAAGAATGCAAAATTAACACATGGAATATTTATTCAAAGCTACCATTAACACGACAGAAGTAAACTGTATGATATCTACCTAATTATTCAGAAAATCTTAAATAAATAAGAAGTAGCAAAAAACTTGGGAGCATTACATATATTACCACAGGTAAAAGATTATATATATTATGACACAGTTCCAAGAGGAAGATATTTATCGCAAATTGTTACTTTTGGATCCTACTGAAATTGTGTTTCTGAACAACGCACAAAGTGATATCAACAAAATTAATAATCCGTAAATATAGTGATTATACTTTACTTTTAAAATGCTAAAACGGATAGTTTAAGGAGATTAGAATTCATCTAGCATAATTTGTATAAAAAACTTAATACACCTTCAGTACTTGCACTCACACATCCAAGCTGAACATGTTTCACATCCAAGCGGAATTGTAACGAATTATAGCCCAGAATGTTTTTATACAAAGCAAGAAATTTAAATATCCCCAATAAAACAGATCTACATATCTTTTTCATAATTATTTTTATTTTTTATTTTTATAGTTTATCATATATTTATTGCATCCTCGTGTAGGGATGCTTGTAGAAAAATGAATATAAGCTCACATAATTATAGAAGTAAAACACTTTATAAGATGCGTGTGCATTAAAAAATGCCATGGTTTGGCTATCGCTTAATCTCAGATTATAGAACTATTTGTCACGACGTCCCTGCGAACGCTGCTCGGAGTAACTGCCCGGAGAGATTTTTCAACAGGTTCAAAGTAGAAACGGAAGCGCTGACTCATCTCCACTACGTTTATACTCCGTTTACATTGACGTTTACATTGAGCGTTTACATTGTCAAAGTAATCTTAAGGAGCGACTCGCTCCGAGCCGCTCTGACAGGTGTAAACTGACCTTTAATTTCAGCCATCGTAATAGATTTATTGCAGTATTTGCCTACAGAAATTTTTTTTAAAGTAATGGTTGAATTTTTAATTATTAAATTTCCTATTCCCAATTAAGTTTTAGTCCAAAACGTAATTGGGAATAAGAAATTAAATAGGTTTTCGCTTTGCGATTTTGCGTTGGTTATGTATCAATGTCCGTTTCACTTTTCAAACTGTTGCCACCAAATGTTACAGTTCTGCATTATATTTAAATGAATTTCGATTTCGTTTTATAATCTATTGCAAGTTATGTAAAATTTTAACTAACTTTTTATTAAAAAACTCGACGCTTTCAAAGTGAGCAGTTTTAACACTGTACGGGAAAAAAAAAAAAAAAAAATGTCTCTAGTATGAGAGACTATCTGTCGGAAATTATCAAGATATGCTGTTTTTAAACATTTATTTTCAGCGCGCGAGACTATGTATCGGAAATTCTAACAATATGCTATTTTGCATTTTTTTAAATATTCATTGATATTGTTGTTGAATTGAATTTTATGTGGTTTAACTGTGAACAAGTGTGTTTGTTTATCAAGTAAAGGTAACACTCAAAACGTTTAAAAAACGCCCTTCTGGGCGTAATATAAAATCTGAAAGCCTTCAGATTTCATTTTTCTTTTTTCTTTCAGATTTCATTTTTCTTTTTTCTAATCGAATGGAGGAACGATAATTATGGTGTTAATTTGTCACTACACAAAAATATGTAAAAAAGAAATAATTTTCGAATCTTGCACACTTTCTTAGATACTTCTTTCTTCAGATACTTCTTTAAACTGAATGCATTTCCCAAAAAATTTCGTTCAAGATGCTTTAAACTCCTACGATTGGAAACAATTGACGTATCGTACAGCAGCCCTGGTGGCCAGAAGGAGATTTTCGTACAAACTCGTGTGGTAGTCATCGTGTCAACGTGATTAGTTCCAAATCATTTTCGCTTAAAAATGTGAACAAACACATGCAAGAAAGTAGGAATTTCCGGAAGACGTCGATTTCGATGCAGGATGCTATGTGATTTGGTTTGGTTTATGCGATTAAGCATAGAGGTCTATATCTGCCTAACTGGAAGGATGCCTTCGTGGAAGACTTTCTAAGGGAAAATGACTCATATAGACTACGCCATGAGACAGGGCGTTCGCGGCATTCGAACCTCGGATGAACTACCAGTGTTCAGCGACTATACGGCTAAGCCGCTGGCGGACCGCATCATGCTAGTTGAAAAGTGTAGATGCGTTGGCGAAATTATTAAGGTTTACTTTTCCCAGTGCCAATAAAGGCATAAATAAATGCAAATCCAAAGATCTGAAGGTACAGACGTTTGCATACAAACATTTGTATTTTTATTTATGCTTCGAACAAATTTTAATAGTTAACAGAAACAGGCTAGATTGTAATTTTTTTTTTCAAGTTATGTCCCACTTCCAAAATTTTCATAACTCATTAATTTTTCAGCTTTCCAAATTTTAATGGACAATAAATCAAATTGTAAATTCGGGCTTTCAATTGTTCATATTCGGGTATGGAGGACTATTTTTTTTCAACATTTGCTGGCTTTAGGTACTGTTGGTTTTTCACAATGAGAGAAAAACATGCTGACAGCTGTTTTAAAAGTGACAAAACGCTTTTAGTGATTATTTTTGTGTGATTTTACATGATCATTTTAGTAATTTCTTAGTTGTATTTAGGCATGTCTTTCATTTACACACTCATACATAACATCGAGAGCATTTGCGGTAATGTCCGTTTGGGTTGAAAATGTTTAAAAACAGCATGTCTTGATAATTTCCGATCGATGGTCTCTCACACTAGAGATATATTTCTTTTGTTACTTCCTTGTACGAAGTAAAAAGGAAGTATTGTAATCTCGAAAAGGTTCAGGCAGCATATTTCAACGAAAATATCCATTTTGACCGCTATCGAATGCAATTTAACGATGTTTTTCCGTGATATCTGTACGTAAGGACACAATAAAATAATCTTTTCCTTCAAAAAAATTATAAAACTGCTTTAAAATTAATTCTGAAGAGAATTTATCGTGGCGTCTGTACGAACGTATGTACGTACGTATCTCGCATAACTCAAAAACGAGTAGCCTCAGTAAATTTTGTATATAGGACTGCTGTAACATGTAGATGTGCACCTCGTATTTTGGTTGCAATCGGCCGCACCGAACGTATATAAATACTATATATATATATGTAAGATAAAATTATATGAGTCAGAATAACTAAAAACATTAATTCTTCCTCTCTATTCTAAAATCGTAATAAGTTATCTGCATTGCGTCATTCAAATTAATCATGCAATCTTACGTAACCGTTAATACCAGATGTCTCTTGACGACCAATCACCGAATTGTAAATCAAAACTTTTCTCTTTGCATGCTTCCATCTTTCATAACGACGCACTTCAGCTTTTGCTCGCTACTGTGCTAAGATGTAATTTCGCTGGCTTGCTTTCTATCCCAACAGTATCAAAAATGTAAATCTTCTGTTGAAAGGCACGACTAGAGTGCCAAGTGATTGTGGCCACAAATATCAATTGGGAATAAAAATGGAATTAAAATCGCTTCTACTGCCAAGTTTTATTTACGAAGTCGAACACATTAGCTTACGACGCAATCAGATTACTTCCTCTTCAATATAGGATAACTACGCATCGACACTGCTGCGGTATTTCCTGTGCTTTTATTATGACAATTAAGCCGGTAAGGATAGTTTCCTGCAGACTGAAACCTCAATGGAAAATTTAAGTGAATCGTCAAGTTTGTTTTTTCAGTGTTTAAAAAATAACAGATCATTCTTCTGCTGTGGTGTTTTGCAAGTGCTTCAAAAAATAATGACGCCTAGTGTTCATATCTCGATAAATTGAGAAGTTTGAATGCCTAGTGAAAAGGAAATCATCAGTGAATTACCGTTTAGGAATTAAGCATTACAGCGGGTTGAAGGTCGATCTGAGTTAGTGTTTGCAAGTATGTGCGACAGAAAATTATTTGCACTTCCGCTTTTTCAACAGCTCAAAAATTATTACATTCGTGTGAATCTAGCTCAGGAACTAAATTATTTAATGTGCTTCGGATTCTACAGTTTTCATTTCAACTTCGGTTAAAATTTCTGCAATTTGTTTTGAGAAAATCTGAAATTCTTGTTCATTAAGTTTTCTAAATTTTCATAATTATGTGTGAGCAAATTAAGTAATTAATTTTAAGCTATTTAAATTATTCATAGGGAAGGATATTAAGATAAGTTTTTATGTTTTTGAAATTTTGTTGAGAATTTTGAATACGAATTTTATAATTATTCTAAAAATAAGTGAAATTAGTACAGATACATAGATTTATACAGATACGTAATATGAAATTATGGTAAATGTATGTTAAATTTATGGGTGATTGTATGTTAAGTATAGTGTATGTCGAGAGAGTACTGGTTCCTTTAACAGAGGCCTGTGATTACCTCTGTACAGTTGTTCCTTTTACCCTCTTCATGCAAGATAATGTTGGAGGCTCTCATTTTATGAGTGTGTGTAAATTTTTATATTATTATTATTATTATATTTTTTTTATTATGGAATGTATTAGTGCAGTTCTCAAAGGCCAGTTACCTTAATGCAAGGAACGGAGGCCTTTTCAAGTAACTGCCTAGGCACCCTGGGCCACCAGTGCAGAGAACACACTGGTTAGCTCAAGAGGACAGCCCTATTGATGTATATGTTTGTTAAGAAGTATTGCGAGGCTTCCAGTTTGGTAAAATCAGGAATTGTAAATGAAAGATGATAACGGTGAAGCCATAATTTCTGAAGCTTACTCCTATTATTATATGGTATTAAAATATAAGTTATCAATATGAAAATTAATATCATAAATATTTATGTGCATTACATTTAAGTATAAGTAATGGTTATGTAAAAGTATATTTTGTGATATTCTGTAATAACAAGAACCTTCCCTGAAGAATTATGATTATGTGAACTCTCAAACAAAAAGACTTTTGGACTGAAATGTTGAAAAATTCAATAGGACTCTAAAAATTAAGAATTTATTTTAAAAAAATTGATATTTATAAATAATACTTTACAGGATCAAAATTTTATTATTTATTTATATTTTTTTTAATTTGCTGTGTTTTAACTCTTTCTCTTTAAAAAGGCTTCTCTGTCGCTACGCCTTTTTCTTTTTGAAGGGGGAAATATGTAAGATAAAATTATATGAGTCAGAATAACTAAAAACATTAATTCTTCCTCTCTATTCTAAAATCGTAATAACTTATCTGCATTGCGTCATTCAAATTAATCATGCAATCTTACGTAACCGTTAATACCAGATGTGTCTTGACGACCAATCACCGAATTGTAAATCAAAACTTTTCTCTTTGCATGCTTCCATCTTTCATAACGACGCACTTCAGCTTTTGCTCGCTACTGTGCTAAGATGTAATTTCGCTGGCTTGCTTTCTATCCCAACAGTATCAAAAATGTAAATCTTCTGTTGAAAGGCACGACTAGAGTGCCAAGTGATTGTGGCCACAAATATCAATTGGAAATAAAAATGGAATTAAAACTGCCTCGACTGCCAAGTTCTTTAAATACTACGCAATCAAAATTCTTCTTCAATATGAATCTAAGCACAGATCGACACTGCTCCGTCTTTTTTCTTTGTGCTCTTATTATGACATATATATATACACTCTGTTACTCGGCACAGTGATCTCAGGTTCTTTACTCTTATATATTTGTAAATTGTCCATTTTTTGCTTTAAAAATGATTGAATTATGTTGTTCTTATCTTCCGGTTAAGGTTTTTATACCTTTCGTAATTGTGGAAGCAATATTTGTACAATTATCAACAATTTAAAAGCTGTTTAAGTGCGGTTAAGTTTTAAATAACATGGCGGACATAGTTGTTTACATTTGAGACAGCAGAATTGTAGATGTGTTGCCAATCTGGAGAGACTAAGCTTCGCAACAACAAAAATAACGCCTTCATTTATTATACAGAGTTAAATCATGCTTAATCCTTTCTGGAATTTTTTCAAGGAAATAAGTGTTTAAGATTTACTTAATTTTTAATAATTAGTAATACAGATATTTTGAGCTTTTATGTATTTTTGTCTTGTCGTGAAGTGAAAACTGAATTAATTGAATGAGAAATACTCAATCGTCTGTGAAAAATGGTTTCTTTTTTACGTTTTTTGCTTAATTTCTTTTTTACATCGTTCTAACTTTATTATAGTATTTGAAAAGAACATGTCGCAACGATTAGTTAATTCTTTAAATGATATACATTTTGTGCATTCTGAGTTATAATATGAGTGAAATATAATACTGTTAAGTGAACCTAGTGCCAGAGCGTCGCTATGTTAAACAAATAGAGTGAATTTTAAAGAATGCCTTTATTCTATTGTGGTTTATGCGCTGTCGGCGAAGTAGATTTAATTAAATCCAATAAGTTTAAAAGAAGTGCGAGAAACAAATGCGTATAATTTAATATTCCGTACAAGGAAGTCATGTGGTGTACACATCAGATTTTTTTTTTTTTCGTACAGTACTGCTCACTTAGGAATCGTTGAGTTTTTTTAATCAAAAATTCGTTAAAGCTTTGCAAATTAAGACATAAACAAAAAAAATATTGATCCGTGCTTTCAGGTGCTCATAATCGAGTGGAGGAGAATGTTATTCAAAATATGATTTCTTTAGCAACACACTGGAACCTGGACTCTCTCCAATAAGCGCCGAGTGTGCTACAGTTACACAACAAAGGCATACAAGAACGAGGAAGAAAATAACTTATATAATCCCCTTTTAAAGAGTGACTGTTGATTAGCGGACTCAATCGCCAAGTTCTGTTGGTGAAGAATCATCATTCTTTGGATCGGGCGCCACTGGACAGACATTAGGTTATTTAGAATCAGAAGACATGAAAAATAAGCAGTACCCTCGCCAGAACTCGAACTTGGACCTCTCGAATGCCACGCAGGCTAGCGTTACAACACGAAGGCATGCAGAAAGGACGGAGAAAATACTCTATAGCTAACTAAATAAAAATCTCGAGAATCGTGGTGGAAGAGACAAAATGATGAAGATACTTCGAGGCTGAAATAATCTTCAAAAGATATTTTAAGGTTCACTTGCTTATAACTGTTCTGTTCCATGCCGATTTCTCTGAGAATATAAAAGAAAGCATTTTAAAATTCTATTTTCTCTTATATTTTACACTTTTCTTTAAAAAGGTATGAAATATTAGCCCAAATGGCGTTAGCTAAGAAGGGCTATTTAGTCTCAAAACAGGATTTTCCGTTGCATCACAGCAAAAGTCTGAATTACTATCCAAATTCTTTCCACCCGACATAATCGCTCTCTATTATATTTAAAGAAATTAAATAAGAAAGGATCTACTTGAACGTATGTATGTTTCTCGCATTGTGAAAAAACGACGGTACCCAGAGTCATCCAATTTTGAATAACGTAATTCTCGAACCGAACAATGGGCACTTGGAAGCTGAATTCGGAATTTGTTTTATTGTCTTTTTCTTATTTTGTAAAACTTTAACAAATGTTCATTAACAAATTCAACGATTTCAAAGCGGGCAATCGCAGCACTATAAAAAATCAAACATTTTTATCTTCAGCGCGCGAGACTGTGTATCGGAAATTTTAAGGTATGCCGTTAGCCTAAATGCTGTCGAAACATGTATGCGTCTGTAAACTAAACATTTTAAACCTGAAATCTTTCAGATTCTTTTGTTACTTCTGGCAATGTTTATTATTCTTTCATATCAAATTTACCTCAAGTAGTACCTTTTCATTCTACTACTTACTTCTTTTGGGAGGCTACCAGCGGCCATTCTGCAAAATCGCTGAACGCTGGTAGTTCGCTCCAGAGTACGAATGTCGGCTAACGGGCTGGCTGCATGTTCGTTTTTGTAGTTTTCCCCATGTGTAACTTGTATACGAGTAATTTTCCGTAGAAAGACCTCCCTCATGTAAACAGCCCTTGTATATTTTGCAGTAACCAAACAAACCAAATTTTTCTACATTTTATTAATATTGTATTATAAGAGGCATATAATTGTGGCAAAGTTTTATAGATAGTTAGGTTGTTTTGTCTTTAGAATTATATATATATGTGTGTGTGTGTGTGTGTGTTGACCATTTTTGTTGCAAAGAAATATATCATTTTCTGCTAACCCAGGCTTTAATGTCTGAACTGAAAATGTACCGATGTTCTAGAGGGCAGTAAACCACAACAATGATAGAAATGTGATAGGCAAACAAAATACGCTTTGGCCCAAAATTATATCTCATACATAAAACTAATACTATTTATGATTCACACATAAAACTAATACTATTTATGCGATCAATATGAGTAATGATTCATGCAATGAGAAGAAAGCTAAAGTAAAAATTTGTATATAGTACGACGTGGTCAATCTGTTCTTAAGAGTCTGAATAAAATTATGAGGTATTGAAATGGAATGAAAAATGCTCTAAGCCAAGCTTAAAGTTTCAGAGTTTAACTTCAGTGTTCATTCAGTCAAAACGTTTTCTGGTAGCAAATTAAACCCTTGTTTAGAAGAAGATATGTGTGTGTGATTATAGCAAAGCCTAGAGGGCTATCTGCCTAAGAGGACTTTCGAAGGGAAACTGGCTCGTATACACGTTACAAACGGGAATAACATCGAAAACGCCAATGCAGCCAGTCCGTTCGCGGGATTCGAACCTCGGATCGAACTACCAGTGTTCAGCGATTTTACCGCTCGGCCGCTGGTGGGCTAGAAGACATGAAACTGAGAGATGTCAGCCGTTAAATGGAACACCGTATTTCCTCACGCACTTCCCCCCATTTTTGTAGTAAATTTTTCGTAAGTAAATCGAGAGGGAAAAATTATGCGAATACCTTAATTTCCAAAGGACGTGGTTACAGCAAGAACATAAGAAAAGAAAAGTATTCTTTGAATGACCATAAAGGTCACTGGCCAAAGAATGACCATAAAGGTCATTCAAAAAGGCCATTTGAATGACCTTTATCACAATATTATTTTTAAAGTAATCTTTATTCCAACAAGAATGAGTAGTAATATTAACATTAGTTTAACTAATGTGATATCTTCATGTCTACATCCCTGTAGCATAGATCTCCCCGTCGTTATTCCTCAAAATATCTATAAAGAATAAGAGAAGGTAAATATGCAGCTGGCTCAGCGAAATGGTAGACTGAATGTCAGTTGGTGTTTTCTTCGCTCTGACTTGTCGGTTATTGAATTAGACTAACATAAAATTCAACAGTTAGAAGGGAACGTTTCGGCGGGACCTTCGCAAGTATTTTGCGAGAGTTTGTCTGTTAGTAAGATGAAAACAATCACTATATGAACAAATTTATTTAAGGCAGTTCGTTTTCTGAACGGAGCTTTCTGAGCAAGGAGAAAAATCACGCGAATATTTTTAAAAATTTCAGTACCTGGCGCTTAAGATCAGAGAGGAAATATACGCAAGGGAGAAAAGGGATTTACGCGAGGAAATACGCTAATTGTTTGAATGCAAGACATAAGAAAAAATGGTATTATAAGCTGAATGTATAAAAACAGGTTGTCTTATATTTTAACTCTTTTATTGTACATTTTATAAGAGATCTAAATTGTATAGTTTAAACAGTGTGTGATTTTTATTTCCCTGGGAAGCGAACACAGACTGACATTCCGTCTACAACTTGGCCGAGTGAGCTGCACATTCACCTTCTCTGATTGAATTGAGGCCTAAGATTTACCATAGACAACAATGAAACTGTCAAGATTCATTTGCAGAGAACTAGAAATGGAGACATAACAAAGATGCGTGGTTTAAGTATCTGTATTTTTAAAGAATGGAATAAAATATATTTATTCCCAGCCATGGAGACTGTATATAGGGAATTCTTAAACATGTGCTACTTTTAACTGTTTAGCCATTTTGCTGTTCAAATGGGTTTCCCAACTAGTCCGTTTGCCTAATCCCAGCTAGCCCGTTTGCCTGCAATAGAATCCAGCTTAAATCGAACTACGATTATTCACCCGAGTATACATTAATTATACCATCAAGTCTCTTTTTATAACAAACATTAGTGGAAAAACATTCAGCATGAGTTAGAATATCAGTTATGAAACCGGCTGTTGGCCTTAATTTCTCATTATCAAAACTAGTCGAATTACACTTATTGAGTGAGAATATTTTGATAAGTTAATAACAATCATAGTTTTAAATAGTAAACAGAGCCGTAAACGACGCCATATTTAATTTGAATTACTTTATACATTCAGTTCGGTACGCTACACTTAATTCACACTTAAATGGCAGTGCTAATATTTTCATCATAAGTCTGTGTTATTGCCGCCAAATATTATCGCCCTTGTTAAAGAAATTAATTAATGAAGAATCTGCATGAATGTGTCCATGTTTTTCGCACTGTGAAAAAACAACGGTGCCTAGAACCATCTACTTTTGAGTAACGTAGTCCTTTATCCGAATATGGAGACCTGGAGGCCCAAAATCTGAATGTCTTAATTTGTTTCATTATCTAGTATTTCATACTGTGTAAAACTTTAATAATGAATTATTTACTAGCCAAGTCAACGACTTCAAAGCGAGCAGTTGCAACACTGTACGGAATACTACATTTATATCTGCAGCTGACAAGAATGCTTATCGGAAATCCTAAAGATGTGCTGTTTTTAAATATTTTGTGATTTTGCTGTTGAATGGAATTTTATGCGGCGGAAGCGCCGAGAACGTGATATTTAATAAATAAACTGAATAACACAGAACTCTAATAATAAAAGGACAAAAAAAAATTTGTAAAGCTGAATTGATATGATTAAGTGAGAAAAGACTGAAAAAAAAAACAGATAAATGTATGCCAGCACTTTAACGCCGCATTGTGAAATCAAACATGTACTGCTATGCTGCTTTTGAAATTTTTGTAATTTTGCTGTTGAATTGCACATGGCGTAAATGCTAAGAAAATGATGATTAATAATAAAGCTAAAAAGACAAAAAACAATGGGTTAGTAGTAGTGAGCGTAATAGCAAATTCGTGAACTTCGAAGTCAGCGAGAGCGTAAAAAAACCAAATGAACCCTTTTGGGCGATCCTTAAATTTTTTAAATTTGTCCTTGAATTTAGAGATAGTTTTACAATTGCAAAGTAGTTTTTTTTTTTTTGTTTTTTTTGTTTTTTTTTTTCCCCAGGAGAATCGGGAAAACCATTGACCGATAGTCGATAATTGAAATATCGTCGTGGAACGTGTATATTATGTATTGCAAACATTAAGGGATATTATGTATTGAAAACGTGTTTCCAGAGAATGCATCTTTGTCTGATTGTTTTGCACTTTTTGTAAATGCGAGTTTTCGTTTGGAAGAATTATCTGAATTTGTATTTATTGAATTTCTGTCTCCTCTTCTTTCAAAATGGAATACATTTTTAAGATGTTTGAACAAGCTTTATTATGTCATCCTGCGAACGGGAAACGTGCTGTTCTTACGACACGTGCAAATAACACACTGCATTTCTTAAATACATATTTTCATAACTGTAAAAACATTGCTAGTTCTAACAGAAAATAAAAATTACGTATTTTTTTAATCTATAAAATGTAGATCACTTATAATGTACATCAAAAATATTATGATGCAAAGTTAATAGTTATAAATATTAGCGATAATCATAAAGTATTAATAAGATTAGAAGTTTTGCAGACGATGTACTGTATATTACACATTTTATAAATTAACACTTTTCTTTCGAAGAGTTCTCAAACACTATGGACAAAATATTTTACATGACAGATATTTTTACTTTATGAGAAATGCCTTTTTAAATTTATAATGAAATCAATACCTGAAGGACAATGATAGTCAAATGCCGTGCAATAAATATGAGGCGAGTCTACTGTCTAATTTCTCCGTGTTAATTTCTCCGATACAGTCTCGCGCGCTGGAGATAAAAATGTTTTTTTAATCTTAATGTTTTGTTCGTCAAGTGTTGCCATTGCTTCTTTGAAATTTTTAATCAACAATTTGTTACCTTGAATAAATACCTTGCTAGTTTTATTCAAAGTTAAAAAAATGTCCACTAAAATTTTGCTTACGCAATTACCAAAATATTTTTAAATTGCCGTCTAGGCAATAATATGATTCAACTGAAATTCCAACTTTTTGAAGCTAATGTTGTTAAAGAAATGGCAATTACAGGTAAATAAAATTTGAATGCGTTTCCCTTTTTAGTATTTAGTAACTACTTCATGCTTGCAGTGAATAATTGGCTTTCTGCCCTTTGTTGCCCCCCCTCATATTACAGATTTGTACGGTTCTCCGTTTGTAATTGGATAATATTTCTTCTTAGATTTGTTCTCGCTCATGAGACTCTTAATGTTTGGGCAAACTAGCGGCCGAGCGGTAATGTAGTCGCTGAACACCGGTGATTCGGTCCGAGGTTCGAATCCCGGGAACGGGCTGGCTGCATGGGAGTTTTCGTGTTTTTCTTTATGTATAAAGTATATACGAGCCAGTTTCCATTATAAAGTCCTCCACGAAGGTATCCCTCTCCTTAGGAAGATATCCCTCGAGGCTTTGCCGTAATCACATAAACCAAGCAAATCCGTGAGATCGTTTGCTTTTATGATTAATTAATTGAACAAATGATTAGAATTAGGCAAAGCACGTAAAAGTTATCTCCTAAAGGATTAGATTATGTACATTAGGTTTTCGATATGGGCGTGGGCAACCCGCCTTTGGGTATGCCTTCGTGACAGACTTTCTAAGGTAAATGGGACAGGTCACCACAAAATGAACAGTTGTACCACCTTTTTAGACTACCAACTGATTCTACCAACTGATTGTTCATTTTGTGGAAATATCTACTATCCGCTAGACATATCCGAATAGGCCCGGAGATCAGTGGCATTTATTTAAAATTTCAAGTAATTACAAAAATTTAAATACAGAATCATTAACTTATTTAAACCAAAATGTAAATTAAAAATCTGAGAATATATCAGCACTGTAAGTGCTAGAAACTAAACTGGTTAACAAAAGAAATATTATAAGCTTATCTGAAATTATTTTCGTAGAAACTGGTTACAGTCAGTCTAGTGTAAGTTCAACGATTGTTCAACTTCAAAGTCTCGGATAATACAAGTTATTGAAAGTTCACTAAGGTTCACTGAAAGTTCTCTAAAAGTTGACTGAAAATTCACTGAATGGTCACCTCACTGAAAATAAAAGTTACTGAAAGTTTACTAATAGTGTAGAGAAATTAGCTTATTTCGAAGCAGGAGACATGAAAAATGAGCAATGCCATTGCCGGGTTTGATTTATTTAATTACGGCAAAGCACAGTAGGGCTACCTGCCTGAGGGATGCCTTCGTGGAGGACTTTCTAAGGGAAACTGGCTCGTATACACGTTACACATGGGGAACCACGAAAACGCCCATGCAGCCAGCCTGTTCCCGGTATTCGAACCTCGGAACGAACTACCAGTGTTCAAGCGACTTTACCGCTCGGCCGCTGGTGGGCGCAATTGCCGGGATTAGAACCTCGGAGCTCTGGAATACGAAGGCATGCTAAGGCATTATACCACGAAGGCGAGAGAAATACCTTATATTTCATTGAAAGTTTACTTCACTGAAAATCAGGGCTTAATTTCTAAAATTAGAAGTGCCGGAGCCCTATGGAAGACCGTTAAGAAAGAGGAACAAAAGTAAATAAATAAATAAAATGACTACTAAAATCATTAATAATTTAAATATTAAATAGTTAATTATTATGAAATTAATTATTATTTAATTAATTTTAATAATTAGTATTTGCCAATTATTATATAATTAAATAAAATTAATTTATTATTATTACTAAAATAGTTAATAAATAATTAAATAAAATGTAAAGAGATAAATTAAAATTTAATAAGCGATTTGTAATATAATTTTATTACAAAAAATAAAATTTTCGAGATCAAATTTCTACTGAAATTGTTGTTCAGTTACAAAAAAGAAGCGCCGGAGCCTTCTGATTTAGGGCTCCGGTGCGCTCCGACTAGAATTATGATTTATACCAAAGCCTAGCAGCGGCGCCGGAGCCTAGCACCGGTGGGCTCTGGCGCAATTTAAGCTCTGCTGAAAATGAAAGTCATTGAAGTTCAATTCTAGCTCGTATTCACGTTACTTATGATGGGAAAGACAACTAAGAATAACTCTGCAATCAACCCGTTTGCCTGGGATCGACTCCGAGTCGAACTTTCATAATGCAGTGGTCCTGACACTCAGCCACTGGTGGAGCATCTGCCTAAAAGGAGGGATGCCTTTGCGGAAAATTTTCTAAAGAAAACTGGCTCGGCTCATATATTACTTACTACACATACGAAAAACCACGAAAATGTTTAGAAAACAGATCCGTTAGCCTGGATTTGAACTCTATTCAAACTACAAGTATTAAATGATCCAGGTCCAGGATGCGAACCAAAGACTTTTAAACTACGAGCTATATACTTGTTAAGGTGAAACACCGAAATCTGGAGAATGTCGACTTTCACCGGTGAATGTCAACACAGAGACTTCACATAGTCGCTTGGTGCATGTCCGAAATATTTTCCAAATACTCTTATTTCTGTATTACACCGGTAAATGTCGACATTCACCATGTGCTAATGGTGAATGTTGAACATATAAGACTATTATATTTTCTTCTCCGTAATTCAGTCTCGAAAAAACGCACTTGAGACTTAAAATAAGAACTGAAAACACACAGTACATTCAAAATTAGAAAGGAAAATAATAGAAGTTAAAAACTTACTAAATTATGTGATTCAAATCTTAATTACTGCAACAACTTAAACTATTAAGACACTTTGTGCAAAAGAGGTCCTTGCTTTTACAACTGCATTTATTTGTTGAACACTTCCTTTTGCAATGACAGCAAGTACATATACTCCTCTTTTTTCGACCTACACCAGAGCATATCCGTGATTGTCGACATACACCGGTGAGGGTCCGAATGTACAAGAATGTATTGCAATATTCGATCTTTCACCAACGCATTTGGTGAATGTTGACATTCTCCGGTGAAAGCCGACATTCTCCAATTTCGGTCTTTCACGGTAATATACTCACATCACAAAGGAAGGATTACATTCTTCCCTACTCAGGGGCGTAGCTAGGGTTTTCAGCGCCCAGAGACAACTCAAGATTTTGTGCCCCTCTCTGTGCGCCACAAATGGAAAACACTTCATTCTAAAATTTCGTATCATCAATTAGGCGCCCCCTGGATGCTGCCCCCAGGACCCTTTGCCCCACACTAGCTACGCCACTGCCCCTACTAAAGCGCAATTGGAAAGCGGTAAGAGATCCGGTCGACCAAGTTCAGACAAGTAGTGATGAATTAATTATCTTCCACACGCAAAGGAGAAGTTCCATTTTCTAATTAACTAATTATCATATTCTTTAGCAGTCCGAATATTTTATACCTTTACCTTTTCCAGAAATACTTCAGGGAATAAAAATAATACCGTATTAACTCGCGTATCCCCTCTTTCTTTACAAATTTTATCGTCTTAAAATCGAGAGGGGAGAATTAGGCGGATCATTTAATTTCCGAAGGACGCGTTTGCAATGAGAACGTAACAAATGAAAAGCAGTCGTGGATTAACTCCGGGTAACTATCCCAAGATTGTCTCTTTAAAAGAAACCTACATTCCGATAAGAACCATAGTAATATTAACATATCTAATAAAATATCTTCATTTCTAATTACTTGTAACTTGAATCGTCGCCCGGTCTTATCGTCGTCTCCATAAGTAATTATGCCTCAAATCTCTAGAAGTAATTATGCCGCCTCGTTGAAATGTAGACTACATGCCAGTCCCTGCTTGATTTTCTGTGATGGGTAGCTGACAAGAAACTCGACAGTTAGAAGGCGAAGGTTGGGCGTGACCTTCGCAGGTAATTTGCAAGGGTTGGTCTTTGTTAGTAAGACGAAAACAATCACTAAGTGGGCGAATCCCTTATAAAATTTAGGGGAGCTCATTCTCTGAACGCACTGGGAAAGGGGAAAATGACGCGAATATTTCTAAAATTTTCAGAACATGGCGTAAAAAACTTTGGGGGGGATGCGAGAGGAAATATGGTATCCGGGTGTTGCTTTTTTGCACGAAAATCATCCCCCCTTTCTCACTTTGTCAGTTCAGCATGTAGAGTCATTTCGAACCAAAAAACAGTAAAATTCCCTGCCTCCAATGACATCACGAAAGCACGCAATCGGGAGGGCGAAAATTCGTTACATTCTCCCCCACTTACGGGATGACCAGGGTGAAAGTAACCAGATTGCCAAATCAAGGCCGTGACCAATTATCGTCCACCAACTTTTAATTTTGTTACAGACATTACATTTATTTCGATTCAAGAAAGAGGAGCTGTGTCTGAACTCCGGACCTTCTAGTTAGTAGCCGGATTTGCCTCCAGTTACACCATGAAGGCAGGCGGGAAAGAATAGTTCCTTACATTCTCCCCCCCCGTTAAAGGACGAATGGGAAGGAGGAGGACACAAGTGGTGACGAATTACCGTCCACGTTAATTTAGTTCGCGGCTCAGAGTCACTAGACTTATTTCTGAACATTTAACAAGAAAAATCTGTTATCGTTCGCGGGGATTTGAACTCGAGATATACTTCCAACTATACTACGAAGGCACGCACTAAGGAGGATAAAAATTTCTCGTGAGTATTCACGGGAAAAAAGAGATTAATAAAAATTATTTATTTCATTGGATTTAATATTTGGAGCTTCAAACAATGCTTTGACTACTTCCACATGACCATTCTGTTTTGCCCATTGAAGTGGGGTCCAACCACAATTATTTTTTGTATTTACCTGAATATTAGAATTATTCAGTAATAGTTTAACTATTCCTGCATGACCATTCCGTGCTGCCCAAGGAAGTGGGTTCCAGCCGTAATTATTCTTTTCATTGACGTGAATACGTTCATCTTTCAGTAAATTTCTTACTATCTCTATACAACCCGTTCGTGATGCACTATAAAGTAGGGTATAGCCACTCTTACTTACCTCGTTGACATCAAATTGGTTCATTCTTAGACTTATTACAAGCAAACGTAATGAATACAATACAAAAATATATTACTGAAATTGAATGGTATACAGGGTTCGTACACATTTCTGCACACGGAAATTAAGTGCTTTTAAGGACTTAATTTCCGTGCGCAGAAATGAAATTAATGAAAAACATTAAGGATCTATAAGCAAATGGGAACAGAATAATTTCAATTAAAAATATTATTCTATGCCTGAATTTCACTCTTGTAATATCATCCTAAAAATAAAATAGATTCCTAAGTAATATGCACTACTACTAAACATTAATTAACATAATTATTAATAAGTTTGAGAATAAAATAAACTTCATGCAGTATATCAAGTAGCATTAAATATTTTACACTTATAATAAAGGTAGGACATATTTGAAATAGTTTAAGTATTCATAACATATAAACCATGCAAGTTGGGATCGTGCTTTTAAAAATACAAGTAGAAATCACAATTCCAAATACATCTCTTCAAAAGAAATAAATTTGCACGGTATATTTATCAAAAAATAAACATAAAACTTACCCGTGCATGCAAATGGGGCGTTCCGTGTCGTAGAAATTTTGAATCATTCGTATCTTCAAAAACAACCACAATCTTGATACAGAAAGCACATTTTTCGAAACCGGAGCACAAAATAAATTATAATAACACACTTTCAGAAGCACAAAAGCAAAATGCACAAAATTATAAAGATTCTCGAAACACCAAACCATTCAACCAACACGGCTGCTGACATGCCCGTCGCAAAGGGAGTTTGGTTTGCCAGAATGTATAAGGAAAGTCAAGGTACCCAGATTTGGCGCGAAATCGCCCATTTAGCGATATGCCATAGACGGAACGAGAACATTCTGGAACTAAATTTTAGCGGTTTTTTTTAGGGAATATTCCGAAAGGTAGGTTAAAACTCTATGTACCCTGCCTATACTAGAAGATAGTAGTGTTTTAAAGGTCAGAGATTGGCAAGAGAGCAACGACACAGTCGAAAGTTGTATTTTAGGTCTTTGCCGTGAAGCTGTCTTCACGGTTATAACCTCAAGAGTGCGTTGCTGATTGTTTCCGTGTGTTTATAGTTGTTTTGTAAACGTGTCTTTGGAACTGTCCTGTGTAATAGCGCTTACTGGCCAATAAATTGTGTTTCAATTCTTCATCAATTACTCCAAATCCACAAACCCGTAATACAAAGTTTCGAAAGGAAATCATTTAATTCTGCATGTATTTTTGAGCCCAGTCTCAAAATTGCTTAGAAGACTAAAAGCATTTTCAATTCTGCTTCAAAAGAAACTGATGCTTGTACAGAGCAACCATATAATTGTTATCGAAGATCCTTAATTTTTTAAAAATTCCTATTTCTATTCTCGTCGAAATATTGGATGACATGAAAAAACTGAAATAACATGAATTTAAAGAGTTTTTAAAATTATTGTACATTTTATATCCGTGTGCTTACTTTGATGCTTCATTAGGATTAATCTATTTTTACGATTAGCGACTCTTCACCATAATCGCGAATGGGGCAAATTTTTTTCCCACCCCAGTTGGGGCAATTTTTTTTTTGCACCCCAGTTGGGGCAATTTTTTCCCACCCAGTTTTCCACCCCAGTTGGAGTAATTTTTTTTTTGCACTCAGTTGGGGCAATTTTTTAGGCATACCATCCTTCCCTTAGGCATACATCCTTTGAACACGTAAAAAATATTATAACTAAACTCCCTTGGTCTCTTGGAATAGGCATTGCAGTCATTTAGTTTGTATCCCGAAATACCGGAATAGCAGTAAACTGGGGAAAATAAATTGTAATTGTTCCCTTCCTATCTGTGTCATACCTTCTACAATTTCAAAGAACATAGTTTAAAGTAAACTCATTGTTCTACTCGGAACACTCACATGTGTGCCAAATCAATTAGGCGAAATAGTAGTTCTGATAAATGTTTTAATAGGAACTGGCAGCGGGAATCCAACACTGGTGTTAATATTAGTGGCGTCACTTAAAATTTAAGGCTGTGTAGAAATGTGAATACCTATTTTTGTAAAAAAGCAACTAGAACTTACTTAATAGGTATGGCGTTCACTCATAGCGGGAACGCAACTCTGTCAACGCGAACTTGATACAGGTGATGTGAGAGCAATAGTATGGTGAGTTTTCCAAATCTTATGTGTAGACGGTGGCTTTCTTCTTATTTTGATGGTCAAGAGCGCTCAATTTCCTTCAGATCGGAATAAAAGTGTACATTTGTACAAATTACACAACAAAGAAAAACGGGCACAGATTTTATATGTACAGATGATTCTAATACATTCGGTTAGTGTTATTTCATAAGTTCAGATAATTTATATGAATTTCGGCTTTTTTCTAAATCGCTTAGTTTGTGAAAAATAAAAGAATTAGTTTGAAAGGAAATTAAAATTCCTGCGCTTTGTTGAATGAGAAACATCTGCTGCGTGGTCAGCGTAAATATTTAATTTGGCTAGTGGCTATGCATTTCTTTTAAATAACTTGTTTGCAAAAGTTGGGTGACAAATATATTGCGATTTGCAACCGACTTCTTTTATACCCCCGAGCTAAATGATTACATTTGAAAAATAAATATTACCTTATGCTTTGCAGGATGCTTTACGGATGACCGTAAACACACGTCCGGTCACAGAAAAAGCTTTACGGATGACCGGAAACACACGTCCTTATTTATGTTTATTATTCATTTAGCTAAAATGACAGTGCAATTACTGCTAATTTCATTAACATACAAGTAATCCAACCCCATTATTGCTGTTTTATATGCTTATATATTTTCTGTAAAAATGCGTTTCTTTGCGTTTCTAAAAGCGGGCTGTAAACATAAATGTTTGGGAAACACAGCTTTAGGGCCCGATTCATGACATTTTTAACCACAGCGTTAAGTGATTTTTACGGAATCACGTGGTACTCTGACATCACAAGAAGTTAAATCGCAAGTATTGGTATTCTCATCAAAGCTAGCGTTAAATTTGACCGTTAAATTGATGAGACGGCTGTTAAAGTAAGGACAGGTCTGACCCTTCGTGTTAAATAAACAGATGATTATATTTCCGGCAATAAACATGGCGGAAGTTTTTGCGTCAGTTTTAGCTGAAGCGTATGTCATCGAAGCAATGCGTTCGATTTACATACAATATAGACAATAGATAATTAATTATTGTCAAGATTAATGAATTCCGGGCCCAGGAGAGTGTTGTTGGTGAGGTAAATTCAGCTTCGTATTTTTTCATAGAATGTTAGAAATATTATTCTTCGTATTTTTTCAGAATGTGTATTTTTATTTCACTGTCACTTATTGACGATCAACTGATTGTATAAATACAAAATGAATTGCGGAATGTGCATGTGTTTGTGCAGTAAAATTATCGCCAATACTGTTTGTGATGTTTCTTTTATTATCGCATAGTTTATACTGTTTGTAAAATTGTATCCTACATTTCATGTAAACTATGTGCTGAGTTATCACATGAAATTCAGTAATTATATTTCATGTATACATTATTCTTGATAAAGAACTATATCAGTAACTCACGTTGCCAGCCATAAAATTTTGTACACATGTCAAACTGATAAATGTGGTATGTGTGTAAAAATATCTACCTGCTGTATATTTAAGTGATGCATTTAATAAGCTTGTTTTTTTTGCTTAACTTAAATGCATATATATCTAAAATTGTGTATATTCCTCATTTTACTTAGCATTGTGGGCACGTATGATGGATATATTATTTATATTCAGCCATTGCAAGTTTTCAAATTTTATCCTTAATATACAGAACTGAAAGTTTTCTTAAGTATATATTGTGATTATGAGAGTTATTATATTTTGTGTGCTGTTAAAATATATTTTAGGATGTCTGTGTCTCTTTTATTTATAATAAACAGATTGATTTGATCAATAGCTTTATCAAAAATTTCATTATTTTCATTTGAAAAATTGAAGTTTCTCTAACACTAAAAATGTAAATTGCTGCAATGCACTTAATTCAATTACTAGTTTCTTAATGTTAACACCAATGAAATTTAGAATACAAATGAAAGTGAAGAGAAACACACTTGTGTAATATAATATTAAAATTAGTCAAAAAAGCAACTTGGGTTTGAGTTTCATTCAAAATCTATGCCACAGTAAGACTTTTTTTTCTTTTTTGGCCTAATAATTTTAGAATGTCTTTGAATATCTGCAATGCAAATACTGCACAGAGATCAAAATCTGCATTATTTAAACTTTTATTGTTTAAGATTTCCTAAAAACAGTTATTTAATAATTTAAAAAATTCTTCAGTATGCAAAATTTAATCTCTTTAAGTAAAATTTTTCTCCAATGCCCCTCTATAATGAGATGCATTGTGCAGCTCTTCAAATTGTACCTATTGTATTAGATAGACGCTCCTCAATAACCAGAAGCACTTTGCAGCTTCCCAACTTGCAGCTATTTTATTATGTAGACTCTCCTGTGTAACCAGAATCATTTTGCAGCTCCTCATCTTGCACTTATTGTATTAGATAGACGATGCTTTAAAACAAGAAGCATTGTGCAGGTTCTCAACTTGCACCTATTGTATTATATAGACGCTCCACTATAACAAGAAGCATTGTGCAGCTCCTCGAATTGCACCTACTGTATTAGATAGACGTTCCTCTATAACCAGAAGCATTGTGCAACTCCTCAACTTTCGCCTATTGCATTATATAGACGCTCCTCTGTAACCAGAAACACTGTGCAGCTTCTCAACTTGCAACTGTTGTATAAGATAGGCCCTCCTCTGTAACCAGAGGCATTGTGCAACTCCTCAACTTCCGTCTATTGCATTATATAATCGCTCCGCTATAACAAGAAGCATTGTGCAGCTCCTCATCTTGTACCTATTGTATTGGATAGACGATCCTCTATAACAAGAAGCATTGTGCAGGTCCTCAACTTGCACATATTGTATTAGATAGGCACTCCTCTATAAACAGAAGCTCCTCAACATGCACCTATTGTGTTATACAGACGCACCTTTATAACCAGACCTCTTGTGCAGCTCCTCAACTTGTACCTATTGTATTAGATAGACGCACTTCTGTAACCAGAAGCATTGTGCAGCCCCTCAACTTGAACCTATTGTATTAGATAGGCGCTCCACTATAACCAGATGCATTGTGCAGCTCCTCAACTTGCACCTATTGATATAGACCTATATAGACCTATATAGACGCTCCTCTTCAACCAGACACATTGTGCAGCTCCTCAATATGCACCTATTGTATTAGAAAGACTCTCCTCTGTAACCAGAAACATTTTGCAACTCTTCAACATGCACATATTGTATTAGATAGACGCTCCTGTATAAAAGAAAGCATTGTGCATCTCCTCAACTCGCACCTATTGTATTTTATAGACGCTCCTCTATAACCAGAAGCATTGTGCAGCTCCTCAACTTGCACCTGTTGTATTATATAGACGCTCCTTTATTACCAGAAGCATTGTGCAGCTCCTCACATTGTACCTGTTGTATTACACAGTCGCTCCTCTATAACCAAAAGCATTGTGCAGCTCTTCAACGTGCGCGCATTGTATCATATAGCCACTCCTCTATAACCAGAAATAGTCTGCAGCTCCTCAACTTGCTCCTATTCTATTATATAGACGCTCCTCTATAAAGAGAAGCATTGTGCAGCTCCTCTACTTGTACCTATTGTATTAGATAGACGATCCTCTATAACAAGAACCATTGTGCAGCTCCTCAACTTGTACGTATTGTATTAGATAGACGCTCCTCTATGACCAGAAGAATTTTGCACCTCCTCAACTTGCACCTATTGTATTATATAAACGCTCCTCTATAAACAGAAGCATTGTGCAGCTCCTCAACTTGCATCTATTGTATAAGATAGGCCCTCCTCTGTAACCAGAAGCATTGTGCAACTCCTCAACTTGCGCCTATTGTATTATATAGACGCTCCTCTACAACAAGAAGCATTGTGCAGCTCCTCAACTTGCGCCTATTGTATTATATAGACGCTCCTCTATAACAAGAATCATTGTGCAGCTCCTCATCTTGTACCTATTGTATTGGATAGATCCTCTATAACCAGAAGCATTGTGCTACTCCTCAACTTGCGCCTATTGTATTATATAGACGCTCCTCTGTAACCAGAAACATTGTGCAGCTCCTCAACTTGCATCTATTGTATAAGATAGGCCCTCTTCTGTAACCAGAAGCATTGTGAAGCTCCTCAAATTGCACCTATTGTATTAGATAGACGTTCCTCTATAACAAGAAGCATTGTGCAGCTCCTCAACTTGCGCCTATTCTATTATATAGGCGCTCCTCTATAACAAGAAGCATTGTGCAGCTCCTCAACTTGCGCCTATTGTATTATATAGACGCTCCTCAACTTGTACTTAATGTATAAGTTAGGCGGTCCTCTATAACCAGAAATATTCTGCAGCTCCTCAACGTGCGCCCATTGTATTATATACACGCTCCTCTGTAACCAGAGACATTGTGCAGCTCCTCAACTTGCACCTATTGTATTAAAAAGACTCTCCTCTGTAACCACAAAACATTTTGCAGCTCCTCAACTTGCACATAATGTATTAGACAGACACCCCTCTATAACCAGAAACATTGTGCAGCTCCTCAACTTGCACATATTGTAATAGATAGGGTCTCCTCTATAACCAGAAAATTCGGCAGCTCCTCAACTTGCACCTATTTTATTATATAGACGCTCCTCTATAACCAGAAGCATGGTGCAGCTCCTCTACGTGCACCTATTGTATTAGATAAGCACGCCTCTATAACCAGAAATATTGTGCCGCTCCTCAACTTGCAGATAATGTAATAGACAGACGCTCCTCTATAACCAGAAACATTGTGCAGCTAATCAACTTGCACCTATTGTATAAGATAGGCTCTCCTCTGTAACTAAAGCATTGTGCAGCTCCTCAACCTTCACCTATTGTATTAGATAACCGCTCCTCTATAACCAGAAGCATTGTGCAGCTCCTCAATCTGCACCTATTGTATTAGCTCACCGGGCGGCTCGCATTCAAATCTATTTACGTCTCGAAAACTTCAGTAAAAATTAACCATGTTTACAATTTTTTTTCATTTAGAGTGAACCAAAATTGTCCTGAAAACGGCCTTTGTTAGATTTTCTTCCCCCCTCCTTGTAGGGCGATCAACAAGTCGTTTCACTTAAGTAATGGTTTCCTACTGTCCTTTGATTACCGCCTAGAGGCGATTAAGTAGATGGGCTGCTTTTGCCCTTACGGAGAAAGGAACACGTTTTGTGTCCATGCTTTGGTTAGACGAAAAGAGATATTTTTTTCTGGAAATCCAAAACAGAAAAGGAAGTTTTGTATTGCCTTGTTACTAATTTTGTGCATATTTCTAATCTTAATTGCTTATCAGAGCCGTGCCAAGATATTTTTTCACCTGAGGCAGAAACTTCAATGCGCGTCTATATAAATATAAAAATAGCTACACTTGTATCAAGCAAAAGTAATTGTATTAAATCAAAATGTCATAACTCTTACAGCATAATTATACCATAATTCTTAAAGTATTTTTTAATCGTAGTTTTATAAATTCAGAGAAATAATGTAGCCAATTATTTATAATTTTCAAATGAAAACGTTGAAAAATTCGTTTTTGATAAATAAGAAATAACACTGAAATGCATATTGCATTAATTTCCAGGTTTTCTTGCAATTTTTTTGGTTTGTTTTATTGATTTAAGTTTGACGAAGCCTATTTCCCTAATAATTAAAGTAATTTTCGATTTCGTATAGCCAATTTGGCGCCTCTTCTAGTGATTCACATGAACCCGGCTTTGTTGCTTTTTAAGTATAAATGTTATTGATTTTTATTGCGTTTCGCTATTTTAATGTACGTTTGTAGAATGTTAATTTGTTTTTATATGCATATTTCTGTAATATAATCTTACGACTAGTGAGACAGTGTAGTTTAACTAATTTTCTGCTTTTGATTCATGTTGTCGAGCTTTAACGCTAAGAAAAAATTTATAAGAGGCTTAAAATACCTAATTCCTATTGAAAGCTACATGTAATTGATAATTAAATTACTATTAAAATAACAAACACATGCTCAGTGTCAGTCATTTTGACATAATGTTTGTAATTCATTTTACCACAATTTATTTCGTTTATCTTGTTTCATATTTATAAAAGGGGAGTTTACCTTTATCGCATTTATTGGTTGATAGAAGTTATGAAATATTGAATATTTTGAAACAAATTTCAGTCATAATAACCTTATAAAAAATTTTCTACATATAGACAAGATGTCACAGATACCTCTCAGTTTCCGAACTAAATTACATGGTACTGAAATTCGGTGCATTTTCATATGATTATTTTTGACAGAAAGAGTTACCTTATGTAAATCATAAAAGAACATTGTTTTAGTTCTTAATTAAATATAGCACTTGTATTAAATTGCTAAAATTCATTGTTAGGAAAATCTCGCTCTAAAAAAATTAGACACTTTTACCTTTCAAAGTGGAATTTTTGTGGTTTTCTCTGTGCATAATGTGGGCGCGAGTAAGTTTTTCTTAGAATGTCCTCCACAGAAGCATTCCTCCCTTTAGGCAGATAGCTCTCGCGTGCTTTGAAGGAAATATAAAGCAAAACAAAACAAAAGCTTCAAAATTGGTGTTTAACATTTTTTGGGGTTCAAATACGCAAATTACTTAGAGATCTCAATACACGTTATGAAATGTTATTATTTAAATAAATAAAAGCAAGCTGAGGATTTCCATTTAAATTGTTTGTTTTAAAATAAAAAATAAGAACAGTAAGTTTTGAATAAATCTTGTCAACATCAAGCAGGGACAGGAACATGCCAATGTAAAATTTAATATTAGGCCAAAAAGAAACGCTTTGACGTAGATTTTGGATAAAACTTAATCAAATTCGCAGGTAGTCAGAGACAGGCGTTTCTTCAGTAGAGAGAAAAAAATGTTTCTAAAGTATTTCTGTATTTATTATATAAATGTTTTAATGCTTCCATAGCACTGCTAATCGATAAAATTTATTTGATGAAAAGTAGGAAGTTTGCTTTTAAAATTCCGATTTTTCAACCTTTTTCAGTGACATATGTGGCATCGAAAAACACGTCTGGCCAGGAGGCAGATTAATGGCTGAAAAATTCTTATAATTTAAAGAGGCATCGAACAAGAAAATTTAGGGATGGCGAAATTCTAAGAATTTGGCACTTGACAACGGCAAAAGTTTTAGAATGTAGAGAGCTACAGAATTTAGGCAGGGCAAAATATTTTAAATTTATAGAACATCGGTCAGTAGATTTGCGACTGCGTATCAGTAGAATTAAGATCCCACAGCGATTGCACTGAGAAACAAATCGACCTGCTTCTCGATTATGCGGATGGACGCAGATTAACTTCCGAAAGCTCAGTGAAGCAAGAGTTATACATAATGCAGCTATTTACGATTTCTGCTATAATAAACTGAAATTTAATATAATAATTTAACACTATCAGTTTACGAAAACATGATGATACTTTTGAGAAATTTTCTTTAATTCCCCAGTACACTAAAAAAAAAAAAAAAGTACAATAGATTATATAATGATATTACTAAAAAATTATGCCGATGACGCATTTAATTTATATCTTTTTATTAATCTAAATAAATATGTCATTGGGTTTTCCATAACTTATAGTTTTGCAAATTAAAAATGCTCTATAATATAATATGTGATTATGGTATTATTGGTATGGTAGTACTATTCGAGCCAAAGAAACGAGGGTTATCTGCCTAAATGGGGGGATGCCTTCGTGGAGGACTTTCTAAGGGAAACTGGCTAGTATACACGTTACACGTGGGGAAAACCACGAAAACGACCATGCAGCCAGCCCGTACGCGGCATTCGAACCTCGGACCGAACTACCAGTGTTCAGTGTCTTTACCGCTCGGCCGCTGGTGGGTAATATGTGATTATGAAAGCTGTGTAAAAGAAGAAAAATTCTTGCACATTCGTCAGGCAGCATGCGATGGACACCTGCTTGAGGAAAAGGATGTGTTTGTAGATGACTTTTTCAGGGAAACTGGTTTGGTATATTCAACCTAAAATTCACCAAAATACCAAGCAACGAACGCATTCGCCGGAATTCAAACTTAGGCAAAACTACCAGTGTTCAGTTGGAAAAGAGAGTTAACAACATAAACAGGCAACATGTCTGAAATTAGTATTTATTGCATCCAACAGTGATATGATTTTCTGATATAATTTAATGGAGTATCACTGTAAAAGAATGGGAATCTTTTTTTTTCCCCTTTTGTAAGGAGATTTTTTTCCGCTTTGTTTTCAACATTTGGTTGAAATGCAAATTAAATAAATATTTACAAATGCAGAATATTGGATAGTTATTGATGATTTCGAGATTCAGTTTCTGAAATCCATTTCATGTGTCATTTCCTTAAAAAGGTGATACTGAAACCAACTTTCGAGGAGTAAAATGATTACTAGAAAAGAGTTTCCGATTTCTTTCATTCTTTTATTCCCATTATAAATTTATCACGTAGTTCTTAGAACATTCTTCTATCCGTAAGTGATGATTTGCTTTTCGAGAAAATTTTCTGAAAGGAATAAATTACTTAGTCTTCAAACCATGGGAAAATCTTGCCATCGCCGGTATTTAATTCCCTTCATTTACTGAGATAACCTGCTTTGTTATAAGTATGGTACTTGTTTTCTGATTTTTACTGAATTTGCATGCTCAAAGCTATCTAAATAAAGAAACGCTATTGTGAATATCAGGGTATGAGTACATATATGAAAGCGTTATATATTTTTCAGAATTCCCCTATGAGCTGTTTATTCTTAGGGCAGAAAGAGGAAAAAGCTTGCATACATCGCCATTCCCGGAAACAAGACAGTACCGAAAACATTACTAGACAGTCCGGTTTACCAAACAATAGAGTTTATCTGATTCCTAGTTGTAAAAGTTGACAGTTATAAATTGTTATGTTCATGGCGACCTTCAGAAGCCATCAAATTACTTCAAAAGTTCCGCTGCTATAATTTTGACTGCAATTTTGTTCCTTTAAATTTTCGAAAACACCTATTTTTTAAGTATTTTTCGGTACTTATATTAATATTGATACAAATAATATAGAAAGCACCAAACGTAGCTATGATGTATTTCAATTTGTCCTTAGTATTTTCTCACATATAGTATTAACACTTTGTCTACACGTTTCTAATGTTTCACCATAGTAAGCCTTCTCTTTCCGAATGTATTCAGTTCCTCTTCGCTTTCGTTTTCTGCTTCTTCTTTTTTTAAAATTTTATTTATTTATTTATTTAATGTTACCATATCCTGAATTTTACTCTAGCTATTAGCTAGAGTAGCTACTAGGTAGCATTCATTATAATACACTGCTCAAAAAAAAAAATGGGACAGGGCTATATCTCCCGTTCTACTGGGGCGATTCACGAAATTCAAATTGCGTTCTTCATGTGTCGAAAGCGCGACTTAGGATATATATTAGATTTATATATAGCACTATTCTAACATAGGTATTTTGAGAAAAAATTGGACTTTTTCTGAAATAACATACCAATTTTTTTACATATTTCGATTCTATTTCGATTTTTTACATATTCTCTAATTCGACTCAAATTATGCCAGAATACCAAGTTTTCTAAAAATCGTACGAGTAGTTTTTAAAATATTAGCGCTCAAAATTTTAGCTCCTCAATGTTAATTGAATTTGGCAAATATTTATTTATATCTCTTTTTTCATTAAACTTTTCTGATTTTTTCTCTCACATTTCGAAATTTAGGTTCATTCCAAATAAAATTTACCCATTTTTTGTGTTTTATTTTTTAAATTTCTATTTTTAAATAATTTTTATAAATTTTTCGAAAAAAATTTTGAATTATAACCTATAAAAATTTTACCATCATCTTAAAGTAGGTATATTTTTAAGCATATCTGCAAAAAATTAAACTTTTTTATTCATTATTTTCTAAGATATACACAAATTTACATATTTTCGCGTTTTGAAATTTGGCATCTTTTTTTTGAGCGATAATAACGCCAAATGTGGTCTATGGATTTTTGTTACACTATATTGCCACAGCTATTTTTAACCTTAAATTTCAAGTAAAATTTTACGAAGAATTAATTATATGACATTTTTTCCCTCAATGATGGTTAATAAATATTTATTAATACTATATGAAAAGCTATTTTTTTAAATAAATTTTTTAATATTTTTTTTTTAATTTCTCTCTATCTTTTTTTTTTTTTTTTTTTTTTTTTTTTTTTTTTTTTTTTTTAAATAAGTAAATTTTTACCTTCGGCGTTTTATCGTCTGCTACTTTACTTTGTTTAAATCGAATTGTCTAAAACTGAGAATTTTCGTTTGATGTTTATTTGAATTTTATGACATTAACTGCACTATTTATTTCTAAATAAACTGATGCTTTTGAAGTGGCTGAAAGAGCGGCTGATACTATCATCCATATTTTTAAAGCACAGTATATTTTTATAGAAACATGAGATTTAGAATAATCATTTTTATAAAAGTCAAATTATGATATAAACATACAACCCTCTAGAGACTGAATTAATGGAAGTTCAATCGTTATGTAGAAATGATCTGCAGCTACTTAATCGCTGGATAAGTCAGCAGATTCCGTGGACAAGTAAGAATAATTATATAAACGACACCCAACATTCTGAACTCAATTAACAACGAGGATACGATGTTTATTAAATGAATTCAAGAAGTTTTAAAACAAAAAATCAACTAATTTTTTATCCTAAAATGTATTTTGGTGCGTAGCGTATTTTCATTATTCTAATTTAAAATTCTAATAATTCTTAAAATTCTAATTTAGAATGTAATTGTCAAGAACTGATTCCAAATCATCAGTAATATAACAAGTAATTATTACGGTTATTAATAAATCCTTCTTATAAAGTAATTGCAAATATATCAAAAAACTTTGTCTGCAAATATTTTTCTGCGCAAATATTTTATATAAAAAACACGTGTTTGTCCTAGTGTATTTTATTATTTCTTAAATTTTAAAAACTAAATAATGATAAAACATTTTTTAAGTAAAATATAAAAATTAGAAAAATATATTCAAATATTGATTCCCCTAGCTTTAGCAGCTACAAACGCGCTTATCAATTCCTTTATATTTAATTTATCCGAAATTTGGCTCTCTTTGGACACACGACCAGTCCGATAATTTCTCCGGCGCCATCGTAGATCACAGGTAGTTTTTTATACTTTTAAGTTTTGAAAAATTTCGTTCTCCAGTAGCCACCGAAATTCTCAGGGTTAAAAAAATCCGTAAAATATATTGCAATATTTGGAAATGTATCGGTAAGATTGTTTTAATAAATATAATTTAAAACATCAATATGTGACAAATCCTCTTTGGCAAAACGCGCAAAGATTTTATTTCTTCCGTCAGTATCCTTTCCATTAACATTTTTAGTATCCATTAACTTTTGTTCTAATCCTCTACAATGCTTTAAAATTTCTTTGTCACTCCAGGTTTTTAAATTAGGTATATGCTGAATTGAAGTAAATGTAATGTTCTTTTAATCGACTGAATATTTCAATAATTGAAGAAATAGTAGTGTCTAATATTATATTGTAATATTCAACCTTAAATTTTTCTTTCAGATTTTTGATTGGTTTGTTCATCTTGAAGTAGTTTCTTTTTAAACCAGTTTCGACTTAAAACCTGTTTCGAAAAAAAGCTTGTTTTGTTTCGACTTAAAAGCCGTTTTTTTAAACCTATTTCGAAACTCAGTATCCACCCCAAACCATCAGCAACGATACTTGCATTGGCAATTGCGTGTTCACACGCTTCATCAGGTCTACGATTATTCAGTTCTGATCTAAGATTTTATAAATTGTCAGTCACGATTTGTAAATCACTTTATTTCATTTACCACGTTTACTAAATTTAAAACATCGCGCCAGATGTTAATGGAACAAATGAATTTAAACGTCAAACCATCTGAATCAACTCTTTTGCTTGAGTTCTTAATTCTACGTCTCTTGTTTGATCTTCTTGAATATTTATTAACGCTCTCAAATTTCACTTCGCCCACCAGCGGCCGAGCGGTAAAAATCGCTGAACACTGGTAGTTCGGTCCGAGGTTCCAATCCCGCGAACGGGCTGGCTGCATGGGAGTTTTCGTGGTTTTCTGCATGTGTAACGTGCATATGAGCCATTTTCCCTTAGAAAGTCTTCCAAGAAGACATCGCTCCCTCGAGGCTTTGCCATAATCACACACACACAAATTTCCCTTCAAATCGTTTTCTTCGATCTCCCGTTGCGTCTTAAACTGAAGCTCAAAGCCTGAATTCTACTGTTGGACAGTGGTTTTAATATGTTTCCTCCTGCTGCTCCTCCTCCTGCTACTTCTTCTCCTGCTGCACATCCTCCTTCTGCTCTTCCTGCTCCTGCGGCTCCTCCTCCTGCTGCTCCTCCTCCGCGGCTACTCCTCCTCCGCTGCTCCTCCTCCGCCCGCGGCTCCTCCTCATGCTACTCCTCCTCCGGCTGCTCCTCCTCATGCTGCTCCTGCTCCGGCTGCTCCTCATTCTGCTCCTCCTCCTCCCGCGGCTCCTCCTCATGCTGCTCCTCCTCCGGCTGCACCTCATACTGCTCCTCCTCCTCATGCTGCTCCTCCTCCGGCTGCACCTCATACTGCTCCTCCTCCTCATGCTGCTCCTCCTCCGGGTGCTCCTCCTCATGCGGGAGGAGGAGCAGAATGAGGAGGAGCCGCGGAAAGAGGAGCAGCCGGAGAAGGAGCAGTATGAGGAGGAGCAGAATGAGGAGGAGCAGAATGAGGAGCAGCTGGAGGAGGAGCAGAATGAGGAGCAGCATGAGGAGGAGCCGCGGGAGGAGGAGCAGAATGAGGAGCAGCATGAGGAGGAGCCGCGGAAGGAGGAGCAGCCGCAGGAGGAGCAGCATGAGGAGGAGTAGCCGGAGGAGGAGCAGCCGGAGGAGGAGTAGCAAGAGGAGAAGCAGCAGGAGGAAACTTATATTACCTTAATTCCACTGTCCAACACCAGATGAAAATGTAGAATTCAGGCTTTGGGCTTGAGCTTAAGACGCTACGGAAGATCGAAGAAAACGATTTGAAGGGAAATTTGTGAATGCTCATAAATATTCAAGAAGATCAAACAAGAGACATAGAATTAAGAACTCAAGCAAAAGAGTTGATTTAGATGGTTTGACGTTTAAATTCATTTGTTCCATTAAGATCTGGTGCGATGTTTTAAATTTAGTAAATGTGGTAAATGATATAATGCAAAACTCTAAATGTGATTTACAAATCGTGATTGACAATTTACAAAATCTTAGATCAGAACTCAATAATCGTAGACCTGATGAAGCGTATGAATACGCAATTGCCGATGCAAGTATCGTTGCTGATGGTTTGGGGGGTGGATACTGACTTTCGAAACAGGTTTAAAAAAACGGCTTTTAAGTCGAAACAAAACAGGTTTTTTTTTCGAAACAGGTTTTAAGTCGAAACTGGTTTAAAAAGAAACTACTTCAAGATGAAAAAATCAATCAAAAATCCGCGACAAAAATTTAAGGTTGAATATTGCAATATAATATTAGACACTGCTATTTCTTCAATTATTGAAATATTCAGTCAATTAAAAGAACATTACATTTACTTCAATTCAGTATATACCTAATTTAAAATACTGGAGTGACAAAGAAATTTTAAAGCATTGTAGAGTTTTAGAACAAAAGTTAATGGATACTAAAAATGTTAATGAAAAGGAACCTGAATTTAAGATTGCTCAATTGCATAAACTGATTACTGAATGTCCCGATTATGATGAGGAGTTTACTCGAGAACTACTGGCTGCAATTAGAGAAGAAAGGGAACGAAAAGAAGAATGCGAAAGAGAAGAAAGAGAAAGACAAAAGGAACGCGAAAGAGAAGAAAGAGAAAGAAGAGAAGAACGCGAAAGAGAAGAAAGAAAAGAAGAGCGAATTAGAGTCTTTGAGCTACAGAAGCTTCAACTGGAAGCAATGGCTGCCACAGCACAGCCGGTAGAAACTACGCAGTTACCTGAGCAGCCTTTAAAAATGAGAATTTACGATGTCATGCCACGTTTCAACCCTAAAGAAGATGAAATAAGTTTATTTCTGGTGTTATTTGAGCGTCAAGCTAAAATAATGAATATACCTGCTTAAAATCAAGTGACTCAACTTATTTCATTGCTGCCTCCCGACATTCTTCAGCTTATTCCTAGAGAACCAGAAGAGGACGCGAAAAAGTATGAATATGTAAAACCTTTACTGTTACAACGATTTAAATTAAGTGCGGAAAAATTTCGACAGCTATTTAATAAACACCAAAAATCTACTGAAAGTACTTGGTATGATTTCTACTATGAATTAAAGAACTATTTAGAAGAATGGCTTAACAGATTAAACATTAAAACTTTTGAACAGCTAAAAGATCTCATGCTGGTTGATCAAATAAAAAAGCGTACCTCTCCTCATTTCAAAGAACATTTTATGGATCAATGGACAACCATCATTTCACCTACTGAAATAGTTAAAAAAATTGAAGATTTTGAAGATGTGAGGAAAACAATAAAACCGAAATTTTCTGTCAATCAGACTGAGAAAATGAACAAAGGATCATTTAAACCGCGTTATGATAATTTTGTGAAAAAAATAGAGCATCCGCCTCATTTTAAGCATTCTGATAAATGGGGCGATTCAAAATACCAGAAAGATCACCGACAAAGAAGTCAATTTCAAAACAAGAACCAAGAAAATTTATGACAAAAGGTATCGGCCACGTTGTTTCGATTAATGATCATACGAACATTTTAAGCCTCAGTGTCCTCGCTTAAAACCAAATGAAAAGGTAAATTGCCTATCTTCGAATGATGATTTGTTAGAGACATATACAATTAACGGTTTAGTTAATGGGCATGAAATGCCTATTCTTCGAGACACAGGAGCCACTGTTGATGTTATTTCTCGGAAATACATAGATAACGTAAAAATGACTGGAGAACATGTCTGGGTACAATATCTTTTAAATGACTATTTAGTGTGTCTACCGTTAGCGGAAGTTGAAATTAATTGCGAACTTGGTCATATAAAGACAAAGGCAACTGTTGTTACAAATGATCCTGGCAGATATGTATTGGGTAACAAAACTGCTCAGTTGTTCAAAAAGAAACAATTCTTAAATTTAGAAAGTATAAATGCGGTTTCGACCCGATCTCAAGTAAAACCATCTCGAGAAGGAGATCGAAGTAGAGACACCGAAATGGGGAAAAAAGAACTGTTTGTTATTGAGTCTGACAAAGATATTTTACCGCAAGCTGATGAGAAAGACAAGGAAATTAAGAAAATAATTAATGCTAATTCAAAGGAATTAATTGAATCTCAGCATCAAAGCAGAGATCTAGCCTCATTGTTTAGCGAAGCTAAAAGTGAAAATTTCGGAAATGATTTCAAAGTAAAGGAGAGCGAGCTGTTGATGAAAAAGAAATTAGATAAAAATGGAAATGAAAATGAAGTAATTGTTATTCCTGAAAAATATAGGGATAAAATGCAGAACTACACAACTTTGATGCAGAACCAAACAAATAATACTGCTAAAACTCAGGGTAATTTGGTAAATACTCACCCTCCTAAAAGTCAAGCTCCTGTCAATGCTTCACAGAAATCTGACAAACAATCTAAGCGTTCATCTCTTGATGAGAAAACTGAAGTTATTTATCTGGAAGTTGACTCACCTTATATACCTGGTGATTCATCTTCTATGGATCATGTGTGTGATTATTCCTCTACAAGTTCCCCAGTTCCTCCTCCAAAAAGTAAAGATGTGTTTGGCAGTTCGTTAGCAGCAGATCAAAGAAATTCTTATAAAAGAACTCATGAAGGTGCTTCTAAAGCTGAGAAATTAAAAATACATTCAGAATATAAGCTCGCGTCAGAAAACTTAGCAAAGAGGCATAAACATGATAGAGGATACTCAAAGTTGCCACATTCAATGAGAATGCAAGTAACAGATAAGAACAAAGGTTCATCTCGCAACAAGCAAAATATATCTGAAAAGAAAGAACTGACAAAATTAAACGATTCTTAGTTAAAAGTTCCAGATGAATTGCCAAGTTCTGGAGTTGAGATGCAAGTCAAGGAGAAGTTTTTAAAGAAACTAAACAGACAAGAGCAAGTTGTTGAAAAAAAATAAACGCCACAAAAGCCTCTGTCACACTCACCTGATTTCAATAAGGAGTTTATTTTGCAAACTGATGTTTCAGACTCTGGTATGGGTGTCATTGTAGCTCAAAAAGGTGAACGAGACAATGAACATCCAATATTATACCTCAGTAAGAAGTTTACAGAAACTGAAAAAAGTACTGTACCACAGAAAAGGAATGCGCCGCCATAATATTTGCTGTAAAGAAACTTCAATGTTATTTAGACGGGCATACTAAATTCCTCATCATGACCGATTATAATCCCTTATTTTGGCTCAAAAATAATGTGAGTCTAAATCCACGACTTATGAGATGGCACTACAACCCTACAATTACACAATCGTTCATTGAAGTGGTAAAAACCATAAAAATGTAGACGCATTAAGTCGTACTCCCTGGCCTGATTAAATAATTTGTTTCTCTATATAGATAAAAAAATATTTTGTTCCTTCCTCTCTTCTTCAGTGTATCTTATTATGTTATATCTTGTATTTCAATTCTGTATTGTGCTGATATTGTTGTTTTGAAAAAAAAAAAAAAAACCGTAAATAAATTAAAGTTTATCTGGAGGGGGGAGAGGTTGTAACATCTTGTTATTTAATGTTGAGATATTTGTAATCGCATTCTTACTGGTTAAAAGGAAGTATAGCTTTCTGTCAAGTCCGAAACATTCATTAGCTTTCAGCCAGGTCCGAGTTATTCTGAAACTAAATCCCATTCTGTATGTTTCTTTTGATTGGTTATTTATTGTGTCTTGTTTATGATTTGTTAAACCATGATCTGTTATAAAGTTATATATATAACCTTTGTAACCACTTATCGCCACTTAGTATTATTCTGTTATTCTGCTTACTTAGTATTATTCTGCTTGCATGTAACTCTGCGTATTACTCTGCATATCTCAGTAATAAATATTTGTTTTGCGAACCACGGCATTTTCTATGTTTAACAGCAGAGCGTGGTTCCTTCAAAAGTTAGAATTCGCTGATAGTTCCCTAATTGAACCTTCAGTGTAATAATTTATCGTTCGCGTGATTTTGATTTGGTATATTGTGAATGATGGCTTTTTCCGGAGGTGAAAGGGAAGCTTTTGGTGTAGCGCCATTTGACGGTGTTAATAACTTTACTGTTTGGTGTCGAAGAGTTCGAGCAGTATTTACGGCAAGAGAATTGGATACGTTTTTGGAAACAGAAGCAGTTGCGGACAGAGTTGCAATCAAAAAAGGCTTATGCCTTAATACTTGCCCTTCTAAGTGACAATGTTATTGCTTCTCTTCAACGTGAAGACACTGCATGTAAAATATGGAAGAAACTACAAGCTACGTATAGCGCTAAAGGTGCAGTGAGTCAAATTTTAACGCGCAAACGTCTAGCTACCATAAGGAAATCCAAGGATGTGTCAATGAGACAGCATATCGACAGCATAATGAACATGGTTAGTAGTTTACGCGTCTCTGGCTCTGAAGTAAGCGATTTTGATATTATTATTTACATTTTAATGTCTTTGCCAAAGGAATATGAAAATATTAAGGCATCTCTAGAGAATCAGCCAAGCAATAATTTGAGTTTAGATTTTGTTACAAGTAGACTTATTGATTGTGAATCTCTTATGTTTGATTATAAAAATGAAAATAAGTATTCTAAACCAAATACAGATAACTCTGTTTTTCTGTTTTTATTATTGCTCGTAAAGAATTGTTTTGTACTTATTGTAAAAGAAAAGGACGTTATGTTAAATTTTGTAGGAAAAAGAACTGTGTCTGTCATAACTGTGGGAAAAGTGGTCATTTCAAAAGTGAATGTTTTGATAATTCTAAAAAGCAGGCAAATTCAAATAGTAATAAGTATGCTTCCCCTGCAATATCTTTTATGGCTGGAAATCTTGTTCATGATCAATTTTTTATTGATTCTGGTGCAACTTCTCATATGTCTTCTCACAAGGAATGGTTCACCTCAATTAAGCCTAAGACTGGAACTGTTAAGTGCGCGTCTAAGTCGGCGGTTTTAGAAGTGGAAGGAATTGGGGTTGATCTTTACATTATGGTAACTTGGCGTTTTTTTGGCGAAAATTTGGCGACCAACTCTCGTACAGCAACCCTCTATTTTTGTTTCCCGCCGCCATTTTGTCTTCACGAAGTAAAGACATGTTTCTTTTCTTTTTATCTACTGAACACTTCTTCCAAGAACCTACTAGCCGAATTACACTTATGCTAGAAATTTTATCTAACAAAACTGCTTAATCATGACAAATATTCACTGCAAAATTGGGAAAAAGTGCACAATACCATACTCCTTACGCGTTTTTCAAAATAACACATACACATAAACCATGTACACGCCGACTTATTTTTACTTAAAAAAACATCCCAGAATTGCACAAAAATGGCATTGCGCACACTCTTCAGTATATCCATGTACACTACTTTTTTCTCATAAATTAGAAAAATTTCACGAAAATACATGACAATTTTCTCAATCTTTAAACCCGGTAAAAAGAACATATATGAAATTACCTGATCGCGAAAACGTATTTACCCTTTCCAAATATGAACATTTCCACATATAAAATAAATAAAATATCCAAAAACTTTTACCTCTAAATCATCTATTACATTATACACGTCACCAACGAATTCATACCGCAACCATTACAAATACTTAGTATCAAATATTTAAATTATTTCCATGCACGTTTACTTCAACTAAAACGTATACCAAATTCCTACAAACATAAAATTCACAAAATAACTATCATTTAATTAAAATATAATTAAATTCAAAAACACTACTTAAAATATAAATGAGCACATACATTAAATTAATACATACATAAATACACATTTCGAATTCACTTTAGTTACGGCCATGGGATCCAAAAATTCACGAACACTGTTTCACACAACACAGAATAAAGCCAAATACAAAATTTCCAGATTTTTTCCCGATTTCCCCTCTTTTCCGATTAAAGAACCGTAATTCGTCCATTAATATCACATGACGTATCCCATGATCTCTCATTTCCCTCACACAAAATAATGCGTAATCGGAACTGAGTACTGCTCACATTATTACCAAAGTCCCAGGTAGTATCCTTTATCGCCTCCAAAATGTCGCCAAACTACCAGTTACCATATTGTAAAGATCAACCGGAATTGGTGATATTTGCGGTAAAACTAAGAATGGTGTTGAAATAATGTTAAAAGATGTTCTTTACGTTCCAAAACGGACAATTACATAAACGGACAATTACATAAACGGACAATTAATTTCTTTTAAAAATATTGAAGCAGCAGGTTTGAGCGTAATTTTTAAAAATGAAATAGTTTATATTGAAAACAAAAACAAGCGTTTTAGATTTGGATACTTTGATAAATGCGGACAATATTTTAGTGATTTTTCCCCAAATTTATTTACAGCTTTAGCTGTAAAGAATGATGATTTATGGCACAGAAGGTTAGGACACTGCTGTGATCAAAAATTAAAACTGATGAATCTTCCTGCAAAAGAATCCTTTTGTGAAGTATGTGTTCGTGCCAAACAATGTGCTTTGCCTATAGGAAAGGGTCCTCGCATAAAAGAATCCAAACCACTTATAACTATACACACTGATATATGTGGTCCAATAGAACCTCAAACACTCCATGGGGAAAGGTATTTCATGACTATAATTGATGAATATTCGAGATTTATGGAAATCAGACTGCTCAAAAGAAAAAGTGACATTGCTGATGAACTCAAGCTATTCTTTAAATTGAATCCAACTGTTGCAAAACTGCGCTGTGACAATGCCAAAGAATATGTCAGTGGAGAATTGCATGAAGTTGCTAAAAGAGCAGGTGTAAAAATAGATCCTGCACCTCCCTATACACCTTTTCTAAATGGTGTTGCTGAACGAGCAAATAGAACTGTACTGGAAAAAGCTAGAGCAATGATACTTGAGGCAAAATTACCAAAATTCCTTTGGGGTGAAGCAGTACTTACGGCTGCTTACATAAATAATCGACTCCCAAATAGTTCAATTGACAATCATGTTCCTTATTTTCTGAAGTATGGTGAAAATCCTGATTTAAAAAACATGCGTGTATTTGGCTGTGATGCTTATACTCTAGTGCCACCATCGCAAAGAAAGAAACTAGATGAAAATTCTGTCAGAATGATATTTGTAGGTTATTCCACAATGGGATATCGTTTAATGATTCCAGAAACAAGACGCATCATTGTTTCCAGAAATGTTAAATTTAATGAAGAAAAGAAGAAAGTAGAAAATCAAAAATATATTTGCGATAGTTCTGATTTGAGTGAAAATGACAATGATGACATTAAGAATGAAGACAAATCAATTTCAGACACTGATAACGGCGAATTAAATGATGCAAATAAGAAGGAGGAACAAAGAAAATCTTCAAGAGAAAAGAAACAGCCAGTTAGGTATCCTGATCCTGAGATTTACCAAGTAATGTTTGCACAAGACACTCTGACATTTGAAGATATTGCAAATCTACCGCAAGTAGAACAAGAACCATGGAAAAGAGCTATGGACGAGGAAATGAAATCTATGGAAGATAACGACGTCTGGGACTTACAAAGTTTACCCCCTGATAAAAGAGCCATTTCCTGCAAATGGGTTCTACGTAAAAATCGAGATGGAACTTACAAAGCGAGGCTTGTTGCTCGTGGTTTTATGCAAAAAAAAAAAGGCATAGATTATACAGAAACGTTTTCTCCAGTGATTAGTATGTGCTCTTTACGTTTAATCCTGGTAATTATCAATAATGAAGGTCTGCAAACTTTTACTTTAGATGTCAAGACAGCTTTCTTGAACGGTAAGTTAGATGAAATCATCTACATGGACCAGCCAAAAGGATACGATGATATGAGTGGTAAGAAGTGTAAACTTAAAAAGAGTTTATATGGTCTTAAACAGTCTCCTCGACAATGGTATCAGAAATTTCTTAATTTTGTTATTAAATTAGATTTTAAGCAATTGGACTCTGAACCATGTATTTTTATCAGAAATTTAAATTTTAAGAGAGTAATTATGGCTCTTTATGTAGATGACTTATTAATTGCAGGTTCAGATGTAAAAGAAACAAATATTATAATATCATTGTTATCAAATGAATTTAAAATGTCAAAATCTGAAAGTGTCTCGGAATTTTTGGGTATTAGACTGAAATTTGAGTCTGGTTGTTTGTATTTAGATCAGAAACCATATACTGAAAAATTACTTGATAAATATAAAATGTCTGATTGTAAAACAGCCCAAACTCCCATTCAACCAAAATCTACAGCAGCTGATTTTCAGAAAGGAAATGCATTTCATGGCCCATACAAAGAATTAATTGGATCTTTACTTTACTTAGCATATATCACAAGGCCAGATATTATTTTTGCAGTAAATTGCTTGAGCCAACTGCAGGAGCATCCTACTGATGTTGCCTGGTGCTCTAAAAAGAATTCTTAGGTACTTGAAAAACACCTTAAATTTAAAATTGATATACTAAAAGGGTGATTTGGAAAGGGCAAACTTGTGTTTGTATGTAGATGCAGATTGGGGGGGGGGGAGATACTCAAGATAGGAAATCAATTACTGGTTACTTTATAATGTTTTCAAATTGTCCTATTATGTGGTGCTGTAACAAGCAAAAGTGTATTGCACTTTCATCAACAGAAGCTGAAATAATTGCTTTATGTAAAGGTATTCAAGATGTTTTATGGATAAAAAATGTAGTAAATGAAATTTCCAGTGTTAAAAATGTTTATATTTTTGAGGATAACCAGTCATGTATCAAAAGTATTGTTAATGAAAACTTTTCAGGTAGGTTGAAACATATAGATATAAAATTAAAGTTCACTCGTAAAATTGTTAAGGAAAATAATATTAGAATTGAATATAAGCAATCAGGTTTACAAATTGCAGATATGTTAACTAAGGCTTTGTCCAAAACAAAATTCTATGAACTGTTATCATTGAGCTGTTTAAAAATTGTGTAATTCTTTTATGTTTTGTATAACATGCGATTAAGGGGGAGTGTTGAGATATTTGTAATCGCATTCTTACTGGTTAAAAGGAAGTATAGCTTTCTGTCACGTCCGAAACATTCATTAGCTTTCAGCCAGGTCCGAGTTATTCTGAAACTTAAATCTCATTCTGTATGTTACTTTTGATTGGTTAGTTATTGTGTCTTGTTTATGATTTGTTAAACCATGATATGTTATAAAGTTATATATATAACCTTTGTAACCACTTATCGCGGCTTAGTATTATTCTGCTTGCCTTAGTATTATTCTGCCTGTACTTATTTATCTGTGCTAGTGCTTGTATTACTCTGCTTATGCTTATCTCTGCTTGCATGTAACTCTGCGTATTACTCTGCATATCTCAGTAATAAATATTTGCTTTGCGAACCACGGCATTTTCTATGTTTAACACATGTCAAATTCTAGTGCTGATTTCTTGGGAAAACAATGGAACAAGAAATGGGTATCAAGGCCAAATCCCTTCACTCCTATCCGTACTAAATCTCCTAATCTATCACCAATGTATTTTTGTGCTTTTGGATTTAACCGATACTACAAAAGGCTTTATTGTCTCGGAAATTACGGTGTACAAAGATAGCGAAGAATAAGTATTATGTAACAAAACATATAAAACAAAAATGTTGGGCAAAATATTTTTGTAATTACAATGAAAATCGTCTAAAATTGTGCGAAAAGCATCTTATTATATTAGTCTGCTTTCAATATAGGGTGCAGGAACTGCTCTAAAAGCTGTAACTCGGTTTTATAAAATGGACAAATTAATAATATCAGGTTGTAAGCGAAAATTTAGACACAACTCAATTTTTAAATTTTATTTAATGAAATATTTTAATTCTTAAGCACACAGAGATCGCCATTGCATGCAGCCTTTCGGCACGAACCAGTAAAACGCTTGATTCAGCAACAATCGAAGGAGGTACCTGATACATTTTTGGACAAACCTTACTTGAAGTTTATCCAAATGCCCAGAACGGATGGAACCACTCTTCACAGTGCTGAATCAGAGCGTTTTTTCCCTTACCAGATCTGTATGAATTTTCGCCAACTACTACTACGATTCGTAATAATAAATATTCTAATAACGGATTGAATGTATAGCTCAAAAGAAAATGCAGTAAAAAAATTATGAAAATAGCAATCTGTCTTGCACCGGTTGGTAGTTAGTGAACTGAATGAAATTACAAAAGTCTCAAAACTCAACGCCACCGGCAGTCGAGACATTTGATGTGACATTTTTATGTTTCGCAGTGAGAGACATTTGATGTGGGTTCAAATCCTAATGTACGTCGTGCATATTTTGCCCGGTGAGTAATGAAAATATTAGCCATCTCCCTTAAGAAGTATTTTTTCAAAAGGCTACAATTTTTTCACTTATTTAATTTTATTTTGAACATATTGCAAGCTACAATTTGAATTTAAATAGTTTTTTTATTACGTCTCAGAATCTCACGACTTTTTCCCTTATAATCGCGTGATACAGGATTAAGACTTTTATGTTTTTAGCCCAAAAGAGCTCTTAATCTTCAAACGGTATTTTGCGTAGAATCACCAAAAGCGTTGAATCACTTTTCCTATTGTTGCCACCAAATATTACTGTCTGGTATTGTACTTAAAGAAATTAAATAATGAACAATCTGCATGAATGTACGTATGTTTCTTGCATTGGGAAAAGAAAAAGATACCTAGAGCCTTTCAGTTTTGAATAGCGTAGTCCTCCACCCGAACATGGGCACCTGGAAACCCAAGTTATTTTTTGAATTTCGAATTTGTTTTATAATCTATTTTATATTTTGTAAAGAATATTTGATTAAAAAAGTCAACAATTTTATACGAGCAGTGGCAACACTACGGAATAAAACATTTTTGTGTTCAGTGCGCGAGACTGTCTAATGGTTTGGTTTGGTTTATTTAATTACGGCAAAGCACACTAGGGCTATCTGCCAAAGGGGAGGGATGCCTTCGTGGAGGACTTTCTAAGGGAAACTGGCTCGTATACACGTTACACATGGGGAAAACCACGAAAACGCCCATGCAGCCAGACCGTTCGCGGGATTCGAACCTCGGACGGAACTACCAGTGTTCAGAGACTTTACCGCTCGGCCTCTGGTGGGCCCTGTCTAACCGAAATTCTATAGATATCCTCCTTTTAAATATTATTAGCCCAAACGTATAGGTGTATGTAAATGAAGAAAAGCCCCTTCGGACGTATTATAAAATCTAAAGGCCATTTAGACATTTTTCCCCAAATTCAGCAAAACAACTGCTGATTCCCTTTTAAATTTGCCACTCGATTTATTTTCAGAACCAGTCTCTCCGGTTGATTTGGCGTAAATGGGTCCTATAGCTTCGTCAACTGCAGTTCCCCTTAGACTGTCATATTCTTTTTAAGTCTCAGAAATAAGATTTCTCTTTCTAATATACCGTATTTGTCGGCGTATAAAATGCACCCCCTTGTTTATACACATTTTTGAAGGATAAAATTTTATTACTGTTCATTATGACTAATTTTTAAATATAAAGTAATACAAAGTAATACTTTCTGCAAATACCCAATCTGAGAAAGAAAACCTTTTAATCTTCTTCGTCAAAATCCAGACACACTCATCATTAGAGCTAAATGAAGAGTCACTTGAGCATCTGAGTCCTCATACAACAAATTGTCCTCTGTACCATCCAGTGCATTACTAATGCCACACTTCTTAAACAATTTAACAACTGTCTTTGTTTTACAGAATCCCGTGAAGCTGTGGCCCATTCAAAATCGCATAACTCTGAATAGAGGAAATTCTAGTAATGAATGTAATCAAAAACTGAGTATGGGCGTATAAGACGCAGCACGTGTTTCAGACCTATTTTTAAAGAAAAAAAGTGTGTCTTATACGCTGGCAAATACGGTATATTGGTTAAAATCTGTTAATATCATATTTTTGCTGTACGGTTTTTATACCACCAAATAAACACATCTAAAATAATGTTCCTCTATCAAAAACAAAGTCAAACATTGAGAATCGGCGTAAATTTTTAAAAATTTTAATTTTTTAATTTTTAAACAAATTATTGAGCTAACCGAATATTAAAATAAAGTTATTCCCAGCTTCTGAATATAAAAACATTAAAAAAATAGGCATCACTTTAAGGGAATAAATACAAGTTAATACAAATAAAATATGAAGAATTTCATTGTAATTTGCATCAAAGAACAGGGTGAAATGCTTCGCAATGCGAATGTTGTGAAAATATTCTGTTGGCCTGACAAGGTTACAAAACTAAAAAAAAAATATTAATCATTCAAGTAATAAAATTCTACTTATAATTTACTTCTGGAAAGTTTGGAAATATAGCGTTCTACAGAAAAATATTTTTAATAATATAAAATGTATATTTTTATATTTTTCACAGAAAATTCTTACAAAAAATTTGTCTTTGTTGACAAAAAAAAAATCACTTCTTTCTGTTTTCTTCTTTAATATTTGTTAGAGTTCTAATAATTCAGCAATTAATGTTATAGCTTTCTTTTGGGTGTAGAATCAAGTAGATTTTTCCTTAAATCCAGTTAAAGTTCAATCAAATGCAAATTGTAATTCTATTGGAAAACTGGTTAAACGTGAATATTACTGGAAATCAGCAATTCGCAAAAATCCGAAAATACTTGTTTATTTAGAAGTACGTAATACCATAAAAAATTAGTTAATCTAAATAAGTTTTAATAGAGTCAATATCAGAATAGAATTGATCAGAATAAAATAGATCAGAGCAGAATAGAATAGATCAGAATATAATCAGTTCCACCAATCACAATTGTTTAAATATACACAGATCTACTATATTTCACAAAGATTTAAAATTTCGTCAAAAATTTCACCACTGGCGATAAAAAAACTCAGATTTAAAAATTGGTTTGATTACCTACACCAAATTGGCAATTCTTGTTTTTATTACTCAACAGTTTGGGATGAGTAGAATCGTATATAACAGTAGTTCACAACCCACAACCCCCTTTTTTTTTTTTTTTTTTTTTTTTTTTTTTTTTCTTCCTGCACCTTTTTTTACAATTGTTTAGACGATTATACTTCCCTTTCTCATACTTGAAAAGCACATATACATTTATTTTAAGTTAGGTTACTTTTTAATGTATTTTATAAATTAAAGAAGGAAAACTCTAGAAAATGTTCATAAGTACCAAAACTTGTCAGAAATAAACGTAGGCCACTAACACGCATTTAAGTATTTAGTTACAAATTTTAAGTTAAAACTATTACGTAATCGTTAAGTTACACGATTTTAACTTAAACTACTGTTTAACCTATTACGTTACAAATCAACTTTTCTTGATCATATTATAATGCAAATTCGTTATTAACCTTAAGTAACTTAGCTAATAAATGCCGTTTCTTTCTAAAACATTTTAATTTCTTTTACCTTCAAATGATCTTCCAATAGCCATCGAAGAATTCTTAAAATGATATTACCGAACAAAGTAACACGGCAGCCTTTTCCATTTATCAGTCACTATGGAAGCATAATATAACGTAGATATAAAATAACCTTACCGTCTAATATCTAACTTTAGGAGCACGGAATCTCTTGCAAAATTTGCAAGATAAAGCAGTGTGACATGCTTTACGATATACGAAGAAAAGGGCAGAACACGTACCGGTTAAATTTGTTAGAATGTTGACTTTTTAAAAAGGAAAAAGAATGCTTTTTCAAAATTGGAAACGACAGTATAAATTCTAAAAGAGTAGCGGTAACTCTTGTGTTATTATATTTACGAAAACATGGATTTAAACATTTGGGACTTACCTAATGATGAAACATCTTCCGTACAATTGGCTTCAGGAACGAGGAATTATTCACGCTGAAAGAAAATGCACGAAAAGCCATGAAATGAAGATCTACTTCAATTTAAACGAAACACCAAAATGAATATGTGAAGATATTCCGTATAAATGGGGAAAAAAATTACTTTCTCAAAATTTGTTTTAAGGATCGAGAATCAGTTTTTTAATGGCAATTCGTTTCATTTATGCATGGTATTTAGAATTAACTTGATATCAATCACTGCACGTCAATTGGTTGGTTGGTTTGGTTTGGGAGATAGCAAAGCGCACTTTAAGGGGAGGACTGCCTTCGTGGAGGACTTTTTAAGGAAGACTGGCTGGTATACACATTACACATCGCGAATACCACTAAAGCGCCCATGCAAACGCCCAGCCCATTTGCCCCAAAACGAAACCAAGTTCAACTACCAGTGTTCAGTGACTTTACCGCTCGTCGCTAGTGGGCCTGCACATCGATTGGAACAGTTACATAAGGTGTGTGTGTGTGATTATGGCAAAGCTTCGAGGGCTATCTGTCTAAGGGAGGGATGCCTTCGTGGAGGACTTTCTAAAGAAAACTGGCTCGTATACACGTTACACATGGGAAAAACCACGAAAACGCCCATGCAGCCAGCCCGTTTGCGGGGTTCGAACCTCGGACCGAACTACCAGTGTTCAGGGACTTTACCGCCAGTTACATAAGGGAAGTCTGCGACCATGCAGTCTTGGTAGATTATGCAGATCTATTTCTCAAAAGTACTAAAAATATGTTGATTAGCATAGTCTACGTAAATTTCGACCATAAGGAAAGTTGGAATGGTAGATTTTCATGGATGGAACTTAGCCATGCAGTTTGGGGCTTTGTTTAAATTAAATAAAGTAATCAAACAAATAATTCAAACCCTGTTCTGATTCTGGCTTTAAATCCATTTTATTCTTATTTTCTCTCTTCCAGTGCATCGAGGGTAAAGTTAAACAGTTTGACTTGTGCGTAAGTACCCATGATTTTATCTTTATTAAATAAGGCAGCTCTTGGCAAGGGCATTGCACATTTTTCACGTCTCTTGCTACAAAAAAGACTAACGACTCTACAAAGTCATGTATTTATTACAAACTATAAATGTACAAGAGTTTTTAATACGCAATATACTCTCTTGACCTTAATTATATTATAATGCAATTGCAAAAAAACATTAGTGCCTGACAAGATGAAATCGATTGGATGACTGTTGATGAAATGTTCACGCTAAATTGTACAGATCCCCACGAATGCCAAATAAGAGGAAAATCCCTTTTCGTATACACCAAGAAACTCCAAAGATTACAGCGCAATGAATGAACTCGAAAAAAAGATTCCTTTCCATTCCTACCAGTTAGAATACGAAAACCCGATTCGAATCGTCATGAAGAACCTCAAAGAAGATACCATACATCAAGAAGCTGATGATCATCTAAGAAGATGCCATACACCAAGACCTTAACCGCAGGAACTATCAATTGAAACGTTAAGCAATTTTCCAAAAATCATGAAGAACAAAATATTAAACTTCCCATCTACCTTCTGGAACTAAGAAGAACCCCTGAAGGAAGTAAGATTCACCAGCTCAATAATATGTTCAGTTTCAACGTCACCATAGAAAAATTCAACCCAAAGAAAAAGAACAGTCCAAGGCTACCGCTGCCAGAAATTCGGTCATTCTCAATTTTGTTGCAGTAATCCCATTAGTTGCGTGAAGTGTGAACAACATCGAAGCAATCAATGCGCCATGAAACCCGAAGATAAGCTTTAATGTATGTTCTGATGACTCTGTCACGTGAGCAGCTATAGAGGTTCCAGCGAGTATAAGAAAAGATTTGAAAAGAAAAGCAAAGCAGCCCATCCCAGCCTAAAGTTTCCATACTTCTCCGAGGAACACTTACCTTGCTCAAAGGCTACCTCGATCCCTGCCCAGAAAAATCCCCTTCAAGCCACTTACAGCGAGAAAGTGAAAGGAAAAATTACCCCGCCACCGAAAGACACGAACGATGCTATTAAACGGATTCAAGATGAAAAAATTAACGTTTTCCCAACTTCGAATCATCTCACGCATTAATAAAATCAGAGCAGCAAAGAATCCAGCAAAAAATTACAAACAGGCTTTCAAGCAGCTATGTTACTTATTAATTTCGCAGAATCTGAAGATTAGTAAAGATTTAGCACTCTCCCTATGACGGACCAAAAGGAACACAGAAAATTCCCGCAGTTATTCCCAGAACTCACCTTTCAATTTTTCGCATTCGACCTTCTTCAACCAGCGCAGTTTTTACTGTCTGTTAGTCGGAGTACCTCCTGAAGGTGTTATACGCAAGGCTCATCTCATCGCAACATCGAGAATCCTATTTTTAGAATTCTCAGCCAACTTTCCCTAATGTTATGGTACGAAAGTCATGTCATTTCTCCATGCGTTAGACACAAGATGTGGCTTTTAGCACAGGCGCCTGTTCTCCATGTGCTTCGCGCCTGAGCCTTCGGTTGATTACAAAATAGATTTAAGGCGTTTTAATTTATGCAAATAACATTAGTTTTATTGTTTTTATTCAGTAAAAATAAGAACATGGATATGTGTTTGATTTTAGGCACATACTTATACAAAACTAATTTTCTTACATTATTTAACATGAAAGGCAAATTTGCTTCGAATTTACATTAATGATTAAATTTACATTACTGATTAAATTAATGATTAATTAAATCAGTTTTAAATTCTGAAGCTACCTTACAGATCAACCATGAACTTGCCAGAAATGTCGTGTTAACGAAGAAATCCGTCATACCGAACTTTAACCATGATTCGTAACTGCATGTTACTAAGATTTTATACCAGACTGAAGTAATCGATGAATTGCCAGCGTGATCGTATTTAAAAAATACTATTCAATTTGCATACAATTTACACTAGCAGGTAACCAATAAGTTCGTACGGTTTTCCTCACGCATTAAAAACAGCCCACAAAAATTTTAAACGCCCATTTCATTCTTCGGAATAATCACAATTGGCTTCAATTACATGTTCCTAACGAGACAGAAGCTCAAAAATGCCCTTTTTGAAAAATTTATTTTTTCTTGAGTCCAGAAATTGTGACACAGGCGTTGTGACATTTTCGCGTTTTCGAAATTGCTGTTTCTACAGCTAAAATCCATGGCCCAAAACAGTCTATCCTATGGGGCGATGCCCGGGAAATAGAGTGCCTGAGGTAAAACTTCCTAGCTCAGTGTTTTGATGACCTAGTTGGTCGCTTTTGCAATGTGAGGTCTGTTATCAACCTGGAGAAGGAGAACTCCTCTTCTGTTGACCAAAGCTGGCTGTTTCTGGCACAGTGCAGCTAAAACCTCTTTGCACTTGTGAAGAGTAGACCTCGGCTGTTATGGTTTATCCGCTTTCCAGATGTTCATAGTGGACTACGCTAGGGCTAGTCCACCAAACACACAGCATTCTTTTGGTGAATGTCCGGTTTAGGAGCCAATCATAGACCGGTGATTCAGAAGTCGACCAATGATTTTCACCTTCCGGTTATCATGCATGATCCATTTTTATCACTTGTCAAGATTTGTGAAGCACACGACAGCAACGACAAGCAGATTTTAAGTCGTTAGAGCTTGTTTTCCTCGGACAGGACATGAGGAAGCCACTTGCCCAGTTCCCATATTATTTCAAGTCTATAAAGATATGGTCGAATGGTTTCGTCAGATACTACAAACCTGTATTCAAGTTCCTGGGCATTTTTAATTGGCATTCTGCTTGATTTCCTCCTCCAGCTGGACTTTACCGAAGGCGAATGGACGACCAGCGCAAAGTTTGTCTTCAAGACTCTCGTCTCCGGATGAAAATCAACTGAATCCCTTTTGAGCAGTCTATTCTCTCACTGATGTCTCTCCAAGCACACAGCATATTCTTTTAACGGCCTTTGCAGCTTTATTTCCTAATTTGTACTTGTAAAGCAAAATAGGCTTCAAAATCTCCTTTCCCACCGACGTATTTCTTCGAAGACTGAAATACCTACAAAACCGATAGCGAAACGTTCGATACACTGAATCTCTACTAAATAAGATTTGAAAGGAATATAAACGTATGACGTCATCAGAATCAGTTTGATCACACTAAGCACCGCAAGTAACTGTTCTTAAAAACCGCACGAACTTTCTTAGTTACTTGCTATAATTTGTAAATAGTATGTAAACAAAAACATTAAGTTCCTTCACTTACATTCAATAAGCACTTATTTTTCCTATTCAAAAGGCAATGCAGTTGTCTGGATTAGTTGTCATATTAAATTCGAATGTTATAACTTTATATTTCTCTAGAAATGTTACACATGAAATAATTTATTTATAAATTATTGATAGTGTGTTTTTCTTATTCATTTGTTTTTCCTTCAGTTACAAGTTCTACATTCCAAGAATTTAAAATAAAAACTGAAAATTGAGATCTCTTATCATTTTGCTAAAACTGCCCATCTGTTAAGAGATTCAGTTTTAGTTTATATTTAAATACGTTAAAGGATTAGGCAATATTTTTATTAGTTAATTCAGACATCCATGTCCAGATTTTTACTGTATTTCGGGAAATAATCCCACAAAATAATATATATAATTATTCTAGCAATAGTTTTTATTTTATTCGATATCTAATATACGTATAAAACTATTTATAATTTAACGAAAGCAGTATAAATAATTCATGGCTATAAACGGACAATAACTTAACTGTTAAAAATTTTTTTAAATAAGTACTATTCTATAATTTGAGTCCTAGATTTTAAGTTTATAAATTTTCACACCCAATGATTGGCTTCTCAATCTTTTCTATGAATAAACATTAAAAAATTTTAAATCTAGATCGTTGCATGACGGTAGGAAGAAAAATCTATTGAGATGATCTAGTTATTAATTTTCAAATATAAAACTCAGAACTTACGTAGAAATAAATTATATTAAATTGTATTTTACTTGATGTAAATTTTTCACTCTAAACTCATAGCACGTTCGGAACTTGAATATTAACGCAACCACCTTGGCGCAATTTGGAGATTTTTTTTACACATAAGAAAGTAACACACATGGGGTGAAAGTTCGTGGTTTTCACACCTTATTTATAGAAAAATTCGAAAAAAATCCATAATGATCATAAATCGGTAAACATTATCAATGTATACATTATCATTATCTTCTACATTACATTATCTTTGAGATACATTATCATATATAAAAGTTAAAAATATATTTACGGGTGCCCCTTAGCGATAATTGGCGATTTTTGGCGGAACATGGACACCGAGTTTGTGCAATTCTTGGACGACTTGTTATTTTGGATTTGTATAGCGGCAATTTTTGCCCCAAAAATCGCTGCTACACAAATCCAAAATAACAAGTCGAAGAATTGCACAAACTTGGTATCCATGTACAAATCAACCTATTTTCACTGAAAAAACATCAGAGCATTGCGCACCCGTTGACTTTGTCTATGTACACATCGATTTATATTCACTTAAAAAGTCAAAGGGCCAGCCAACAAAAAATATATAATCTCAATAAACTACATTTATTTTAAATCAAACAATGAAATAACATAAAAAAGGAAATTCATCTTAGCACTACATGAAGGAAATATCCACTTACCTTATTTACGTGTCTTCTGCCAAACAAAATTCCTTAACAGCAACCAAAAACTTCTTAAAATTATCTGAACTAGAATCCGTGTACTGGCTAAAAAAATATCACTAGTAAATTAAACGAGATTCTTGCACGAAGAACATGTTGTTCAGTTTTTTCCTTATTTTTTTATTCACATCACATACAAAAACATATTATACTGAAAAATCCAAGTGCAATTAATCCGAGAAACAAGAAATAAAAAGCTAGCCTAGTAAAGCCAAAAAGTACGTTACATAGAATTCTAAAGATTCGTTTACATAAACATTTACGTCAAGGCTTGCCGGGAAAGAATTCAGACGACCGTTAATCACGCCGTCTGATTACATGATCACTTTATTTTTAACAACTTCCCCCCCTCATGAACCACAGGCGTTCATCGAACTTGTATATAAACAGTATACACGCGTACAACAAAAACACTCGAGTTCCAGACACAAGAGAAAATTTAAATGGAACATTAGAAAATTTAAAAAAAAAAGTTATCCAAATTCAAAAAAGCAATATTCACCTTTTTCAGAAGATTATTCAATGACCCTCTAAGAGAATACTCACAAAAGATGCACTCACAATACATATTTGTAAATTAACACTGAAGATGAAACTTTAGTTCTGAAGTTCTAAACTGTGCAAAAGTTGTACAGGACGCCTGATAACCGATGACTCTGTTTTTACTTTGCAAGCCCTCTTCTAGATACAAAACGTCGAAAGGCAAGCAAAAAATTAATCTGATGTCATATTACTAACTAGTTCCAGATGAACACTTCTTGTAACAGCACAGGTTATCAATAGAATATATTGTTTGTTTTTATTCTTTCGTTTAGGAGGGAAAACGGGGAATAGCTTTTACCCAAAACTGTTCAGCGCGATTTTGTTCTTTAGTAGTAAGAAGACCCATTGTACTAGTTTTTCTTCAAAGAACATCAACAAATCGTAATACCCAAGAAGTCACCTTCAGTAGTTTGCGTAAGCAATAAACTTATTAACATCAATTATCTGTTTGGAAACAATTGCGGAACTAATTACAGCACAAGCTATATATTCAGCTTCAATCTCCTGGTCTATTGAGTCATATTCAAATCTCTTCGGCTGGGGCCAAGTATTCTCCTGGTACAATAACCATTTTGGGCCCTGCCACCATTTTTTTTAAGTTAGCAAATCTTTACTAGTTAAATCTCCTGTTAACAAGTCCGCAGGGTTATCTTTACCTATACAATGTCTCCATGCAGTGGAATCTGTAGTTTCTTGAATTTCTAATACTCTGTTTGAAACAAATTGCGTCCACGTAGATGCCGTGCCTTTTATCCAGTGTAGCACAATTGTTGAATCACTCCATAGAATAATCTTTGTAAATTTAAAAAAGGATTTTTACAATATTTGGCTATTCTTGCTGTAATTTCTGCACCCATTAATTCCAGTCGGGGCAACGTCACGTTTTTAATTGGCGCAACTCGTGGTTTAGAAACTATGAAGCTAGTTTTAAAAGTGCCATGCGATGTCTTGTACCTAAAGTATGCAACCGCTCCAAAAGCTTTTCATGAAGCATCAGAGAATATAACCACTTGTGGCCAAGGCTCTTGCCAACAGGCGCAAATCTTGACTCCTAACCACCTTGAATTTCGTGGGCGTGCTTTGATTTCAAGAAAAGTGAAATTAGTAACAACAACCACGCATAAAATATTTGAAATTTTAAGCAAGAATTATTTTTACTCAACAGAAAACAAAACAAAATTTCGTAATGTTTAGCCCGAAAGGTGTTAACCCAGAAGCACTAATTATTTCGTTTTGCTATTTTGCGTCAATTCACTCACTGCGTTAATTCACTTTTCAAACTGTTGCCACCAAATATTACAGCCCTATATTATATTTAAAGAAATTAAGTAATGAAGCATCTAGATAAAGGTATATGTGTTTCTCACATTGTAGTAAAAGGACGGTATCTAGAACCATAAAATTCTGACTAACGTAATCCTCCAGCGAATATGGGCATCTGGAAGCCCTTATTCGGAATTTGTTCTATTATCTCTTTTATATTTTGCCAGACATTAAAAATTTTTGATTAAGAAACTCTATGATTTCAAAGTGAGGAATCGAGGAATGGAAACACTACACGGAAAAAAAAATCTCCAGCGCCCGAGACTGTGTATCGGAAATTCTAAAGATAGGCTCATTTTAAACTTATTTTGCGATATTACTATTGAACTGAATTTCATCGTTTAAGCGCGAAGAACATGATATCTAGTAAATAAAGGCAACACATAAAACATTAAAAAAGGCCCCTCTGCGCGTAATGTAAAATCTGAAAAAAGCTTTCAGATTTTTTTCTTTTCTTAAAATATGATTTTAATATTCCTTAAGTATAAAAGAATAAAAATAATTATTTTTACCTTTTCACATTTCTTTTTTTCAGAATTTCAATGCAATGCAAGATCCATTTGCTCTCCTAGAAATAGTAAGTTTGCAGAATTCCTTTAAAAAGATAAATTTTATAAATATTTTCTGAATTTTATTTGCAGGAGAATTATTTAACTTAAGATAAATCTCTGTAACATGAATTAGCAAAATATACTTCTGGCTGAAGCAAATTATTACAAGCAAAGAATATGGTATTTAACCATTAAAATTATTGTATTAATTATTAAAATTATTGTATTAATTATTAAAATTATTGTATTAATTATTTAAATTATTGTATTAATTATTAAAATTATTGTATTTAATAATTAAATACAACTGAAAAATGCTCTGTTGAAATTGCTATGTTGAAAGATAAAATTTTACTATTCCTTTGTTATGCAAGCCGCATATATGATGAAATTTTGTATCAATACTAAATTTTTCGGATTCTACAATTTTATTGTTGATTCATTATCTTTGGAAAACTTTAAGAGTTTGGGGTAGATTAAAATCTTCTGTTAATTTTAATAGCCATAGTAATTCTTGCGATAGTGCAACATATTCAGCTTCTGCCGAGGATAATGAGACGCATTTTTTTTTAAACCACGAAATACAATTTTTGCCTAACAAATTTGCACTTCCTGATGGGGATGTTTTCTATCTTCAGTATCTGGTCTCCAATCAGCATCTGAATAAACTGTAAGGTTAGGTTCTTCACTCGACGAAATTTCCAGAGATAAATGCTTTGTCGTGTTTAAACAGCTAATGATTCTTTTTACAGCATTCTAGTCTTTTTGACGTAGATTATTACACTTTCTGCTAAGTATGCGAGTTGAAACTGTGATATCTGGTCTTGTGAAAGACGATATATACAAAAAGACTCCCAATAAGCTTGAATTTATCATTTGAAATTAGGAGATTTTCTTCCCGGTTTAGACTATAATAATTTGTTTCCATTGGTGTACTACAGTGAGTTTCGCTTCTTCAAGTTGAAATTGCTTGACTAGTTGATTTATTTTGTTTTCCGGAGATAAGAGATAACTTCCATCTTCCTTTCGATTTATTTCCATGCCTAAGAAATATTTAGCTTCACCAAGATGTGTTATTTGATAACGTTTCATTAAATCGTTAATTACTTGAAGAATTAGTGCTTCTTCTGTAGAACTTATTAGGATATCATCAAGATGTACAATTCAATTGATTCTTCGGTGACGATCCTCTTTTGCGAAAAGACACAGATCTGCTTTAGTTTGACTGAACCCAAGATTCTTCAATGTAATTTGAATTTCTGCAGTCTAGCTCCTAGCTGTTTATTTCAGACCATAAATCGAATTCTGCCATTTATAAACTTTATGTCTTTCTTCTGGAACTACAAATCTTTCTGGTTGTTCCATACATATTTCTTCATTTAACTTGCCATTCAAAAAAGCTGTTTTAACATCTAGTTGATGTACCTTGGCATTATTATATGATGCCATGCTAAGAAAACTCGAATTGTAGTGTGTTTCGCTACTGGTGAAAAATTTTCTTCATAATCACTGCCTGAATTTACTGCCGAGAAAGAGGAGCAAAAGACTTAATATATTGGTTCAGAGAAAAAAAAATTTTTTTTCTAAAGGTTTTATTGTTCTTACTGGACTCTTTTATAAGGGGAAACTTAAAATAAGGAAAAATAAAAAAATATCAAAATCAATTCGGATTACAATCAGAAATAACTTTAAACACCTATATTAAAAGACGAAATTCCATCTCTTTATCCAAACAATCTTGACTGTATTAAGTTCCATCAGGATAAGGCTACAAACCATACCTCTAAATCTACTGCTTTATGTTTTGAAAAAAGTGAGATATGAAACCGCAGTTGAAGCTATTCCCTCTAGATGCATATCCACCAAATCTCCTGATGTGTCTCCTATGGATTAATGTGCATTTGTACTTTTAAAACAAGCTCTTTATACGTGGCATCCCCAAACATTGGACGGACTGTGGAACATTGTGAAAGAGAAGTGGCATAAAATCAACCTTGATGTTTTCACGAAAAGGCTTTTCTCTTACAAATCATAATGTAATATGATGGTTCAACAAAAGGGCTCTCAGACGGAATATATTAGAAAATGAAATTATAACGTTTGTTTATATATATAATTCTTTGCAAAATCCTTAAAAGGATACCTGAACACACCCTGCACTCAGTCATTTGCGATAGTTACGTTGAATTTTAAATTTCAGACTAAACGTTTCAGGATTGTTCATAGGGTTTCCTTTATTCTCATTTTTATTAATAGTGCCTCATAAATATCTATTCAAGTATATTAAAGTATATGAAAGGATTCATTTTCTAATTTATAAAATACCCTGTTTTTAAATATTTTTAACCCAGAGGGACATTAGCCCGCATTCTGTCCAAACGTTTATGTCTTCAAATGAAAAAATGATCCCTTTGGGCGCAATACAAAGTCTGAAAGCTTTCAGTTTAATATTTGTTTTGGGTGTATCTGTGGGGTGTAAATTCTTTAACTTCCAGTATATATCCAATCGAGACATTTTTATAAAAGTTATTTAAATTAATTTCTTCCAAATTTCATGTCATGACTGATTTGTTTGAGTAAAAGTTAGGTTATTTGAAAAGGGCAAAGAAAAGGATGGTTACCTACCTGGCGCGAGGGATGGCTTATCGGAGAACGTTCTATGGGAAATCGCCTAATATACATCGAGATAAGGAACGAGAATAATTAACGAGAACGATACACCAAAATGAGTTTTGGTGATCGATGTACTTAGTGTACATAGTGTTTTTTCTACTTTTCATTATTTACTCTTTATTACATTTACTTAATTATTGCTGATAAATCGATATGGACTTTGCGAAACCTTGGGGCAGCACATTGATGTGTATTATGCGTGAAAAATTTCAACAACTGGTCTGTGCAACTATGCTCCGCTCACTTATGTTACATGCCTCAACAACTACGGCCACGATATTCCGTTAGCTTCAAGACACGGAGCAAGGAGGACGCTACAGCCTAGCACTAACGAGGATAAAGTTAACCAACGTTTTTATGCTACAGATGTGCTAATTTGCTTTTACGATGTGAAAATTACGCTTCCGATATTTTAAATCGCTATTTTACAAAAGTTATCCCACTGTTATATATTGCCACATTGGATGTGATTCCGAACTTCAAGTGAAAAGGTTTTTTCCAACATTGGGATTTATTTTTGACTTTTATATGATACCCACTAAGGACAGATAGAGATAGGTAAAGATTTCAGGGTATTGTACCTCTTAAATAAGCGAAGACCTATGAACTATATGTTATTAGAGTGAATGTATTAAGCGCTAGGAAGGCTTATAAATAATAAGCTCAATCATATGCTGACATACGAAACCATCACAAGAGACGACATTTTGACATCATAACAGGCGACGACATTTCATATGACCATCATAACAGACATTCTGTACATGGAAAAAGAGTGAATAGAACATAACACTTTAATTCTCTACATTCCTCAATAATAAGATATACTAATTTGGAAAGATGTTCAGTAGAATTCAAGTCAGGGCTTTTAAGTAACCAATTTATGACAGAGAAGTCAGAGGAATGCTCTTCCATCTAACCAACCAGTAGCCAACCGTAACCTGTGAGAGGCGCAGTTATCTTTCTGAGATACTCCCTTTCCGTGTGAATGACAGGGACATAAATGGATGGAGATGATAGCTCATCAACCTCACGTACAGAATTATATAGAGGGAGGTAAGAACAAGTACTAAAGATCCCAAACACAACCAGAAGAAAGCATCCCAGACCATGATTAAGCCTCCACGGCCTTGTACAGTTCCAATCTGTCACACCGGATTCATACATTCATGATTCTCTTGCCATATTCTGAGCCTTCCATCGGTATTAATTAGAGGGATCGAGACTCATCACTCCTACACATTTCATGTCCACTAGTGTCTATTCTCTATATTCTCTTGCCCAGGTAAGAATGGCAACTCGATGGCATGCATTTAGGAAAGGTACCCTCGTGTGTCTACGGCTTCCGAAGCCCATATGGTGAAGGGAGCGATACACGATCTTTTTACTCACTGTACGACTGTCGCCTACTTTAGCTAGGTGGTAATTTGAGCTAATATTTGGCTTCATTGACCATGTACAATACGGCTGAGACGTCTCACAGCACGATTGTTCTAAGTTAAATGTGCTTTGCACTTTGCAGAGTCGCTACTTCTTTTTCCCGGTATGCTCTTGACACTGTCGACCGTTAAAATCCTATCTCGCTGAGGATTTAAGAAATTGTATGGCCCATGCGACGAGAGATTACTATCTGCCCGATATTAAAATTTTACCTATACTGGTATATGAAACAACTGATTATCGACAAGCATAGTGCTAGCTGTATGTGCATTTACCACAACTCCCTCACGTAAGCCCAGATGCGGCGCAGCGCTATTCAATTTGCATAGCCATGTCTATCCCTAATTTAGTGGCACTTCAGTCTAGTAACAACTCGTGAAGCTTGGGCATACGTGTAACGCTTGCAAGAGAAAAACATGAATTTACTGCCGAAAAAGAGGAGCAATAGACTTAATATATTGGTTCAGAGAAGAAAATTTTTTTTTTCTAAAGATTTTATTGTTCTTACTGGATTCTTTTATAAGGGGAAACTTAAAATAAGGAAAGTAGAAACAAATATCAAAATAAATTCGGATTATAATCAGAAATAACTTTAAACACCTATATTAAAAGACGAAATTCCATCTCTTTATCCAAACAATCTTGACTGTATTAAGTTCCATCAGGATAAGTCTACAAACCATACCTCTAAATTTACTGCTTTATGTTTTGAAAAAAGTGGGCGACCAATACTGCTGCAGCAACCTGCTAGTTTTTTTTTTTTTTTTTTTTTTTTTTTTTTTTTTTTTTTTTGGACGACATTTTGTTTTCACGAAGTAAAGGCTTTTTTTTTTTTTTTTTACTCAACATTTTTTTCGAACAATCTGCTAGCCGAATTACGCTTATGCTAGAACTTTTATGGAACAAAAGTGCTTAATCATGACGAAGATTAGGTGCGAAATTGGGAGAAAGTGCAGAATCGCTCACTGCTTGCCTCGTTTTTAAGAATTGCACATACACGGTATCATCCATATACACTTCGACCTATTTTCACTTAAAAACACATCCCAGAATTGCACAAAAATAGTATTGCGCACGCTCTTGACTTTATCCATGTACACTGCTAATACCTTTATCGCCTTACCAAAATATCGCCAAACTACCTGTTACCATATTCCACAGATTAGCCGCATTTTCAGTGTATTTAGAGCAGAGTCTTTTGAACTCTAGGTTTCAACCTGCAGTAGCAGTTTTAATATTGCTTTAACTTGTAATAATAATTTTACAATTAACAAATATTTTTACACAATATATCTGAAGATGGTTAAGGATAAGACCATTCAGACAAAATCGAAAGACGAAAACGTTTTGACGCATTCTTTTTACAATATAAACTTTCATTTTACTTGCTTTGCACGTGACGTTCTCATTTCGTCAGTTACTTGTTTAAAATGTTCACATTGTTCTGCGTCTTAAAATTAGAAATAAAGTTAATGACCTAAAATTGCAATAGGATTTGCGTAATGCTTATGGGGTCCTGGGGTCGCGAAAAAATCTCAGTGCAGAAAAGGGGTCACGACTGAAAAAAAGTCTAAGAAGCCCTGATTTAGAGTGTGCTGGATTATTTTCACCTACAATTTGCACAGAAACACTATAGCAAGAGCGTCAACTCGCCAATGAAAGAAGCTGAGTTGTGTGTAAACATTTTAGTCACGTATGAATTATGGGAAAACTTGCTATTTATAGTTGATTTCTTAAAGGGAATTTTTTTTTTTTTTTTTTTTTTTTTTTTTTTTTGTGTGTGTGTGTGTGTGTGAAGTTAGCGAGTTCGTTCTGTTGAGATTCTCCAGTATCCAGTACTTAAAAGTTAAACCTTAAACTTTAGTAAGTTTTATGCATGTAAAATAAATATGTAAAAGAGACACTGTATTAGGATTTTTCGTATACAGAATGACTGTCAATTGTTCTTACAAAACCAGAAGGGTGGTAGTACCCATTTAGACGAATAATAATTACACTCCATGGAACACTCCACTATGAGAGACAGAAAAGAGTAAAATAAGAATTCCGACATGAACTTATAACAGTGCTGAGAAAGCAAATGAACGATACAAAAAGTTGCATAATCTGATTCGTAGATGAGCTCAAAGTAGGCTCACCAGTAGTCGAGCCCACCAGCGGCCGAGCGGTAAAGTCGCTGAACACCGGTAGTTCGGTCCGAGGTTCGAATCCCGCGAACGGGCTGGCTGCATGGGCGTTTTCGTGGTTTTCCCCATGTGTAACGTGTATACGAGCCAGTTTCCCTTAGAAAGTCCTCCACGAAGGAATCCCTCCCCTTAGGCAGATAGCCCTCGTATGCTTTGCCATAATTAAATACACACACACAAGTAGTCGAACGGTAAAGTCCCGGAACAGTCGGATCACGCGAACGGGCTGGCTTATGGGCATTTTCGTGATTTTCGCCATGTGTAACGGGTTAAGTACGAGTCAGTTTCCCCTAGAAAATCCTCCAGGGAGGGATCGTTCCCTTCCGTGTAGTGCCGTGTAGGGTGGCACACGTAAATAATAATAATAAGAGCTCAAAGTGGCGGGCTTCTTGCACAGTTCACCCCGGGGAATAAATGACTGGCACAACAGCATGTGAACAAGCATCTTCTCATGCAGTGTTAGTGAACGCTTGTGTGCCTCATGGTGCAGTCATTGCTGGGGCTTTGCCCATTAATTAGTGCTACAAAATCCTCGTGCTTTTTAACAGTGTTTTCTTATCTATGTTCTTAGCGACGCTACAATAATCAACGCCTTAGCAATCTAACTGCACTCTTCGGCACACATGAGTATTCATGAACACATCATTCATCATTCAAGATGTACCTGTATTTACATACACTAACATTGTGCTCCAGCTATCATGTGACTTCATGTACTGCATTTGTCTTAAGCTACTTTTCTGCCACTCTCTTTTTCACCCATGCTTTTCATGCCAGGATTTAACGAGCGTTTATTCAGATTGAATGAGAAAGAAGTGGAATTGAAGAGATGGTTTCGCAAGTTAATTTTAGAGCATGTTCTGCTTACTTGAACCCACGCTGTACCGGGATTTATTAGCGATTTGATTCTGTGGCTTTGAGTGCTTTTAAGCACTAGGCTTGTCTCGCCGGTTTCCTACAAACCAGAGCCTTTCCTGCGCGTTACTTTATACTGTGAGCCGTTAGGCTAATCTATTACATTTGAGTTAGTTCAACATTACGTATTTAAGTTAACCCAGAAGTTGTGGCTTGTGTAAACCTAAGCTGAGTCATTGTAACTTCTTTGGTGTTCAAATAAAAAGGTCTTATAGATTCTTCCTCTGACATTCTGTAATCACAAGACTCGAAGATAAGTTTGTTCCCCTTCAAAATCAACGAAATTCCGATCAAAGACGATAATTATTTGGCTTAATAATTACTTTTTCATTTTTAAATGATTCCATTTTCAATTTTTTTCGTGATTCATATTTGAAGTTTCTTTTTAAAAAAAAAATTCAAGGTTCATTTTTAAATGCTTATAAGTTACTTCATTGAACTAAAATTTTACTAACTCTCTCAAAGGATATAATATACTCAATAATCCATAAGTAAATGAATTATTATTTAATTACTTTGCAGCTTTTGCGCAAGGTATTAGGCAATTTTTTACGATTTATTAATATATTTACTTTAATTCAATCTTTGGTATAGATATATATATACTCACATATATAACGTAAGGCGTAATATAAAGGGAAATGAAGCCAGAAAAATGCTAATCGACTTTAACAATTTAGTGTATATGTATATACTACATATAAACATAAATACATATTTCATTATAAATATATAATATATGTGTGTGTATATATGTAATTTAAAAACTTCTAATTGCTTCCAAACCTAACTAAAAATTTGTGTTGCAGTTACATATATTTACGTAAATGAATACAATATACTTAAGAATTTTTCTGTGATATTTTATATCTTCTTTAGTATTTTGTTCCATATATATTTACTTACATTGTACACTAATGGATAGATAGAGCAATTTGCCATAATTAAGTAAACGAAACCAAATCTTAAAATTGCGACTTCTAGGCGTTCTTAAAATTTAACGACTTCATACGGCTCTGGTGGCGATTAGTTTGTGTTATGGTGCTAAAGTTGACAACTGGTCGCTCGGTTTTGCCTTTTTGTCCGTTAACACCTAAATACCTTAAAGATAGCCAATGTAGCAAAAATTGCAGAACGCCTAAAAGAGAAAGGACAAATATGTCGAACCTGCAGAAATATCTCAGCCCGTTCCCTGAAACTTCCGTATTTCGTAACGTAATTTTCCTCCCTTTTTATTAATTCTAGCGGTAAAGTCGTTGAACACTGGTAGTTCGAATACTGCGAACGACATGGCTGCATGGGCGCTTTCGTGGTTTTCTCCACGTGTAACCTATATAAAAACCAATTTTCCTTCGAAAGTCTTCGGCAAAGTCCTTTAGGCAGATATTCCGCAAGGGTTTGTCGTAATGACATAAACCAAACCAACCTTTCCCTTAATTTCTAGAACTGCGATTGTTATTTTGGGTTATTTGAATACTGCAAAGCCCTTATAAGAAAAACTACCATGGAAGAAATCAGATTAACAGCCCTTTTTGAATATGAATAAGATCCGATTACAAATTTTAAAATGATATTAAAATTCCACATATGGAGTGTTCCATGGAGTGTAATTATTGCTCGTCTGGATGGGTACTACCACCCTTCTGATTTTGTAAAAACAATTGACATTCACTCTGTATACGAAAAATCCTAATACAGTGTCACTTTTACATATTTATTTTACATGCATAAAACTTACTAAAGGTTAAGGTTTAACTTTTAAGAACTGGATACTGGAGAATCTCAACAGAACGAACTCGCTAACTTCACAAAAAAAAAAAAAAAAAAAAAAAAAAAAAATTTCTCTTTAAGAAATCAACTATAAATAGCAAGTTTTCCCATAATCCATACGTGACTACAATGTTTACACACAACTCAATTTTCTTCAACTAATACTCTAAAAGCCTTTATCTTCTAACTTTGTCAGATGTAAATACCTAGGTATTATCCTAAATTCGGAATTAATGTAACCCTACATTAACACGTTGAGCACCACGCGCTTCGCTTAAAAGCGCTGGTATTGTAGGGCTAGTGATGGGCAAGGATATCTAGAATACCACAACATAAACTCCGAAGAAAACCGGGAAAAGCCTCTGAAGTGCGAAAGTATTGTAAATTATGTTATGATAAAAATGCAACAGAAGCTGGTAGAGTAATGGCCAGAAAAAAAAGACTAAAAGAGTGTTGTCACATTTTGTAATAGCTGTAATGGAGAACCGTTTTTCATGTTTACCGTGTTTCAATGAAATCCAATGAATCAAAAATCAAATCATGAATCAAAATTAAGTAAATTTAAAATAAATTTTGTGTCATTTCATAAAACAGTGTAAATTTTATAGTTATATATCATGTTACACGCTTGTCAGCTAGCGGCGGTTGACGCGGCCTAAACGAAAAGGTCTAGTGTCAGCCACAAATGGCTGACGCGACCTAAACGGAAAGTCTAATGTCAGCCACAGATGGCTGACGCGACCTAAACGGAAAGTTTAGTGCAGCCACAGATGGCTGACGCGGCCTAAACGGAAAATTTAGTGTCAGCCACAGATGTTTGACGCGGCCCAAACGGAAATTCTAGTGTCAGCCACAGTTGGCTCACGCGGCCTAAACGGAAAATATAGTGTCACCCATAAATGGCTGGCGCGGCCTAAGCGGGAAATACAGTGTCAGCCACAGATGGCTGACGCGGCCTAAACGGAAAATATAGTGTCAGCCACAGATGGCTGACACGGCCTAAACGGAAAATCTAGTGTCAGCCACAGATTGGCTGACGCGGCCTAAACGGAAAATGGCTGACGTGGTGGCTGATGGCTGATGGTGGCTGATGGCTGATGGCTGACGTGGCGCTCAACGTGTTAAGAAAAATTTTTTATGCGAAGTTAGCTAGAACCTAATATTAACTTATATTGGTTACTTATATTAGTTTGAGTTCTAAATTAAGGCCTTATCTAGGTCAGTGTTCTCTAAACTCATCCCAGTCGAAATGCAACTTTCAAGAGTAAAGATATCTCATACATGCGCAGAATTATGACCCATTCAAAACGTATTATCTTGCTCATGTTATAAACCAGACACAAACAATACATGACAATGAAGGAAACACGTATAAATCCAGTCATAGTTTTCACTTATAAAAATTATCCTTCAACGTTGTTGTAGACTCAAAAGCACTCAATCAACTCAAAAGGAATTCAGACGCACAGCGCCATTTCGCCGCTGTAATTCTAGTTACCCCCGGCCTCGAATGATCAGGGGTTCATTCAAAATTTACATTAATGCAATTTTAAGCAGAAGAAGCTTCGCAATATCGCGGCATTACATTACCGATACCGATATCGCACAATGTTAATTCATGCATGACAGTAACGAAATTTAAGAAAATGTATACAAAAACACTTTTATTTTATAGAAACATGATGAGGATCATATTAGATTGGAATAAGGTTTTGGTTTGGTTTCGTTTATTGAGATTACGGCAAAGCACACTAGGGCTATCTGCCTAAGGAGAGGGATGCCTTCGTGGAGGACTTTCTAAGGAAAACTGGCTCGTATATACGTTACACACCACGAAAACGCCCATGCAGCCAGCCCGTTCGCGGGATTCGAACCTCGGACCGAACTACCAGTGTTCAGAGACTTCACCGCTCGGCCGCTGGTGGGCAGATTGGAATAAGGAATTGGAATCTAATAAGGAATGGGTGACTAAAGAAATTAAATGACTTAAAAAGAGGTTTAAACTAAGAAAGTGGTGAGGCAATGACCTTTCTTAATACCGATATTTGTTGAATCAGGGACAACACGCAAATTAGGCGTAGTAAATTTTCTAAGCTGTCGGGGTTATATTGCGATTCAATATTATTTTATATTAACATTAAGACAGCCTTGACAATTGAAGAAAATCTAACCAAGCGAAAAGGGCTATCACTATCATTGAAGATTTTTGATTTGATTAAGCAAATCAAAGATTTCAAAGCGAGCAATGGCATCACTGTACGAAAAAAGAAAAACTACTTTTATCTTCATCGCGCAAGACTGTGTCGGAAATTCGAAAGATATGCTCTTTTAAATATTTTGCGATATAGCTTTTGAATTGAATTTTATGGTTTAAGGGCGAAGAACATGATATTTAATAAATAAAGGTAACACACAAAATGTTAAAAAAAAACGTCCCTTTGTGCGTAATGTAAAATCTGAAAGCTTTCAATTTTTTTTTTCTTCCCTTATTTCTTTTTTCCCCAAAAGGGCTTTTAGCCTCGAAACACAATCTTAGGCGGAAGGACCGGCGTTCGAATCTCGGCAAGAGCGTTGCCCATTTTCCCAGTTATTCTATAGATATAATCTAAGGTTCTTTTTTAAGAAAGTTCTTTTTTTTACTGTTAATGGGATTGACTATAAAATACATTTAATTAACGCTATGTCTAATTAAAAACCTTCACTATTTTTATAGAATTACATTACCAATCTTTTTCCTTTCCAAATACATGAAATATGTTATATTATATGTTAGTCTAATGTCCTACAAATCTATATCTATCAATATCTAGTCACCTAATGTCCTATAAAATGTATCGCTATTCCACTTGACCCATGTCCATACATAAACTCTACTGATAAACCATATTAAAATTTAAAAGAACCTTTGTTTAAAAAAATGTATTTCTCATCTTTAGATCGTATTAACCGAACTGTTGATCACAATAAGCGACGAATTTTCCTCGTTTTCGTATAGAAACTGGAGGGAGTTGTGCAATTCGATGACAATATCCAAATGATAATATTAAGAGGCATTTACTGCATTTTACACAAGCGTAAGTTAGTTTCCGATTAATAGGCTTGACTCAAATTCTTCGTTAACACAAAGCGACTGGGATGACAGCATGAAAGTTTGAGTGATTTTCCTCACAAGTGACGTGAGAATACGAGCCATTTTTTATCAAAAAAATCCTCCATGAAGGCATCTTCTTCCTCTAGGTGGCATATTTTGCCACAATTCTAATAATAATTTTTTATTGCACTGTGTTTACATTTTTAGCCTTCTGTACAATTAAATCTGATGATCAAAGCATCTTTTTAAATTAAGGCATAACAGCTCTAATTAAACTAAATTTTATTTTTGAATTTAAAATTTCATACAAAGATCCTTTTTCGGATCTCTATCGTTAAATGTCTGTACATGCATCAACTTCATTAGTTCCGAGCGGAAAATATTCTTCCGAACTTAGTAAGGAATGAAAAACTAGAATGGCACATCTTCTAAAAACTTCTTATTCAAAGTAAGTGATAAGTGACGGAGGACGTGGGCACTGTCCCTTTACCTTAATGGTTCATCAGTACAGCACCACGTCCGCCATTATCCAGAGCCGCCAATGGGCTTATTCAAAGTAAGGTATTCTAAGCAATAAGAACAATGCATTTAATTTAATATGGCCACTAGACCACGCCGGGCATATACAGTGATAGTGATAGTGACGGAGGACGTGGCCACCACTCCTTTACTATTAAGTTAATTAGCATATAGGGCCACGTCCGCCCTTATACAGAGTAAAGTCAGAGAGGTCACATGGGAGGCTTGCACAAGGCGCCCAAACCCAACGCCTGGACCATAAGGTTGGCAGTTCCGCGAACCAAATGCCACCGGGTAGACACCCGTCCAAAGTGCCCGGGTCCAGTGATTTTGGCCCACCAGCGGCCGAGCGGTAAAGTCGCTGAACACTGGTAGTTCGGTCCGAGGTTCGAATCCCGCGAACGGGCTGGCTGCATGGGCGTTTTCGTGGTTTTCCCCATGTGTAACGTGTATACGAGCCAGTTTCCCTTAGAAAGTCCTCCACGAAGGCATCCCTCCTCTTAGGCAGATAGCCCTCGAGGCTTTGCCATAAACACACACACACCAGTGATTTTGAATCTTCAAGAATAGCATTGTACATTGCTAAACAAGGGCAGATATACATTAGTAGTTATTTACATGCTTCTGTTAACATACATATACTTTCTAAATACCTACATGACATTACCTTAATTTGCTTTGGAATAATAAGACAGAGCTAGTGTATACACCTAGCACAATAAAGATAAAAATAAAATAATAATAATAATAATAATAATAATAATAATAATAATAATAATAATAATAATAATAACATACATTAGGACACGCTTGCCACACTATATACACACATCGCAGACATACCTAAATTACTTATGCTTGAATGATACTGATTTACATTGAAATTTGCTGACATACTTACCAGTTATATTTACACATGGCATAAGTCTGGACCCATGTCCATTAGCTTATCAATTATATGAATAATTTTGTTGGTCTGGTGTCGCTGCTTGACACATTTTGTACATAGGTCATTTTGTACATCTAGACAAGAGCCAGTGCACCTCGAAGCGATTTTTTTTTAAATTCGAATTAGAATTTTTTTTAATTTTATGTTTTGTGACGAAATCGCATTATTTTGAGATATAATGGGCTATAGGGAAGCGAGATTTCATTTTACACACTCCATTTTCCCATCGTCATGAAACATTGGCACTTAGCTATTTTACGAACTTAAAATAAATTTTGTCTTTCAATAAATCGATTGAATACGAATTTATTTAACAAGGTGAGCTAACACCTTTTCAACGGGATTTTTTCTAAAAAAGTTTATTTTTAAAAATGCACAGTTTATTTTTCTTTGATTTTTGGACACGTTAAACTTTCATCCTTGCGACTGCTTTTACAAAAAGAATTTGGAAAAACGATAATATTTTGTATTTAAAAAACAATTTAAATAAAGCTTCCGAAAACACTTCTTACATCTCACATCTTTAAAAATGTGATTTTGGCAACAATTTTCCTTTCTTATTGTTGTTGTTAGATTTTGGTGAAATCGCATCATTTTGAATAGTTTCATTCTTTTAGAAATATGGGTTTGGCAACAATGTATCATCGTATTTCTTGTGTCACTAAGAGATTGGCATATTTCATTGTCCTTTTTTATATATATAAAATACATTTTTTTTTTGATAAATTTGTTCTGCAGAGTAAAATTCTGCGCGGAATTTTCTTTCATGTTATTTTTTGCATATTTCACTATTAGTAAGATATTTTAAAGTTTTGCATGATTTTTTTTCTTCAACGGAAAGTTGGTTAAATTTTATTAGGATAATTAATATTTGTATTAAGGAATATAGCTTATTTCATTGTATTTTTTTATCTTGAAAATACAAGATAAAATATCATTAATTATACTTTGCTTTTCAGAATTTTCTGTTTTTTTTTTTTTTTTTTTTTTTTTTTTTTTGTATTCTTTTATGTTATTTATTGCTCATTTCACTGCTTTTAAGATATTGAAAAGTTTTGAGTGATTTTTTTAGGAAACATAGTTCTTAACCTCCTTTATACCATTTGAGTTCTTAAGATTTTGCAAAGGGAAGTTGGTTAATTTATTTATTAGGATAATTAATATTTGTATTAAGGGATAATGCTTATTTCATTGTAATTTTGTTATACGTAATACCTTTTCTTAAGAAGTTGTTCTGTAGAGTAAAATTCTTCGCAGTTTTTTAAATTTAACGTTTGGTGTTCTCTTCAGCCATTTTTTTGGTACATTTAAAAGCCAGACGAAGGCTGGCAGCGAAGCTGCTAGTGTAATAATAAATAATATATATAAAGTATTTAAAGCTAATTAATTGTTCCTTGCACATGCGTGTTAAAGTCATGTCGCGTTAAAGTCATGCGTGTTAAAGTCATGTCGCACATGCGTGTTAAAGTGATAATTGATATTGGTCCCTATACGTTGCAGCATTCCTGCTCTAGCGGTGGTGGTGTGTATTTAATTATGGCAAAGCACACTAGGGCTATCTGCCTAAGGGGAGGGATGCCTTCGTTGAGGACTTTCAACTGGCTCGTATACACGTTACACATGGGGAAAACCACGAAAACACCCATGCAGCCAGCCCGTTCGCGGGATTCGAACCTCGGACCGAACTACCAGTGTTCAGCGACTTTACCGCTCGGCCGCTGGTGGGCCCCTGCTCCAGTGATCCTTACAGTAGCACTGAGACTTCCCTAAGATGTAATTAGCACCGCTGGGCATGAGTTTATACACGGAAACATAGCCTTAATATAAACCTGAAGAAAGTAGACGGTCCGCCAGTGAACCGGAAAATTTCAGTAGTTCGTTTTCTGCTCACGATGAGGCGTGGAAAGTTTGGATTATTGTTTGACATTTAATGCCATTTGTTAACCTTTAAGAGATGGGGCAGATTGGAAAGATTTCACTTAAAAAGGCGGGAAATCCAAATGCATTTCCACCCCCCCCCCCTTTTAGCTGCCATTGTAAAAAGAAACTACTACTCTTCTGCAATTTTTCCTGTAGGTCGCCTTTGTTAATTTTCAGATGAGAGACTAGGGAATAATATAAAAGAATTTGTTGAATTTGTTCTCTTTTCTGTCGTTTCTTTTCCCTAAACTAGGGAAACATATTATGATGAGATTTCGTAGCTAAAAATAATTGTCGTATGTTGGAATATTAACTTTTGCGTCATGATGAAAATACGCCTTAGCAGCAAATGCACGCCGATAATCAGTTCATAGTCTATTCAGTTTTTATATGTTTCCAAACCGAATTTAGTTTAGAATTACATATACTAATTAACATTTTTAATTTATACTCGAAATTGATGTTTAACTATTTGTTTCTCGTAAACATCGGGAGTTCGCTTTTATTTGTTTCCAAGTATTGTGTAACAGCTTATATTTATATATCAAACAAATCCCGTTGTATTTTTCTTATATGAGTTTCGTTTAATTTTTTCATTAGTATTCTTATTCAGTTTAATTTATACATTTCTTCCCCCCCCCATCGTATCGTAAATTATCTTATCTTTCAACTACATTTTTGTTCATTTTTCTTCCTTGCAATTTTGTGATAAAAGCTTTCTTTTACTCTTTAACGTTTTTTTAAAATTATTTTCCTTTACTTTAAAAACAGATTTTATTCATTATATTTTCATTGCACTTGCATTCCATTGCATTTTGCATGTTTCAAACAGCAATATTAAATACAAAAATTACATTATAAAGGGGAAATATAAAGAAAAAAATCTGATGTGTACACACCATGACTTCCTTGCATTCTTGTATTGGAATATTAAATTATACGCATTTTTTCTTGCATTTCATTTAAACTTATTAGACTGAATTAAATCTACTTCGCCGACAGCGCATAAACCACAATAGAATAAATGCATTCTTTAAAATTCACTCTAGTATTTGTATACCTAGTATTTGTCTAGTATAGTATATAGTAAGGCAAATACTCTAGTATTTTGCCCCAAGTAAATTATCCTTGGCGTAAACAGAAAAATGCGCTAAGATAAATTTTTGTAATTCTCCTTAAATTTCTCATCACATTTTGCAAATTTTAATATTTAGGCATAAGTAATTTGATTCGTAGCATCGAAATATGCAAAACAAATTGGCATGTCACTTCAGTAAAAGTCAACTTTTGTGTCAGGATACCTATATTAGAACAATGCTGTATATAAATCTAATACATGGCGTAAGTCGCGCTATTGAGACATGAAAAACACAGTTTGAATTTCGTCAATCGCCTCAGTAGAACGGGAGAAATAGAACTTACCCGTTCTTTCTCTCCCGTTCTACTGAAGGAGATTGAATTACGCTGTTCTTATCTTCCGGTTAAGGTTTTTATGCCTTTAGTAAATCTATATGCAATATTTTTAGAATTATCAATAATTTTAAAGTTGTTAGTGCCGCTAAGACTAATAATTTTTTTGATGGCGGCCATTGCTTGTTTACATTTGAAACAGCAGGATATAGATTTGTTGCCAATCTAGAGAAACATAGCTTCGCAACAACAAAGATAACGCCTCCATTTATTATTGCGAATTAAATCATGGTTAATCCTTTCTGGAATTTTTTCGAGGAAATAACTGTTTAAGATTTACTTCGTAATTTTTAATATAGATATTTTGAGTTTTTATGTATTTTTGCCCTGTCGGGAAGGGAGAACTGAATTAAATGAATGAGAAATACTGAATCGTCTGTGAAAACTGTTTCTTTTTTATTTTGTTTGTTTAACTTCTATTATACATTGTTTTAGATTTATTACAGTATTTGAATAGAACATGTGGCAACGATTGGATAATTCTTCAAATGACATAAATTTATATGCATTCTGAGTTATAATATGAACTGGAAAGCACGTCCGACTAGTAAATGGCTAGGTACGAAATACGAATTCCCTCTGCAGCATTGCTTATTTTTTACTTTCTGATTCTATAAACTTAATAACTCACCCTGTGCTGTTATGAAGTAAGAATATTTAGGTATCATAGTGTTATGCAGGCACTAAAATAAAGAGACGTTCATCTTGGAATTTGTAAATAAGGGCCACACTACAAAAAAAGATTAGTTTGTTGAAAACAACAAATGTGAACTTTCGGATTTAAGTAAATGTTTCATTTGATTTCTTAGGAGTTTTATATTTATAACTCCTTTTTCTAAGTTGGGTAGCTGCACTATGAAAATCGCTTTTATATTTCCCATGGGAATTTATTTCATTCTAATACTTTTCAGAGAAAATGATGAGTCTCTAATCTCTATCATATCTATAAGAATCACTACCAAAACGTCTATTCGCCATTTTCGAAAGTTGAAAACTTTTAAAGTGTTGCCATTGCTCGTTTTGAAATCGTTTCCATAATGAGACACATGAATCTGAGAAATTTGGCCGGTTGATTTATTGGGTGCAAAATTCTACAAATTTCGATTTTTAGAAAGCGTAAAACTTAAACTCGAAAACTTAGAAAGAAATCTTAAATCTTTACAAAGATAAGTGTAATGAAAAACCTTCCCTATCCGTACACTTAGCTATGATTTTGATTCAGAAACGATTAGGATAAAGGAAGAGTTTTGAGGAAAGGTTTCATTTTGAGGAAGGGTTTCAGAGATTGTTGAGATGCAAAACATGCCCACCATTCCAACTAAGTATGGGTAGAGTAGACTTTAAGGTACCCCTTGTATTACGGCAAAATTGTTCTTTGATTTATCGCCAAGTTGTTGTTTGATTTATGGTAGCCTGAGTAATTGAATGTTATGAAAACCCTATTGTGACGTAATCGGGTGCATGATTCTGGGAAATTTTGAATCATGGGATGTTTTGTAAGCGTTTTTGTGGTGTGTTATTTAGATGGGTTTGAATGAGTTTGTAGGAAGAGAGGTTCAGATGGTCACTATGTGAAGCTTTCCACCAGAAAGAGTACCTGGTTTGAAAAAAGTCATTTGAGTATGACTGATATTTTGATTTTCACGTGGCTCTAGGTGTACGAAGCGAACTCGGAAATCATGGTGAGTGAATATTTGCTTTTGGTAGTGCTTAAATGTATAACATGTTTCTCCTTTTTTTATGTTATTTTATTGTTTAGTTTAAAATGTATTTTATTGAGATTATGTATTTTTTGTTTGCTTGTATTATAGACTTTGGTGCTCCTTTGACTTTTTAAGTGAAAATATATCGATGTGTACATGGACAAAGTAAAGGGAGTGCACAATGCAGGTTTGTGCAATTCTGGGATTTTTTTAAGTAAAAATAGGTCGACGGCTACATGGATAAAGTCAGAGGAGAGCGCAATGCCATTTTTGTGCAATTTGGTTTTTTTTTTTTTTTTTTTTTTTTTTTTTTTTTTTTTTTTAAGTGAAAATAAGTCGATGTGTACATGGATACCGAGTTTGTGCAATTGTTTGTTTTGTTATTTTGGCTTTGTTTAGCAGAAATTTTTGGCTCAAAAATCGCCGCTTCGCAAGACAAAATAACGAGTCGAAGAATTGCACAAAATCGGTATTCATGTACCACCAAAAATCGCCAAGTTTCGCGAAGGGGTATCCTAAACTATACTTTTACCGTATTTTAAATAAGTATGTTAAACGTCGGTGACACCCAAGATCATCAGACATTTCGGGCCAGGAAACACGAAATATCGACATCACGATCGCCAAATTTCGAAGCACGGCGTTTCCACTTCCCAACTGAATATACTAACGACTTGTACCACAACATCACGCACGGAGAGAATGCAATATTGCATTATAAACAGACACGTATATAAGACGTCTCAAAACTGTTTGTAATTTTGAAGACACATATAAAAAATAATGAAAACATTTAAAATCAACAAAGTATTTTAAGTTGCAGAGACCGGTAGCGATAGGACCAAAAATAAATTGAAACTTCGCCTAGAATTTCGAAATCCGGTTATTTACTACACCAGACAAATTCAAAATCTTGACGCCACAAGATCGTAGTGAAGAAATCTTTTTAAAATCCTCACAATCTAATACCTTATAAATAAATATAGGCTTAAAAGCAACAAATAATATTTCATTAAAAGTAGCCCAAACTATTGCAACATGAAATAACATCCAACAGTTTGCGGCAATAAGCAATCTCAGTTTCGAAAAATCTTCGTGAAAGTAACATCTTAGTTTTAAAAGCCAAGAGATTATCTGCCATGCCATTATCTCATCAACTGCCACAATTTAAATTCTTTCCCCTAAAACCCTGTGGAGTTCTTGACTTCTGTTGTTTCCAAAATATTTCCTTGCAGTTAAAGCAATAAGCTATTGCAGCAATGATTTAATTACTATGGCGAAAAGCAAAGCAATTTACGGCGTCTTTCGCTGCTTTTGTCTCTCAGTGCCCATCCGTTTCCTTATTTCTTACGTCATTTAACTTTTACTCTCATTTTAGTCTTTCATCCTTTAAGCGGACTCCTTAAAACCCATAAGATCTTCGAGTATATGACTGTTGCAAGAATTGGGATAACTTATTTACTTTAAAAGCAATTGCTTCCAACTTTTTACAGCTGACTACATAACATAGCTGCGTTTAGAAACAGTAATCAGAAAGTTTGTGTTGCCACAAATATTTTTTGTAATTTAATCCGTTTTGTGACAAAATCTTTCGTCATGTTTCCACCTTGCGCACACTGTTTAAAACATTCTGTTGCATACTTTAATTCCATATTTAATATACAGCTTTAGTTACATTTGTAAAGTACTGTGAACTAAAAATTCTAAGAACTTCAAGTTAAATTTTTATTTTATTTGGAGTTGAGTTTATAACATGTATTTTATTAAAAAAAATCTGTAATGTTTTCCTCCATAAAATTTTTTAATATTTAAATATTCATCAGATTTTTGGTTCAGTTAGAAAAAAGTGTCCATATAAAGAATTCCATCAAATTTCAAGTATATACAATTAGCCATTTTTAAAATATCATGCGCGCAAGGTGGAAACATGGCGGAACATTTTGTCACAAAGTGGATTAAATTTCAAAAATATTTGTGGCAACACAAACTTTCAGATTACTTTTTCCCAAAGCAACTTATTATGTAGTCAGCTATAAAACGTTGGAAGCAATTGTTTTTAAAATAAATAAAATATTCCAATTTTTGCAACAGTCACATATTCGAAGTCATAAGGGGTTTAAGGTGTATGAGTCCCCTTAACAGGTTTACTTAGCACCACAAGAGAAAAAGCACTTTGAATTAAATTTAAAATGCTATGTAAAATAACATGTAATTTCTACTATCGATGAATGCTTACATGTACGCACTTTTTGCACATGTATCTTTTGTATAACAAAAAAATCTGATGTGTACACCACATGACTTCTTTGCATGGAATATACGCATTATTTCTCGCATTTAATTTAAACTTATTGGATTGAATTAAATCCACTTCACCGATATCGCATAAACCACAATAAAATAAATACACTCTTTTAAAATCCAACTATATTTGTTTACCATAGCGACACTCTGGCGATAGATTCACTTCGTTACATTTCGTTTATATTATAACTCAGAATGCATATAAATTTATGTCATTTGAAGAATTATCGAATCGCTGCCACATGTTCTATTCAAATACTGTAATAAATCTAAAACGATGTATAATAGAAATTAAGCAAACAAAACAAAAATGAAACAGTTTTTCACTGACGATTCAGTATTTCTCATTCAATTAGTTCAGTTCTCCCTTCCCGACAGGGCAAAAATACATAAAAACTCAAAATATCTATATTAAAAATTACGAAGTAAATCTTAAACACATATAAATCGAATAAATTCCAGAATGAATTAAGCATGATTTAATTCGCAATAATAAAAGAAGGCGTTTTGTTGTTGCGAAGCTTAGTTTTTCTAGATTGGAAACAAATCCGTTATTCTGCTAGATTTCAAATGTAAACATACACGTCCGCCATCGCAAAAATGATTAGTCTTAGCAGAACTTAAGCAACTTTTCAATTGTTTATAACTTTAAAAATATTGCGTGCAGATTTACTAAAGGCATAAGAACGTTAACCAGAAGATAAGAACGACTTATTTCAATCATTTTTAAAGGAAAAAATGCACAATTTACCAACACATAAGAATAAAAAACTATGAAGTAGCTCACCCGAGTAACAAAGTGGGTTATACATATTTATAATATATAATTTATATAATTATAATATATAATTATAATATAATAATAATATTATAATATAATTATAATATAATTTATATATTTATATAATTAAAATAATATATACATATTTATTTACATTTCGTGCGACCGATTGACACCAAAAGGGGAGGTGCACAACTACATTCTATAATAGTTCTATATACCAAATTTAAACGTTCTGAGGGTACTCGTTTATGAGTTATGCGAGATACGTACATACGTAGCGGCGCCAAGTGAGTGTGTGTGTCTGTGATTATGGCAAAGCCTTGAGGGCTATCTGTCTAAGGGAAGGGATGCCTTCGTGGAGGACTTTCTAAAGGACACTGGCTCGTATACAAGTTACACATGGGGAAAACCACGAAAACGCCCATGCAGCCAGCCCGTTCGCGGGATTCGAACCTCGGACCGAACTACCAGTGTTCAGCGACTTTACCGCTCGGCCGCTGGTGGGCCTTCGTGCAGGCGCCAAGAAAAATTCTTTTCAGAATTCATTTTAAATTAGTTTTGTAATTTTTTGGGTGGTAAAGAGTCTTTTATGTTCTCCTTACGTACAGATGTCACGAAAAATGTTCGTTAAATTGTATTCGATAGCGGTCAAAATAGATATTTTCGTTGAAATATGCTGCCTGAAACTTTTCGCAATTACAATACTTCCTTTTTACTTCGTACAAGGAAGTAAAAAAAGAACGATTTTTTTTTATAAAAACCATCTGAACTTGGAATACAACAAAAAAGAATGCATACAAAAATAGCGCAGTTGCTGACCGTTATGAGCATGGTTGCCGGAAGAATGGTTATGCGCACGGTTGCCAGAATTTGGCACATTCTGAAAATTTGGTGACTTCTATTAAGGTAGTTGAGATAATACCAAAGTACCAAACAATTTCGCACCCAACAAGGAAACGTGTAACTCTCAATACAATTACCTATAAAACAAGAAAAGACAAAGAATTCGGATTATGAAAGAAAACGAAGAAAATCTAAAATAAAATGTCCGTCAAAAAACGTATACAAATTTTATTGAAAAAAATTTCTTTATTGTGCGCTAGCATCGAACTTTAATTACATTAATATAATCGTACTATGGTATATTTCATACAATTTTCTTGCACCTGAACCAGTACGATTACTTATAATGCCCAGATGGACAACGTGGTGGCAATTAAAGTTCTGACAAACAGCACACCAGGATGCGGTTACTTGAAAAATCACTGGTAAATGTTTCCACGGGGACTGCTGCATATGCTGCTTTCACGGTCTAATTCTGTGATGCAGAGCCTCCAGTATAACCGACTTCCTATTCCACACGACTTCCTTCGAGTCTCCCCCCAGGGGTCTATTTTGGTTTACTATCCTACGTCATACGTCACATGTTACAGTCTGGAGAGTATCGACTTCAGTTTTGGTATAGAAAACGGTGCCCTTTGATTTGGTGCCAAATACCAACACTGCCATCGGTTCTCTGGCAATGCTGAACCCACTCTAATTTCCTCCATGTAATGGCAGCCATATTTTTGTTACGTGCCAAAGTTTGTTCCAAGTTTAATCCGATTGGATCGTCTTAGGTTAGTCACTGAGAGCAACATGATTTGTTGTTCATATATCACATATTATAAATCACATATTTTGAATTTTGACCGTATTTTGAATTATTAGAATTTTAATTGCCGTTAATTAACCTTTGATTTTCGTTATATCTAATTAATCATTGTCCTGGTTCTAATTAATCAATCTCCTGTCATTTTCACAAAAATGTGTGTTTGGTAAGATAAATACTCGCTTTTATTTTCATGATTTAGAGCGAAAGGGTAACGAGGCTATAGCTGACTGGTGGATGAATAATTGTTTAATTAGTTCTCTTTATTCTGTTAGCGTTAGTTCTCTGTTAGCATGTAGAAACATGAGGTAATTTGGAAGCAGAAGAGATGAAAAATCAGCAATATCTTCGCCGAGAATCGAACCACGGACCTCTGGAATAAGCACCTAGCGTGCAGACCATCACATCAAAAAGGCATGCTAAGAAGGCGGAAGAAACACCCGATATATCCCCTTTTAGAGGGGGACTGAGGTTTTAGGGGATCCAATCGCCAAATCCTGTGGGCGGAGAATCATCATCCACCGACCTTTCAGTTCGGACGCCACTATAGAGACATTAGGTTTCTTTTGGAAGGAGAAGAAGTGAAAAACGAACAATGCCTTGGTCGGGAATCGAACCACGGACCTCTGGAATACGCGCCCAGCGTGCAGACCACTACACCACGAAGGCATGCTAAGAAGGCGGGAGAAATATGTTATAAGTGTCTTTGTACGAAAAATATGCGTCTGATCGAGTTTAATGGACAACTGAATGTCTATCAGTGTGCTTGTCGCGAGAGAGGCGTTCGAAACGGGAGTCGATAGCAACACCATGAAGGGCATGTGGAGCCACATCAAGCGCGAGCTTCCGTTAGCGGAATCTTCCGCAGTCGTCGGATGACATTTTGTGTTATTTGCGGAGTTTATGTGGCGTCGCCAATACCGAGATCGTTTCCGGGACTACATGATTTCCATTATGTATATTATTTGTTTACCGTATCATACCTTTTCGGCGTTATTTTGGATGACAGCCATTTTGGAAAGATAGTTTCTTGGCGCCATTCTTAGCGTCATAAAAGTCGCCAAAAATATCAAAGATCACCGGATTCCCCACTTGCGATGGGCAAACACTATACGATACACTGCAAACATAATTCAACTAACGTCTGAAACCAATAGACAGACACCGTCTTCTAAATTGCATAATACAGTTTTCTGACGAACCCGCTATACGCTGAGTTCGTTTTTCGTTTGAAAATATTTCGATCTTCTCAGGATCTAATTGCTTCTCAGGAAATTAAACTCTTAACTCATTTAAAAGAGATTTGTGCATACGGGGTTATGTACTCTTCCATCCACAAAATTAAACGTGATCCGATATTGCTTGAGATGTATTAAATGTGATTATCATGATGCCCTGCTTCGAGAAGATGGCACGGTTCAGTGTCTCGAAATTGAGTTCCAGTTAAAATTATTTATTGATTATTTCATAATTTTGCGAGGATTATTTCGAGCTTGAGTTTATCACCAAATTTGTAAAAGAGATAATTTGTGATTGAAGAAGAAACTTTAATGACAACTATTTACATGGAATTTATCGAAATGCCACCTGTATTTTATTTTAGAATTCAAGAAGCTTAGCTGCCCATGGATAGAAACGAATCATTTCAAGATGCGATAAAAAAGCATATAAGGTATTTCTCCAGTTTTCTTAACATGCCTTCGTGGTGTAATGGTCAGCACGCTCGGCACGTATTCGAGAGGTCCGAGGTCTATCGAAATCACTGCTCATTTTTCATCTTTCCTGCCTGGAGAAAGTACCTAATGGCTCTGCAGGCGTAGTCTCAAAATATATATTCCTCACTTTTTATCGTTAACATTGTTAATTATTACATGCTTTAAAAATAAATAATTAACCAACCTAATTAAGCAGAAATTAATATAAATTACTGTTCACAAGCAATGGGCAAGAAAACAAGACGTACAGAAGTGCAATGTCCGAGTTACTGAAGAAAATCATAATTATATCTTATATGGTATTTCTCCGACCTTCCTAGCGTGCCTTCTTGGTGTAGTGGTCTGCACGCACGGCGCGTTATTGAGAGGTCTGCGGTTCAATTCCCGGCGAAGATCTTTCCTAATGCTTCATCTTGCCTGTTTCCAAAAAATACCTAATGTCCCTACAGTGGCGCCCGAACTAAAAAAGGTTGATAGATGATGATTCTCCTCACCCAGGATTTGGCGATTGGGTCCCCTAAAAACCCCAGTCGCCGTTTAAAAGGTGGAGTATATAAGGTATTTCTCCCGCCTTCCTAGAGAGCCTTCGTGGTGTAGTGGTTCTGCACTCTGGGCCGATATTCCAGATGTCAGTGGTTCGATTTCCGGCGAAGGCGTTTGCTAATTTTTGATCTTGTCTGCTCCAAAAAATACCTAATGTCTCTACAATCTAATAATCTAACTAAAACTTTACGTAAAAAAAAAAAAAAAAAAAAAAAAAAAAAAACTGTATGTATGGCATCTGTATCATACAGGATCCCTGTAAGTCCATTATTTAAATTTTTGAATAAATTATTATAAAAGCTTTCTTCGCAGCTTTCATGTAAAAAGTTATAGAATCAAAGGAGAGAAAATTTAAATAATTTGTTGGCAACGACGAAAACCAAAAAGAGATTTGATTTGCCAAATGTGATTTTAGAAAACGCTTTTCATTAAAAAAATAAAACTGACTTTATTATAATATGCTTTTATTAATTCTTTGAAACAATATTTCTGCATCAAACGCTTCATTTAACTCCAGAAGAATTAAGCAAATTTAACGTTTTCCAGGAAACTGCAAGAAGCTTCGTGGTGATTGAGATCGAGTCATATTCTTAATGTAGCAAAAACTGGATCATTTTTAATTTGTTCTTCTCTACAAATTTATCTTTATAAAATCGAAAATATCATGTTTCTTCAGCAACAATGTGAAAATATAATATTCTGACAACAGAATAAAAAAAAAAGTAATGCATTAAGCAAATAAAATCAAAATATTGCTTCAACAGAAATGAGATAGGAAAAGAAGAAACACATTTGTTTTTATTATTTCTACAACAATAATAGGAAACATTATAAAGAAGCAAAACTCATTGCTATAAAAATAAAATTTGCTTAAGTGCTATGACAAAAAAAATTAAAATTAAATTTAGGAAAATATTTTTAATTTTACTTTTGGAAGTACCAACTTCAGAAAGCTTTTAAAACATTTTTCAGAGTGGCTTATTCAGAAGTGCGAAAAAAGTTTGTTCGGAGCAAGAAGTATAATTAACAGGAAGAATAAAATTAGCCACAAAGCAGCAACTAAAAAAGCGATGTCGGTATATTTAAAAAGCAAAAGAAAAAATCTGATGGGTGCACCACATGACTTCCTTGTACGCAATATTAAATCATATGCATTTTTCTTGCATTTAATTTAAACTTATTGGATTGAATTAAATCTAATTAGTCGATAGCGCATAAACCACAATAGAATAAACGCACTCTTTAAAATTCACCATATTTATTTACCATAGCGACACTCTACGGTAGGTTCCCTTAACAGGGTTAAATTTCGTATATTATAACTCAGAATGCAGAAAATTTATATCATTTGAAGAATTACCTAATCGTTGCCATATCTTCTATTCAAATACTTTAATAAATCGAAAACGATGTATAAATGAAATTCATCAAACAAAACAAAAAAGAAGCAGTTTTACACAGACGATTCAATATTTCTCATTCAATTAATTCAGTTCTCACTTCCCGACAAGGCAAAAAAATACATAAAAACTCAAAATATCTATATTAAAAATTACGAAGTAAATTTTAAACACATATTTCCTCGAATAAATTCCAGAATGAATTAAACATGAATTAATTCGCAATAATAGAAGAAGGCGTTATCTTTGATGTTGTGAAGCTAAGTTTCTCTAGATTGGCAACAAATCCACTATTCTGCTAAATTTCAAATGTAAACAAACATGTACGCCATCGCAAAAATGATTAGGCTTAGCCGCACTTAAGCGACTTTTAAATTGTTGATAACTCTTAAAAATATTTCATGCAGATTTACTAAAGGCATATTATAAAATGCAAACATGCTACTATAAAAAGTCTACTTTTTATTTTCACGTCTTAGTATACGATAATACAACAATGAGTGTTTATTTGTGTGCATATATAATATCATTCGTGTTCTAACACAGAAAACATAAATTTAATCTCATGCAACAAAGGAAAAACTCATATACCTTAAAAATATATCATTAATATTTTTCAGGATTTCTTTATCATTTTATAAAATATTTTATAATGTGCTTCCATAAAACAAATTAAGGGAACAGAAAAATTTTGAAAAAACCCTAAGGTTGTTTCTAAAGACGTTAGAAAGCGTATACTTGAAAGCTTCATATAAAGGTATGTTTATCTTTTGAACAAAACTACTTTTAAGAGGAATCCTATTTATCTTTTGTGAAGTATAAATATTGACGACATATAAATCTGAGAACTTAATTGGAAAAAATCTGATGTGTACGCCACATGACTTCCTTGTACAGAATATTAAATTATACGCATTTTTCTTACATTTCATTTAAACTTATTGGATTGAATTAAATCTACTTCGCCGACAGCGCATAAACCACAACAGAATAAATGCATTCTTTAAAATTCACTCTATTTATTTACCATAGCGACACTCTGTCGCTAGATTCACTTAACAGTATTATATTTCGTTCATAAGCTAGAACGATGCATAAAAGTTGTGGGTTTTTTTTCATTACTGATTTCTGAACAATTATGATGTATATTTCGCCACATTTAATCGACCATGACATTTTTCACATTCTCACTGACATTGAGTACACTTCGATGTAGATAAGATATCCTTTAATAGATTTTTCCAGGTGATCATTTGATTCTTCGACATTTTCTCACTTGACATTTTCACTCTTTGATATTTTCACTCCTTGACACTTTCACTCCTTGACACTTTCACTCCTTGACATTTTCACTCCTTGACATTTTCACTCCTTGACATTTTTACTCCTTGACATTTTCACTCTTTGACATTTTTACACTTCGATATTTTCACTCCTTGACATTTTCATGCAAAATTTCAATGTTCTGAGGTTACTTGATTTTTAGCTATGCGAGATACATTCACACAGATACATTCATTTTTAGCTATGCGAGTACGTACAGACGCCACGAAAAAATCTCTCTTTCGAATCCTTTTTAAATCAATTTTATAATTCTTTTGGGGGGAAAGTCCCTTAAAGGTCCACTGTACGTAAAGACTGTTCTGTCCTTACGGTACAGATGTCACGCTGAAACCTGGTTAAATTGCATTCGATAGATGTCAAAATGGATATTTTCTTTGAAATATGACACCAGAATTTTTCGTGATTACTTCGTACAAGGAAGTAAAAATAGAAGGAACATAGAGAATTGCTGCGGGAAATTTTCTGTATTTGCTGGGGAAATTTTTAATTTTCCTTTACTTTGTACAAGGATGTAAAAATAGAAAGAATATAAAGAAATGCTGTGTGTAGATAATGGATACCTGCCATTCTTTTCCTCGAAACCTGCTGTCTTTTTCCTCCAGGTAGCTTTCGAATGTAAATCTGTATTCTTTATTGTATACTACTTCTACAAAATGCATCTTGTAATACTCAATTTTTGAAATAGTTTATTAGTTTTCCGAACCAGTGTTTTCCTCTCAATAAGTTACTTAATCTATGCCAAGTGAATCTTAATCCCTGAAACTTCATCTTCAAAAAAGCATTCTTTAGAATGTTTCTAAAGAATGCATATCCCTGAAAGTAAATCCGTATTGTTATTGTACACTGCTTCTACCAAATAGATTTTTTTTCTCACATAATACTGAATTTTCCAAATAGTTTTAGTTACTTAATCTATGTCATATGAATATCAATCTATGTCAATTCCCGAACATTCCTCTTCAGAAAACTTTTCTTTAGAATGTTTCACTATTTCATTTGTATGCTATGCATTGCATATAATATGTCTATTTTGTAGATTTAACTACAAATATTACCTAGAGAAAACATACTCACATAATTATTTCGCAGATTACAATAGCTAACTGAATATGAACGATGACAGCAAAAAAACAGTCCCAGAAAATAAAATTGTTTATGTGCTCAGTTCATGTTGTTAGGACTACGTTTATGAAACAAGCAATAAAACTTTCGTAATTATCTATATGTAGATTGAGGTAAATGCTAGATTACTTCATTTGCTTTCTTTTATAATGGTGCAACTAAAACATTTTCTTCACAAATCGGCAACGCGTCATCATCTTTCTTCTAAATCAAATCGCTTCTTAATAATAACAATTTTTATGCAACTGCTATTAGGAACTTTACACAATGGCGAGCAGTGTATTTCTTATCCTAACTATTTATCCTAGTGCTGTATAATTTTGCAGTTTGAGTTGTTTCTACAATGTAGCAAACATAATTAGCGATCTTTTTCATCAGTATGCGTTTTGGCATCCAATACAACGGAGGAAATATAGTACAGTTTGCAAAAGTCTAAATATATGTAATCTACTTAGGGTAAATATATGTAATTAAAATAAGACGAAAGTAAAGACGACGATTCTGTCTTGACGATCGTCTCTTAGTAAAGTAATAAGTTATTGGATGCTTAAGTTATGCACGGTACAATACTAAAGCAATAAGGAAAAGTAATGTTTGCTCACTTTAGCACAATTTTAGAAGAAGAGCTTGAAATATGGTGTGGATTTTAGTGACCGACAAATGGCGCTGCACGCCATTGGATGGAACAGTTCTGTGAAAAAACGCAGACGAGGCCTCTATAACATATATGCTATACTGTCAACATAAGACTTATAATGTCAACATAAGGCTTATGAAGATGCGTGTGACGTTGTAAAAACGAACTTCTTCCATCAGGCATCTTCTGTAAAGTGTGTTGGAAACCAAAATCTTCAATGGTGATATCGTATTTTTGCATTTTCAAATTCTATACACTTTCATCTTTCTAAAAATACCATTCTTTGATCTCTGTGTAAATTAGAACTGTAAAACAAAATCTAGTTTTAATTTGTCATCGAATCTTTTGATATTTGAGGATTTTTACATTAAAACCCTCTAAGCGGCAAGGCCGTATATATACGGCCTAGAATATTTATTGTGATATCTGTAAGAACGTATATATACGTATATATTAAAATATGTCAACGAAATTAAGGCAATATACCAAAAGAAAACAAATCCAGGTATGAAATACCAGGAGAGTTTTTACATTAAAATCAAAACATAATTTATTTTAATAGTAATTTTGGGAAATTACTGACGCTGAACACTGGTAGTTCGGTCCGAGGTTCGAATCCCACGAACGGGCTGGATGCATGGGCGTTTTCGTGGTTTTCCCCATGTGTAACGTGTTAAGTTCCGAAATAATCTTAGAGTTAAAATTAAGATAAATGAAAATAATAAACATCATGCCTGTACGTTTCATTGCATCTCTAATACACCATGCTTTTTTTATTTCTTCCCACTTTGAACGAAATACATTCATGTGTTCTTGGCACAGAATGTTTTCACATTTTAAACATTGCATTCACGTTCTTCTGTCCTTGGCGCGAGGGAAAAAAATTTAACACATCTTTCATACTTAGTTGTTTCTAATTTCATGTATTCGTTTTAATTCTTCATCGAAACTTCTGTTTTTGTTTTGCATGCAGTACGTCAATTTCTTGGAAAAGTATTAATCTCTGATCTTTGTTCAATACTTTTTTTTTTCATTAATTGTAATGCTAAGTCCTTCAAAAACAGACTTATGTTTCTTGTTGGTGGATTAGCAGTTCAATGTAATATAATTCAAGCATTTATTACAGCAACATTCAGTGCAGGAAAGAAAATTACCATTGGCCACCTTCTCGTTATTCTGGTAATTGAATAATTGACTGACATTTCATCCCCCATATCCACTGCTCCTTTAGTCATATTATTAAAACATATAATTCCTAACGTTTTATTTTCTCCAATAGTATCATCTATAGTATGATCGTTATATAATGTTATAATGATCGTTATATAAAGCATAAGAACAGTTTTTCCTTTTTTAGGAACATCAGGAATTAATGTTTTATCTTTTTCGAAACCAAAACATTGTAGAAAATATTCTTAGTTTCATCTTCAGTTTCCGAAATGCAATCTTCATCGCTTTCAAATATTTCTAATAAATCTCACACGTGTTGCATCTCCAGTTCATAGGAACTCATTTTTTTTACATGCAGTTAGAAATTTTTTAGAATTTAATGTCAAGTACTTTAAAATCACTTGCGAGTAGAAATATTTACTGTTACACTCTAGAAATAAATTTCTGAACTAAATATTCAGTCAGAAAAACACTTATGCGGACAAGCGCGTGGGGTGTGTCATACCCCCGTTCCAACAAAATACCTATAAATATTTTTCTTAAACACACAGGCAAAGAAAAAGCGGTTCTGAAAGTCAACCACAACTAGAAACTCAGCTACTGAAAGCAGCACAGAATTTCAGTTTCACAAGTTAGGAATATTCCACTTTTATGTAGGGTTGGGGTATAATACACCCCACGCGCCTTCCCGCGAATTAACCGATGTGAAAACCGTTACCATTTAGGACCATCTGCTGGCATTTGAAAATTCAAATATATCGTTCAGTTTTCATGTTACATATATGCGACACTCTGCTGTAGAGATTGATCGGAGCTCTTCGCGTACACGCGACGCTCGTCCTGAACGGGTTAAATTCGAAAGAAAAAAAAATTGAAAATTTAATCTGAAGGAATTTGCTTTAGTGAAACTCTCTCAAGGGATAAATGTATTAGATATATCTAGTTTCAGTCTTTATACTGACCTGGTTAAAACAAATTAGAGAATAATAGGGAAGTAAGCGGTGCATCTAAAGGAATCAGTTTCTGCTAGCAAAACGCATTACGGAACATTAATTTAAGGGGGCTCATACACCTTAAATCCCTTGACCGAATATGTGACTTTTGCAAGAATTGGAATATTTTATTTATTTTAAAATCAAGTACTTCCAACTTTTTACAGCTGACTACATAAAATAGCTGCTATGGAAACTAGTAACCTGAAAGTTTGTGTTGCCACAGATATTTTTGTAATTTAATCCGCTTTGTGACAAAAGTTTTCGTCACGTTTCCACCTTGCGCACACGATATTTTTAAAATGGCTAATTGTACATACTTGAAATTAGATGGAATTCTTTATATGAACCCTATTTTTTAACTGAACCTAAAATCTGATGAATATTTTAATATTAAAAAAATTTGTGCACGAAAACATTACAGATTTTTTTAATAAAACACATTTTATAAACACGACTCGAAATAAGATAAAAATTTAACATGAAATTCTTAGAATTTTTGGTTCATAGTAGTTTCCAAATGTTATAAAAGCTATATATTAAATATGGAATTAAATTATGCAACAGAATGTTTTACACTGTGCGCGCAAGGTGGAAACATGACGAAATTTTTGTCAAAAAGCGGATTTAATTATAAAAATATTTGTGGCAACACAAACTTTCTGATGACTATTTCAGAAAGCAGCTATATTATGTAGTCAGCTGTAAAACGTTGGAAGTAATATCTTTTAAAATAAATAAGTTACCCCAATTCTTGCAACAGTCACATATTCGAAGATCTTATGGGTTTTAAGGTGTACGAGTCCTCTTAAAATGAAGGGGAATGCGAAAATGAGTGGTAAGTTATTTCTACCGCCTTCTTAGCATGCCTTCCCGGTGTAATGGTTAGCACACACGACGGGTATCAAGAATTTAGAGGTTCGAGTCCGTGCAACAGCACTGCCCATTTTTCATCTCGCTTGCTTCGAAAAAACTTAATGTCTCTGAAGTGGCGCCCGAACTAAAGAAGGTGACGGATGATGATTCTCCACCACCAGGATTTGCGATTGGGTTTCCTAATCCCAGCCGCCCTTTAAAAAGGGGGTATATAAGATATTTCTCCCGCCCGCCTTCTCAGCACGCCTTTGTTGCGTAATGGTCAGCAGACTCGGCGCGTATTCGAAGTTGTTGTTTTTGTTACTAATCTCCATGCCTAGGAACATACTAGACGAGGTCCACGAGTCCATTGACCTTTAAAAAATCGAAATCAAGCTTAGGAGACACGTAAAGGTCCACAAGAGACAACTCCAGGCACTCAAGGATACGTGCCGGTGATGCGAGTGCACTGTGGCACTTAGAACAAATTGGGTGCATCCTGATACCACTCTCAAAAGTAAGTCCCCTCAGGTGCCCACTGAAGAATCGGGAAAGTGTTGTCTGAACACATCTTTCGCAATCCATAGCAAGGGATCTTCCAGGACAATCAGCTTGACACCGGGAATGACTCAGGGGAACGAGCCAAATTTGACTGTCAGCATGTCTTCTAATGGAATGCGGTTCAAGATATGTCAGTGAATTGATAATTGGCAAAGGTTCTTCAGAAGCCTCCTTCGCAAGAATGTCTGCCATTTCATTCCCCCATATTTCAACATGGGAAGGAATCCACTGAAGATGCACTTCACAGAGTGACGAGACCTGCCTAAGCTTGCTAAGTATTGCGGCTCCGGCCCTATGACCAACTCTTTGCCAGAAGGTCCGAGGTTCGAGTCCCGGCGAGGGCATTGCTTATTTTCATCTTTAATGCTTACCCAAAAATATAATATCCCTAAGGACTTTCTAAGTTATGGCAAAGCACACGAGGGCTATCTGCTTAAAGGGAAGGATGCCTTTCGTGGAGGACTTTCTAAGGGAAACTGGCTCGTATACACGTTACACATGGGGAAAACCACGAAAACGCCCATGCAGCCAGCCCGTTCGCGGGATTCGAACCTCGGACCGAACTACCAGTGTTCAGCGACTTTACCGCTCGGCCGCTGATGGGCCGAAATAAATGAAATGCAGCAAAAATGTGCTTAATTTAATAGGCTGTACAAGGAAGTCATCTGTATTTGATGTATTTCATGTAATGCGCACATTTTTACTTGGATTTTTACTTCCTTGTGCAAAGTAAAAAGGAAGCATTGTAATCGCAAAAAGTTTCAGGCAGCATATTTCAACGAAAATATCCATTTTGACAGCTTTCGAATGCAATTTAACGATGTTTTTGCTTTATATCTGTACGTAAGGACAGAATAAAAGACTCTTTTCCTCCAAAAAAATTATAAAACTGCTTTAAAATGAATTCTGAAGAGAATTTTTCGTAGCTTGTGTACGAACGTATGTACGTACGTATCTCGCATAACTCCAAAAACGAGTAGCCTCAGAACATTGAAATTTTGTATATAGGACTACAACAACATGTAGATGTGCACCTCGTATTTTGCTTGCGATTGGCTGCGCCAAGCGTATATAAATATATTTATATATATATCCACTCTGTTACCCGGCTCAGTGATCTCAGTTTCTTTGCTCTTATATGTTTGTAAATTTGCAACATTTTTTGCTTTACAAATGATTGAATTATGTTGTTCTTATCTTCCGGTTAAGGTTTTTATGCCTTCAGTAAATCTGTGTGCAATTCGCGACAACAAAGATAAAGCCTTCTTTTATTATTGCGAATTAAATCATGCTTAATCCTTTCTGGAATATTTTCGAGGAAATATGTGTTTAAGATTTATTTCGTAATTTTTAATGCAGATATTTTATGTATTTTTGCCTTGTCGCGAAGTGAGAACTGAATTAATTGAATGAGAAATACTGAATCGTCTGTGAAAAACTGTTTCTTTTTTGTTTTGTTTGCTTAATTTCTTTTATACATCGTTCTAGGTTTATTATAGTATTTGAATAGAACCTGTGGCAACGATTAGATAATTCTTTAAATGATATAAATTTTGTGCATTCTGAGTTTTAATATGAACTGTTAAGTGAACCTAGCGCCAGAGTGTCGCTATGGTAAACAAATAGAATTTTAAAGAATGCATTTATTCTATTGTGGTTTATGCGCTGTCGGCGAAGTAGATTTAATTCAATCCAATAAGTTTAAACAAAATGCAAGAAAAAATGCGTATAATTTAATATTCCGTATAAGGAAGTCATGTCTTGTACACATCAGATTTTTTTTAATAGACCAACTACCATTTTTGCATACATTTTGTGTGATCAGATATGTTCAATGATGCTGAAAAGCGAATGAAAATTTGCCGACTAGTGGCTAAGACGCTAAAGCTGCGGAAGGATGGCCGAATTGCATTTCCGCAGTTGAATGCTTTGACTGTATAGAGGAGTCATGGTTTTCCTATATAGTAACGAAGTGCAATGTGGTTTCAAAGGCAGTTAAAACAGTCTCCTTTACTTTGCAATGTATTGGCACTTTTCATCATTCCTGTATCTTTAAAATTTATCAAGTTGAATCTTTCACTCAATCAATTTTAATTAAACGGCAGAATTAAGTGTTCTACAGAAATTATGAATATGTAAATCACAACAGAAAAATAACAAAAGTCATGTCAAGAGAAAATAACATCGTTATCGTTTCCGGACTCACATTAAATTCAATCACTTTTAGCAGATAAAATTAGAAATATTACAACCCCTGTGTAATGATTATCATAGAACAAATATGTAAACACAAACAGTTGATTATATTATAAGTTAATATCATATCTGTTTAATATATGACACAACTTGTGATTACTTACGTTTAGATATATCACAGTCAGAAACAAAAATTTAAATTATTCTCACTTTTTTAAACCCTTATAATTCTTAAAAGGGTTCTAAAAATTACCTGATAGCATTGATTATTGTAATTAACAAGGTTTAAAAGAAAATATAAATTAGTAAATGTGCTTACAATTTCTTGAAGGTTTAAGCTATCTTAAAGTCGGCAAATGGTAAAAGTGAATGAATGAGTCATTTTTAGTCATTTTAGCTGAAATATCATTTAATGATTTATACTAACTTAACTAAAATTTATACTAAATTAACTAAATAAAAATCATTTTGCTTAAACTTTATTTTAACTAAATTAATCCTTTTTTTAAGGGGTATCAGAAACACCTATACCGACAATGTTAAATTGGCCATTTTCGATGTACCTTTTCTCAAAATCTGCTGTAGATACACGCTGGAAATTTTTTTTGTAATTAAAGTATACCTATCTGATTATACTGAAATGAACTTTTAAAACATTTTGAATTTTAGAGTAATTTACAGAATATTTTGTTATGCATATTAAAATTTAGCACTTTCCTCACACAAATTACTTTTTAAAATTTTTTATTCTAATTTTATCACAGAAAGCTTATTTCAGTAAATATTAGGAAACCTAATAAATAAGCCATAAAAATTTTAGATACCTGTGAGCAGTAGTTCCTGAGAAAAGGTACATCGAATATAAAAAAAAAAAAAAAATCACGTTTGGAGAAAAACGCGTTTTTATACAAAAATCCTCATTGATCAAAGCATTCGATGACATATTAAAACTAGATTTTTTCACAGTTCTAATTTTCATAGAGATTAAAGAATGGTATGTTTAGAAAGATAAGAATATAGAGAATTTGGAAATGCAAAAATCCGAAATCGCAATTTTTTGAAGATTTTGGGGTTCCAACACCCCTTTTAATTAAACTAAATTTTCGTTTATGGTTAAACTTCATTCACTCAAAAATTATACTCTCAGAAATTGGTTTTCTAGCCTCATATGGAATTTATTAAGTAATTCATTAAACGAAATTACGAACCATATAGCTATTTTTTTTTAAGTTCGTTCTTTTATTTTACGTATTTATTAAAGGGGCTGACGGTAGGAAAAGATAGTCTTGTAGAACACGACCCTGAAACACCGATAAAAATAAATCTGGATTTTCTTAGTCACACAGGACTATAAAGTTTACGTGGGCTCAGATTTCTCTGCCATTCGCCTTCGTTTATAAGTCATGTTTCCAAGAGATAACTTTCAACAGTGTTGCTATCAAGATGGTAAGAAATGGTAAGGAAGTTGCGTCCCTGTTAAAAATTGGAGCGAAGGAGGATGTGCAAGAGTCCCTGGCATAGGTGTAATGGGCGCAATGCTCGTGTATGAGTGGGCTGGAAATGCGGTCGAGATGCTGTTGGAGGAAATCGGCAGCTTCCTGTCCGCAGTCCTGGCTGACATGGATGTACTTGCACAACACGAACTCATTGAACGCGCTGTAAAAGAAACACATCTATTATTATTTTCTACAGACTGATTCAATCATATTCATCATTGACATATTACGAGGGTCGATCCCACCCCCAAAAAAATTTTACAAAGGCAATAACAAATTATTTATTTCTAAAAAAAATCTGAAAGGTTTCAGATTTTAAATTATGTTCAAAAGGGTTTTTCTTTAATATTTTGTGTCTTCCCTTTATTAAACTAGCAGCTTCGCTGCCAGCCTTCGTCTGGCTTTTAAATGTACCGAGTGAACACCAAACGTTAAATTTTAAAAACTGCGTAGAATTTTACTCTGCAGAACAACTTCATAAAAAAAAGTTATGACGTATAACAAAATTACAATGAAATAAGCAATATCCCTTAATACAAATATTAATTATTCTAATAAATAAATCTACGTACATCTGAAAAGCAAATGTATGAAAACATTTCATTATTAAAGAAATTAGTTCATTCTTTCCGAGCAACAATTAAATTCATAAATATATTTTTTTATTGCTGGAACAGGAAACAAAAACTTTTGACACCAAGTTAATACGTATGACCTCATGATTTAAATTTAATGTAATACGACAACATTTTCTCAGAATTAACGAAGCACTAACGTGGCAATAATATATCGTTTCAATTGTACTAACCGGAAACAAAAAGTTGTGAACAGTAGCTATTTATTTAAAATGCTAACATTAGCGAACAATTTTCGACATACAGTAGAGTCACATGCAATCGCTTGCTTTCTTTAGCGTCCGAATATGACCTTCTATAATAATACTAATATGCTTAATGCTTGGCAATGTTATTTTTATTTCATATTTTGTAAAACTTACAAATTTCTTAGTAACAACCTCTACGATGTGAAAGCGAGCAATGGCGACACTTCTCGAAGTAAAGCAGATTTTTATCTCCAGCGTGGAAGACTCTTGCCACTCGGAAAAATGAGGGCGAAAATTGTCGTTTTCACAGTTTTTAAAAACCTGATGTGTACACCACATGACTTCCTTGCACGGAATATTAAATTATACGCATTTGTTCTTGTATTTCAAATTGGATTGAATTAAATTTACTTCGTCGATAGTGCATAAACCACAATAGAATAACCGCACTCTTTAAAATTCACTATATTTGTTTACCATTGCGACACTCTGGCGCTAGGTACACTTAACAGTGTTACATTTCGTCCACATTATAATTCAGAATACATATAAATTTATATCATTTGAAGAATAATCTAATCGTTGCCACATCAAAATCGGTTCTATTCGAATACCATAATAAATTTAAAACGATGTGTAAAAGAAATTAAGCAAACAAAACGAAAAAGAAACAGTTGTTCACAGACGATTCGGTATTTCTCATTCAATTAATTCAGTTCTGACTTCCCCACAAGGCAAAAATACATAAATACTCAAAATATCTTTATTAAAAATTACGAAGTAAATATGAAACACTTATTTCCTCGAATAAATTCCAGAATTTATTAAGCATGATTTAATTCGCAATAATAAAAGGTGATGTTGCTTTATTGTTTCGAAGCTTAGTTTATCTAGATTGGCAACAAGTCCACTAGTCTGCTAAGTTTCAAATGTAAATAAATATGGCTGCTATATTTAAAAAATTAGGCTTAGCTGAACTTAAACAACTTTTAAATTGTTGATTGATAACTCCACAAATATTGCATGCAGATTTACTAAATGCATAAAAACCCTTAACAGGAAGATAAAAACAACATAATTCTATCATTTTTAAAGCAAAAGATGCGCAATTTACAAATATATAAGAATAAAGAAACTGAGATCACTGAGCCGGGTAACAGAGTATATATATACATATATTTATATACTTTTGGTGCGGCCGATTGCAACCAAAATTCGAGGTGCACATCTACATGTTATAATAGTCCTACGTACAAAATTTCACCGCTCTGAGGCTACTCGTTTTAGAGTTATGCGAGATACGTATGCACTCTTCAGAATTCATTTTAAATCAGTTTTATAATTTTTTTTTTGGGGGGGAAAGAGTCCTTTATTCTGTCCTCGCTTGTGGATGTCACGCAAAAACATCATTAAATTGCATTGGATAGCGATCAAAATCGGTATTTTCGTTGAAATATGATACCCGAAATTTTTCGCGATTACAATACTTCCTTTTTACTTCGTACAAGGAAATGAAAACATCTCTGCTAATTAAAGTCGTACGAAGATGAGAATAGTCGAACTGGCTTGCCACGATTTTTTTTTTTTTTTGTAATCCGAGAGTAGTTCTCTCGCAATTCAACTCCCCGCCGTCCGGAGGAGATAATGCCACAAACAAGCAAGCAAACAAACGTGCATAGCTTTTAATAGTACAGACGATTACTTTTAAAAGAAGGTAGATACCGATGTTAAATATGTAGTACATCTAACAATATAGGAGGAGCGAAAGATGATTATACAATATTTATGAATCAGAGTAAAATTACAGTGAAAATGCAACAGAATTCGATGATGTGCATGAAGATATAATGGAAGACAAATATGACGAATATGCTGCAGTTACAGAAATTTAGCAGCCATGTTACTTCGAATTTCACTCATGCTTTTTATTCATACTCCTAAGACGTAAAATTAGAGAGCGCATTAAATTGGACACGAATATTTTCACATTGTAACCAATCATTTAATATAAACTCTGCTGCTAATACTGTTGGACTAATTCCAACAACAAGGGTGCCCTCTGGTAAGTAGGAAGAGAAGGACTTCAGGAAAAAGCCAAATGTTTAACCTGATAGGTTGTTTCAGACTCCTGCTCTGTAATTTTATTAAAGTTAAATGTAATGTCCGTGTCTAACTTGAACCTGCTAATAAATAAATGTTACACTATAAAGCACTCTTACCTCTCTGACCCTATCCAGAACGACCTTGTGCCTCTTTAAGTAAATAAAAGTAGTTCTTAATTTTGAATACCTATTACAAAATCGTTTTTACAGTTTCCTAGTTTTAAATAATACCTAGCTTAAACGGAAGGGTGAATAAATTTCTTACTTTTTTTTTCAATTTTCCATTTTTTAATCCAAACCAACAATGTAGTCGATATACATATCATACTCACAGCATTTATTACAGTTTGTCTTTCAGTTCATAAATAAAGAAATGCTTTAAGCTGGATAATTCTTAGCAAAAAATACAAATAAATGTCATTTATTAAAAATTATTTTTAAATAATTTTTAATAAATGACATTTTAATAATGACATTTTTAATAATGACATTTTTTATTTATTAAAAATTATTAATAAAAATTAATTTTTCTTTAATTTTTTCGAGGAAATAAGTGTTTAAGATTTACTTCGTAATTTTTACTATAAATACTTTGAGTTTTTATGTATTTTTGCCTTCTCGCGAAGTGAGAACTGAATTAATTGAATGAGAAATACTCAAAAACTGTTTCTTTTTTGTTTTGTTTGCTTAATTTCGTGTATACATCACTCTAGCTTTATTATAGTATTTGAATAGAACATGTGGCAACGATTAGATAATTCTATTCTTTAAATGATATCAATTTTGTGCATTATGAGTTATAATATGAACGAAATTTAATACTGTTAAGTGAATCTAGCGCCAGAATATCGCTATGGTAAACAAATACTAGAGTGAATTTTAAAGAATGCATTTACTCTATTGTGGTTTATGCGCTGTCGGCGAAGCAGATTTAATTCAATCCAATAAGTTTGAATGAAATGCAAGAAAAAATGCCTATAATTTAATATTCCGTACAGGGAAGTCGTGTGGTGTACACATGAGATTTTTTATAATGTAAACTTTTCATTTTCCTCGCTTTGCACATGACGCTGTCATTCCGTCTGTTACGTATTTAAAATTTTTTATTTTTTTTCGTCTGTTACTTATTAAAATTTTTTTTGTATGTCTTAAAATTAGAAATTAAAGTTAATGACCGAAATCTGCCGTACAGGTGAAAAATTGACAGTTTCACTCACGCGTGTGTCAGATTTGCGCCATACTTATGGGGTCTTACAAAATTTTATGTTGGTACTGGGGGTCGAGAAAAATTCTCAGTCATAAAAAAGGGTCGCGACTGAAAAAAGTTTAAGAAACTCAGCTATACGGCAAATTTCTGCGAAGGTTTTAAATAAACAATTTTATTTAAAAGTGATTTTAAACAATGCATACTACAAAACTCTGCCGTTTACAGGTAGTAAACTAATATGAAATTACAACGCCCATGCAGCCATAGCCAACGCATCATAGATACACCCTACACATATTTGGCTAGCAGTATTTACGCGTTATTGCCCACACCCGAGAAGAAGTCGCCAAATGTTCAGAATGTGCCAATTTCTGGTAACCATGTGCAAAACCATTCTTCAAACAAACATGCTGATTACAGATCTTCAGTCAAGCAATGTCGACACTTTCGTATGCGTTCTTTTTCATTTATTGTATTCCAGGTTCCAGTGGTTCTTACAAATAAATGATGATATTTTCTGCCTCCAACTTAACACACTTCTGGAATTTGCTAGTGTCCACAGTTCTGTGAAGATTTTTAAACGAAACAGATAACTGCGAGCTTCGAGCGAAGATTTACGGAGAAGAATGACAGATTTGCAGAGGAACGTAAGTGTTTTATTCTTTATAATGTAGTATTGCTAAAGCAGGTTTTTTTTCTTCATATGTTGATCATGTTTACAAACTTCGATAAGTATGGGCGGTTTGGGAACCTTTATAAAAAAAAGGCGCGAAAACTACCAACTTGCCACCGTTAAGTTCGTACCTTTAGTTAATACGTAAGCACCGACATTACTAAGCTGGTTCAAAATTTAATGGCGCCTTTTAACTTCGGTTAGAAAATGGTTGTGCAAGTCTAAGCACCCAAGCTGGAATATCAAATGGGCGGCAGAAAAGTAAAGCTGCAAGCGTCGCTGCCCAAAGCTGGACATGTAAAATATTCAAAACCCTTTATTATTTTTCATTCGTTCTCTTATTTCTTTAGTAATTCGTTTAATAATCGTATATTTATTTTGTTTACAGATTCGGCTTTTTGTAAATTGAAGTAAAAGAGCATATTCGCATAAAAGCATATTGTGCTAATCCTTGGAATATGGTAACAGGTAGTTTGGCGACATTTTGGTAAGGCGATAAAGTTTACTAGCTAGGACTTCAGCAATAATCTGAGAAGTACACAGTTCGAATCGCAGATTATTTTGTCTCCGAGAAATGAGAGATCATGAGACATGTCATTTGATATTTTCCGGAAAATTCCGATCGGGATTTTAGCTAATAAGCACTTAGAAACAATTTCGCTGCTAAAGTGCAGAATCGCCCACTTATTTGTTTGGCGCTTTTTACAAGAGTAAGAAGAATTGGATTTTTGTCAATTTTCTTTGACTTTTTAAGTGAAAATAGGTCGATGTGTACATGGATAAAGTCAAGAGTGTGCGCAATGCCATTTTTGTGCAATTCTAGGATGTTTTTTTTTAAGTGAAAATAGATCTACGTGTACATGGATACCGTGTATATGCAATTCTTAAAAACGCGGCTAGCAGTGGACGATTCTACTCTTTCTCCCAATTTCGCGCCTAATCTTTGTCATGATTAAGCACTTTTGTTCCATAAAAGTTCTAGCATAAGCGTAATTCGGTTAGCAGATTGTTGGAAAAAATGTTCAGTTAAAAAAAAAATAATAAAAAACTTTACTTCGTGAAAACAAAATTGCGTCCGAGAAAAAAAAAAAAAAAAAAAAAAAAACTTGCAGATTGCTGTAGCAGGGTTGGTCGCCATAGTTTCGCCAAAAAATCGCCAAATTACCATAATTTGAAGATTTACCGCATATTGCATATAGTCTACGAGTCCATGAAATAAAAACCCGTCGCTGTTATTTAATATTTAATCGTTTAATGCATGGGTTTGGCCTATGACCGTTTGAGAGTCGCATTGCAAAGGAAAACATTTGCGAAGCCCCACATACAGCAAACAACAAATTCAAATAAAAATTAACTCTGTGGTGTTTTTATTAGAAAGTCCTCCACGAAGGCATCCCTCCGTTTAGGCAGATAGCCCTCGTGTGCTTTGCCGTAATTGAATAACCCATTAAACTATGGTGTTTTATTAAAATAAATTAACTTCTTTCATTCTTATATTTTAAAATTTGAGTTAGATATGTATAGGTACATATTTATCATTAAATTGTAAAAGTTTAGTTTAATTTAGTTTGGATTTCATTAAAATGGAAAAAATTCAAATTAATGAGATGGATGAATTTGCTTTTGTTGAACAAGCAAATCGATATCGGGTTCAATGGACGAGGTTGCAATTCTGAATGCATTTTCAAGATGTTTGTCAGTGATCTTCGTCGTATTTTAGTTTTTTGTATGCTTCATTTTTGAAAACAATTGTTCACAAATATAGGTACTGCCAAAAGCTGAAGACATTAATAAAACATGATTGTGAAAATTAGGATATTTATCGCGGGGTAGGTAATTTTGTTAAAACTCCAATAAAGAAACATTTTCAAATTTTTCTTTCAGTTGAATGGGACTTTGCAATTAATACATCATGACATACTAAGATGTTTTTATTTAGATTTTTAATTTAAAATAAATGCCAACGAATCGATTATATATGAATCAAATTCAAACATTTATTTTTTAAACAAAAATGGGTACTATTCGGTTTCGAGGGCCAAACTATTGTTGATACCAATGCTGCCAAAATTAATTGCGGCAACCCTAATAATTGCGGCAAGAAAGGAAGTATAATAGTAAATAACTATTTAAGATTGATGTTTTAATTTAGATGAAAGGTTAATTTCATATAATACTTTTTTGTTATTATAATTTATAAGAAAAAGGCTAAACGTGGCTGAATGGAAGCATAAGAGTAAATAACTATTTCAGATCATTATTATAATTTATATAAAAATTGCTAAACATAACTGAATGGATGCCTGCATCGCTATTTCGCTAAAAACGCGTGAAGCAGTGTGTGATTCTGCACTTTATCCAAAATTCTATTGCCGAGTTTTCGTCATGGGAAATTCCCAAATTGTTAAATCCATAGGATATCAAAAAAGGATTTAAAATCAAAAAAGGATTTGAAAATTAAACTGGTATTTCAATGGCATCTTAAGAAATATAGAACTATGTAAACTTCAGAACGCAATCTGAAATCAGCGCGTACGCTAGATTTGGCGCGCTGTTAAATGGGCGCGTATGCTAGAATTGGCGCTTTTGCGCGTACATTTTCGCTGCAATGTTTTTACGGCCCTCGAAACCGAATAGTACCCAAAAAGGTGTAAATTTGAATAATTTCATAATTTGCGTTTTTGCCGTATTTTAAAGACTTTTGGGCCGCACTTCAGGCACCTTTGTTTTAATGCCTTACTTTTTTTTATACGAGTGACTTTGTTTTTCTTTCAACACCACGTAAATTTAAAATTGCCTTCAATTTATTAAATCAATTTTATATTTTCCATTATATAATGCCAAAACGATAAGACTAAAGTATATTTCTGTGAATTATTGAATAAATTTAAACGATAGCGCTGAGCATACTTTTTGAGCAAATTCGTTTCATTAAATGTAATCACACAGCATCATATATCAATAATACGTCACAGCAAGTCGTTTGCTAAAGATGAAGGTTTTCAGTACGATGTCATCACGGTCTTACCAGCAGCAGAGCGGTAAAGTCGCTGAACACTGGTAGTTCTGACCTAGATTCGATTCCAGGCAAACGGGCTGGCTGCATTGGCGTTTTCGTGGTTTTCCCCATGTGTAACATATATTTCTTTTTTATCTTAGAAAATCCTACATGTAGGCAATTGTCGCCTTAGGCAGATAGCTTTCGAGTGCTTTGCCGTAATCACATAAACCAAGCCAATATATCGCCACGTATCGTTTGACAAATATGTAATTTATAAACATTTGTGGTTCTTTATATAATGCTTCTTTTCTACAAATATATTACAAAATATGAACAGACAATTTGACTTTAATGAAACAGAAAAATATGCTTCATTAAAGTATATATATATATTATGTAAATATATCTAATAATTAACTTCTTTAATTTTAGTATAATACTTGCAATAACAAGCCGTGTTTCATTTTATGGGGTATCAGAAACCCCTATACCGACAATGTTAAATTGGCGATTTTCGATGTACCTTTTCTCACAATTTGCTGTAGATACAAGCTTGAAACTTTTTCTGTAATTAAAGTATACCTATCTGATTATACTTAAATGAGCTTTTGGAACATTTTGAATTTTAGAGTAAATTACAGGATATTTTGTTAGGCATAGTAAAATTTAGCACTTTTCTCACACAAAAAATTAAAAAAAAAAATTTTTTTTTCTAAGTTTATTACAAAAATCTCATTTCAGTAAATCTTAGGGAACCTAATAAATAAGCAATAAAAAGTTTAGATACCTGTGAGCAGTAGTTCCTGAGAAAAGGTACATCGAGTACAAAAAAATAACGTTTGGAGAAAAACGCGTTTTTATGTAAAAATCCTCATTGATCAAAGCAGTAGATGACAAATTAAAAGTAGATTGTTTTACAGTTCTAATTTTCATAGAGATTAGAGAATGGTATTTTTAGAAAGATTAAAATTATACAAAATATCAAATTAAAAATTATACAAAATACACTCATACACATATCTTAAGGGGTATCAGAAACCCCTATACCGACAATGTTAAATTGGCCATTTTCAATGTATCTTTTCTCAAGATCTGGTGTAGATACAGGCTTGAAATTTTTTCTGTAATTAAAGTATACCTATTTGATTATACCGAAATGAGCTTTTGAAGCATTTTGAATTTTAGAGTAAATTACAGAATATTTTGTTAGGCATATTAAAATTTAGCACTTTTCTCACACAAAAAAAAAATTTCTAAGTTTATTACAAAAAGCTAATTTCAGTAAATATTACGGAACCTAATAAATAAGCCATAAAAAGTTTAGATACCTGTGAGCAGTAGTTCCTGAGAAAAGGTACATCGAGTATAAAAAAAATCACATTTGGAGAAAAACGCGTTTTTATGTAAAAATCCTCATTGATCAAAGCAGTAGATGACAAATTAAAACTAGATTTTGTTACAGTTCTAATTTTCATAGAGATTAAAGAAAGGTATTTTCAGAAAGATAAAAGTGTAGAGAATTTGAAAATGCAAAAATCCGAAATCACAATTTTTTGAAGATTTTGGGGTTCCAACTCCCCTTAAGACCCAGTTAGATAAAATTCGATTGTTTTGCTATATTTTACTTGAAATTCCGTGTGCTTAGGCAAACAAAAATATTTTTATTCTCCAATATGCTTCAAATACTTGTTTCATGGTAATTAAATAACTGTTTATTTAGGAAAACGTTTTATTACCTATAACTATATAAACTCCAATGAAGTCAATGAAGATAAACAAAACGCCAAATTCCTTCCAAATCGCTTACCAGATGAGCTGTAATCATAGTAAATCTAGAATACTAGGGTGTACCATTTGCTCGTCCCACAGATTTGTAGCAGTGCGCGTTTATTTGAATGCCAAAAGAATCATCACTCGAGGCAAATTTATTTAGGGGAAGGTAGCCTAATTTGGAGCTGTATGATACACAAAGACTAATGATATCTGCGAGATTTGACATAGGCATTTTGTTATACTGTGGGTAAAAAAAGTATTTGCACACCTACATTTTTGTTTGCAATTCATAAAAAGAAGCATTGAGAAATAAAAAAAAATTGTATTGCCAAATCAGAATAAGTCTAATCATCCAAAACAAACAGAAAAATTACAATAATATAAATAACAATGCTTTTTTGTAACAAAATTAAAATATCTCGTATCAAAAGAGTATTTGCACACCTGCATGAATACAAAAGAAATAAAATATATAAGCAAATTTCAAATAACTAACATTTAGTATGCATTCCTTTAGCATCTATTACTGCTTGTAATCTTGCTGGCATTGATTTAATTATATTTTTGTAACAGTAGGGTCAGTATTCGACTATTCTTCAATAAAGGCTTGTTTAAGGGCAGATTTGCTTGAAATCTTCCTTTTTCTTATTTTTAAATCCAAAGAATCAAATTTTCCAAAGGATTTAAGTCTAGTGATTGTGGTGGAGTGGCAAGTTTTCTGGGTACATTATAAAGCAACCACATTCGTGTGTGTGTGTGTGTGTGTGTGTGTGTGTGATTATGGCAAAGCCTCGAGGGCTATCTGCCTACGGGGAGGAGTGCCTTCGTGGAGGACATTCTAAGGGAAACTGGCTCGTATACGCGTTACACATGGGGAAAACCACGAAAACACCCATGCAGCCAGCCCCTTTCGCGGGATTCGAACCTCGGACCGAACTACCAGTGTTCAGCGTCTTTACCGCTCGGCCGCTAGTGGGCTTTGCAACCACATTCGTGTTATACCGGTAGTGTGCTTGGGATCGCTGTCTTGCTGAAAATAGAACGAATTACTGATACCCAATTTTATTGCACTTTGTGGCAAGTTATCTCGCAACACATCAATATGTCATATTCCCATCAATGAAACACAAATTACCAACTCCTTTGCTAGCCATGCACCCCCAAATCATAACATAACCTCCTCCACGTTTAACTGTGGGTAACACATTTTTGGTATGAAAAGCAGTACAAGTACTCCAAACTAATTTCCTGCCATCTGATTTAAAGATATTGAACTTACTCTCGTCGGAGAGTATGACATTTTTCCAAAAATCAATTGGCATATTGATATATTTCTTAGCGAATTCAAGTCTCTTCAGTCTATTTAGTTCAGTTATGAGAGGTTTTTTCCCTTGGAGATCTCCCATAAATGTGTGCATCGTGCAGAACATTTCGAACACTTTGGGCACAGATTTGAACTCCAGATGTTGAAGCGACATCATTGGCTAAAGTAATTGCACTAACAAATGAATTTTTCGATGCTTCTCTTATGATTTTTCGCTTTATTCGCAGTGAAAGTTTCTTTGAGCGTCCACAGCACAAGTTATTTGATGTAGATCCTCTTTCTTTATGATGTTTTATAATATACCGAACAGTAGAGGAGCAAACATTTACTTTTTTACCTATTACCACTACAATTTGAATTATACCATTACAATATGAAATCGACAATCAACTAATAACGTTTCGACAACACCTCCTTTTATAGTCGTCTTACGTATGTTATTTACTGCGGGATGACTGTCAAATAATAGCATAAAAATGCAAATTTGCTAAAGTTGAGTGTGCAAATACTTTTTTGACATAAGCTATTTTAATATTGTTGCAAAAAATGTTTTTTTATTAATATTATTGTATTTTTTGTAATTAATTTAAATGAATAAGCTTATTCTATTTTTTAAATGCCAATTTCTGTATTTCTTAATGCATTTTCTTATAAATTGTGAACAAAAATGTATGTGTGCAAATACTTTTTGTACCCACTGTATGTAGATGTAGAAGAGGTTAATGAAATTGTCTTTGTAAAGAAACGCTTCTTGGTTACATTGAGAGAAGTGTTATTCGCTTGGCTAAGAAGAAAATCTCTTATTTCGACATAAGTGTGAAAGCAATTAAACGTAAGTAATTGCATGCTTTATTATACCATCACAAAACGTGCTTACTTAGCTACAATTTTCAATTATAATTTTGGAAGGCTATGTTAGTTTGACGTTTCTGTATAATATCAAGCATTAAATATTCAAGTTTCCCAAGTTGGACCGAAAACAGTTGCCGAAATTGAACCGGTCCGATTTCGGCAACGACATGTTTTCATGGATAAATTATAATTAACCCTAGAATGCTACCCTTCGAAGAAATTACGGGAATGGCAACCATTCGTCTCCGAGACGAAGTTCACCTTCTAGTAGTGATGATGATGAAGATAGAAGTGATAACGAAAATAAACGATTTAGGACAGTTCTTGAAAAAATATCACCACGAGCCAAAAAAAAAAAAAAAAAAAAAAAAAAAAATCCAAATCCAACTGGCCCTTCGTCTTCTCGCAGTGCAGAAAGCAGTGGAAAACCCAGAAAGCAGTGGAAATAACAAGCAGCCCATACAAATAGCGGTTATACGAAAACCAAAGTTTAACAAAATGCAGAAACATAAAAAAGAAACTGATTCATGGTTTTGTATATTATGTGAAGAAACTAAGGAAGAAATGAAAGAATGCATGAAATCTCACGCTTGAATACATACTCGGTGTGCTGGAGTTTGTGCTGCAATTAAAAGGTTCTTTTGTTGTAAATTGCCGTTAAGAAAGTTTATGGTCCAATTTAGGAAACTAGCGGTCCAAATAAGGAAACCGGTTTCCTAAATTGAACCGATGACACGATTTTTTGAATTCATTTTTAACTGTTATAAATAATTTTGGTACTATTCGGTTTCGAGGGCCGTAAAAAAGTGCAGCGAAAATGTACGCGCAAAAGCGCCAAATCTAGCAAACGCTCCCATTTAACAGCGCGCCAAATCTAGTGTACGCGCTGATTTCAGATTGCGTAAGTTTATATAGTTCTATATTTCTTAAGACGCCATTGAAATACTATTTTAATTTTTAAATCCTTTTTTTTGATATCCTATGGATTTAACAATTTGGGAATTGCTCATAACGAAAACTCGGCAATAGAATTTTGAGTAAAGTGCAGAATCACCGACTGCTTGACGAGTTTTTAAGAATTGCACATACTCGGTATCCATGTGCACATCGACCTATTTTCACTTAAAAAAATATCCTAGAATTGCACAAAATGGCACTGCGCACACCCTTGACTTTATCTATGTACACATCGACCTATTTTCACTTAAAAAGTAACAGAATATTGACAAAAATCCAATTGTTTTTACCCTTGTAAAAAGCGGCAAACAAATAAGTGAGCGATTCTGCACTTTACCGAGAATATTTTCAAAGAAAAGGCATCATTCATTATAGAAAATTACGTTTGAACAACCAACGAGATGAAATTATGCTTTAGCGGTAAGTCGAGAGCGAAATAGCGATGCAGGCATCCATTCAGTTATGTTTAGCAATTTTTATATAAATTATAATAATGAGCTGAAATAATTTACTCTTATGCTACCATTCAATCATGTTTAGCCTTTTCGTATAAATTATAATAATAAAAAAGTATTACTATGTGAAATTAACCTTTCATCTAAATTAAAACATCAATCTTAAATAGTTATTTACTATTATACTTCCTTTCTTGCCGCAATTATTAGGGTTGCCGCAATTATTTTTGGCAGCATTGGCATCAACAATAGTTTGGCGATTTTTTACGGCCCTCGAAACCGAATAGTACCATAATTTTTAAAATTTAATAAATGGTTCTATTTTGAAGGTACACTTAGTGAGTTTTTTTTTTCTACTACCTAATTTTTATTGGCACTTCTTCCGTCCTTCTATATAGTGAAAAATACAAAATTGGTGCAAATTAGGCTACTCTCCCCTATGTTTTGATGCCATTTAATGTGTTTGGGATTTTATATAAATTTTTACTGTATTTTGATTTGAATAACTATAACTTTGAATTAAACATTTATACGTCATGGCTCAATTTTCTGTCTTCTGGGAGAGACACTTCTTTCCAGGGGTTTAAAAAAATTGTTGCGTTAAAATATTCATGGCCTTGCTATGGCGATAAGTAATGAGACTACTTTGTTTTCATGTACTCTGTTATATACCTTATTAGATCAAAGGGACTCTGTCCCTGAGCGACTATAGTTTTCGTTTTGCGATTTTGCGTGGAATTACTCTGAATGTCTGTTTCACTTTTCAAAGTGTTGCCACCGAATATTATCGCCTTCTATTATATTTGAAGTAGCGCATCGCGCAGGAGCACCATAGGTCCGGAGTTCGATTCCCGGTCTGGGCAGGGTCTGATCAACCTTTCATCCCTTGATTTCTATCACTTGGGTCGATAAAAGGAGTATCAAGTTCGCTTGGAGACTAAACACTGGAGATTTTTGCGACAAGCTGACCATTTGCTTAGAGCATATGCTTTTACGCCCCCGGGGCCCACAGTCAAGAAAGCAGATTTCCGGCCACTGCAGATCTTGGCCCATTAGGGCTGTTACGCTACAGAGTTTAGTTTAATTTAGTTTATTATATTTGAGGAAATTAAATAATAAAGATCGGCATAAATGTATGTATATTTCTCGCATTTTGGTAAAACAACGGTAACTAGAGCCATACAATTTGGATAACGTAATCTTACTGCGAATATGGACATCTAGAAGCCCAAATTTCAAATTGGGAATTTGTTTTATTCTCGATTTCATATTCTGTAAAACTTTAATGAATTTCTCATTAACAAACTCGAGGAGTTCAAAGCGAGCCATGGCAAAGTTGTACAGAAAAAAAAAAATTTATCTCCAGCGCGCGAGACTGTGTATCGGAAATTCTAAGGATATGCCCAATTTAAAATTATTTTGTGATATTGCTGTTGAACTGAATTTTATGGTTTATGTGCGAAGAACGTGATATTTAATAAATAAAGGTAAAACACAAAATGTTAAAAAAACACCGCTTTGGACGTAATTTAAAATTTGAAACTTTTCAGATTTCTTATTTTTTTTTTCTTTTATTTTCTTTCTGGCTGCCCATACAGTATTGTGGTTAGAGGAGGCAAACCGCTGATTTCGCTTCCGACCCAGGTATAGGTATATCCATGCAGAATTGGTTACCAACTCGGCGGGAGTCAATCACTAGCTACCAGGCCGCAGCCCTGGGCAGCCCCGGCTGAGCAGACGACATTTATAAAATGCAAAAAAGAGATATACACGTGCTTACAAGGCACTTGAAGAAGAAGAGTACGTTAAAGCTCCTAAAGAAAATATACATAATCTGCTTCCCATGCCCCCTGGAGTTTTAGAGCCATCAGTGAAAAACGCCATTTGCAAATCCCGAGTCCTGTGTTCTATGAAAGTAGATTGTGTCCACAAGGTTATTTTTAGCAGGGTGGCAGGGAGCTTGCGGTATGTGATGCTCATAATCAGTATGAATATAGATTTGTCCCCAGAGACTCATGGAGTGTCGTAGCCTGCTTACGTTAACCACTGCAGCCTTTCGTTCAACTCACAAGTCCAGAGGCGGTGTGCCTGCGATAATTTATAAGGCTGCCGTGGACGTGGTACTATAAGCCTTGCAAATGAGAAAAAGCTGGTATCGCTGTATAGAGAGTAGTGAACGTCTCATTTGGAAACAGATGTTAGTTCCCCAAATAGCAGCGGCATACAGAATAATTCTTTCCACCAGTCTATTGATTCTTAACTTTAAAGAAGAGATGTGTAGTTGCTAGGAAAGAGTGTTTAGGGGAGCCTGACTGCGATACCCAAGGGCCCAGGTTCGAATCCCGGAGAAGGCATGGATATAAAATTGCCTGTCCCTTCATAGGAGGTGCTGGTGGCCTCCTGTTAGGTGCCTCCATAATAAAATGGTCAATGCCGTTAATAGGCAAGTGCCCGCCACTGGGAAAAAATTGCTTTCATAAGTTAAAAAGATTTCTTCCATGCTTTTAATACACTTGTGTTTAATTCCTTTCAATTACGTTTCTTTCTCGGTTAACAATTTTACTTGAATTTTTGTTTTTTCATGGTTACAGCTGTCTAGGTATGTAAGTTATCTGTCTATCCTATCCACCCTTTCTACCTATTTAGCTATCATTTATATTATATTCATAAAAATTAAAATCATTCCTAATTTTTATGAACAGAAAGATATTTAAATCCGGAAAATGATTAAAAACTCTGTAAATTTCCCAAAACGGAAATGTTTAAATAGCTGGCAAATCTCTTCACATTTTTTTTTTCTCTTCTGATTTAGTAAATATAACTAGTCTTAAATTATATATGTGCTGATCTTAAAGTATTTACTCTCAATTGATGTGGAAATAATTAGTTTATGCCTTCTTCCTCACATGGGGTGGTGGTGGTGGTGTATTGAGAATACGGCAAAGCACACTAGGGCTATCTGCCTAAGGGGTGGGATGCCTTCGTGGACAACTTTCTAAGGTAAACTGGCTCGTATACATGGGGAAAACCACGAAAACGCCCATGCAGCCAGCTCGTTCGCGGGATTCGAACCTCGGATCGAACTTACAGTGTTCAGCGAAGTCCCCGTTCGGCCGCTGGTGGGCCTCTTCCACACCCAGGATTTGGCGATTGGGTCCCCTAAAAACCCGAGTCGCTCTTTAAAAGGGGGAGTATATAAGACATTTCTCCCGCCTTCCTAACGTGCCTTTGTGGTGTAGTGGTTCTGCACGCTGGGCCGGTATTCCAGAGGTCCGCGGTTCGATTCCCGGCGAAGGCGCTTGCTATTTTCCATCTTTCCTGCTTCCAAAAATATACCTAATGTCTCTACAGAGTATAGCCTCTTCTACGATGCTTTCCTTTGCCCATGGGGTTGCTTTGCTAAGAGTTCTTTGGAACTCCGGCTGGAAAACAGTAGCATGATTTCTTAGTTTAAATTCTACGTGCCGCTCAATCGGTATAGTCGTAAGCGTCGTTGACTACCGTGTGGGAGGTCCCGGGTTCGAATCCCGGGAAAGTCATGAATGTTTGCAAATGTATGGTGTCGGTGCGGCATGGCGACACTCCAAATATGCGGCGAGCTGAAAGAGTCCTTTCGTGTGGTGGTGACCTTCGGACCCTTCCGCCCCCCGGGGTATTCTCCATCAAAATTCGGAGCGGTTCTTTTCCAATTAACCTAATGTCTATAAAATGCCAAAAATTTAATGGCCCTTATGGGCTAAAAAAAAACTGAAAGTTTTCAGGATTGGATTATTAAATTACAGCAAAGCACACGAGGGCTATCTGCCTAAAGGGAGGGATGCCTTCGTAGAGGACTGTCGAAGGGAAACTGGCTCGTATACACGTTACACATGGGGAAAACCACGAAAACACCCATGCAGCCAGCCCGTTCGCGGCATCCGAACCTCGGACCGAACTACCAGTATTTAGCGATTTTACCGCTCGGCCGCTGGTGGGGCTCCTCGCATGGGGAAAACAGAGCATAAATGTCTAATATTGTTTTTCCTTATATTTTATTTCAAATATGATTATGTACCACTCGAAATATTCTTACGCATTTTCCTTGGTCAAATCTTAAGATGTATAAATCTCAATCTGTAGTTTTAATGCTGACGTAAAGCACATTTTTTTCCAGAAACACTTTCGTGATGCGGCAGCCCAAAATTTTTCAAAAATGTTTAAGGGGGCTCATATACCTTAAACCCCTTATGAGCTTCGAATTATGTGACTGTTGCAAGAATTGAGATATTTTATTTATTTTGAAAGTAATGACCTCCAGCTTTTTACAGCTGACTACATAATATAGCTGCTTTGGAAACTAGTAACCAGAAAGTTTGTGTTGCCACAAATATTTTTGTAATTTTATCTGCTCTGTGGCAAAATATTTCTTCATTTTTCCAACTTGCGCGCTTGATATTTTAAAAATGACTAATGGTATATACTTGAAATTAGATGTAATTTCATTGGGGCTATATGGCAGGGGGTTTCACTGGGGTATGGGCACTATTTTCTAACTGAACCAAAAATATGATGAATATTTTAATATTAAAAAATTTTATGCACGAAAATATTACAGATATTTTTAAGAAAATACATTTTATAAACTCAACTCCCAAATAAAATAAAAATTTAACATGAAATTCTCAGTTTTTTTGGGTTTACAGTAGTTTACAAATGTTATAAAAGCTATATATAAACTATGGAATTAAATAATGCAACAGATAATTTTAAACTGTGCGCGCAACCTGGAAACATGACGAAAATTTTTGTCACAAAGCGGATTAAATTATAACAATATTTGTGGCAACACAACCTTTCTGATTACGATTTCAGAGAGCAGCTGTATTATGTAGTGAGCCATAAAAAGTTGGAAGTAATTGCTTTTAAAATAAATAAGTTATCTCAAGTCTTGCAACAGTCGCATATTCAAAGATCATAAGTGTTTAAGGTGTATGACTCCCCTTAACTACTTTGAACACTTTAATCTCAATATGTGATATATTTCACTACAAACATCTACTATATCTGTTACACAGGAGTATCCTAAAGATCGATACTTCTAATGACATCGAAACGTTAACAAACTTCAAAGGTCGCAACAGATTGGTCCAGGTACTCGTAATCCCATTGTTCTAAAGAGGCTTGTACCATTGATGGAAAGAGGGAATACTTTACGTCTCAAAGCCAGATGAATTGCAGTTATGTAGTAGTTTTGGTTTGTTTCCAGTTCATTTCCCTCAACCCATTGCTATCACTTTTCTGTCTATATATGCTGCTTATTATGGTTTCAACAAATAAATAAAAAATCTGATGTGTACACCACATGACTTCATTAAATATCTTCGTTAAAATTTGAAATATATAAAACAACATAAAACACTAAATACAGTTAAAACAATTAAAAAGAATTAGTGTTAAAATTACAGTTTCTACGCAAAAACGAGCCGTTCGGCGAAAAGGCAAAAAAGCACATTTTTCGGTGCCCAAACTAAAAGTTTCTGTTTGGTTCCGCTCGGCAAAATGACATTGAAGGTGCAGAAAGTATTAATTTACTATTTTGTTAAGTTTCAAATGTAAACAAATATGGCTGCTATGGTAAAAGAAAATTAGGCCTAGCCGCACTTAAACAATTATTAAATCGTTGATAGTTCTACAAATATTGCATGCAGATTAACTAAGGCCATAAACATCGTAGCAGGACGATAAGAACAATATAATTCAATCATTTTTAAAGGAATTGCGCATTTTACCGACATATAAGAATAAAAAAAAACTGAGCTCACGGAGCCAAGTAACAGAGTGGGTATATATATATATATATATATATATATATATACTGATAAGAAAAGGAGAGGTAAAAAATAAATGTATATCAATATATATATATATATATATATATATATGTAATAATAAAATTCCATAGTAAAATAAATTTCTAACTGTATGTTCTTTTCATTTTTAATGGCGACGTTCTCTTATTTGAAAGTACGTGGAATTAAATCCACAACCCCGTAGTCAAGTTGTTTTTCCCGCCTTTTCTACACGTACAGTTTTAGAATGTTCTGGAGATATTTAAAGCGAACTGGATTGGCTGTCGTCATTTCTTGGAAGCTCCGCCTTTCCAGAGGCTATAAAAAGACTCGCAAAAGAGAATCGGGGCTTTTTCTTAAATGTCACGATGCAGTAAACTTCATACAAAATGTTATTAGTAGTTCTTTTTTATTTACTCCGGATATATCAGATTTTTGTAATTGCTATTTTCTCCTGAAATATAATAAATGGATCCTGTTTTTTAAAACTATCGTCTGATAATTTAAGCTACGACTACATTGATGATTCTTAAACAATCTATTTATTCCTGACAAAAGCTGGTACATCACATATATGTACATTTATTTACTTCTGGTGCGGCCGATTGCCACCAAAACGGGAGGTGCACAACTATATCTATAGCAGTCCTTATTCGTTTTTGAGTTATGTGAGATACGTACACGAAAAAATCTCTTCTGAATCCAGCGGCCGAGCAGTAAAATCGCTGAACACTGGTAGTTCGGTCCGAGGTTCGAATCCCGTGAACAGGTTGGCTACATGAGTGTTTTCGTGTTTTTCCCCATGTGTAACGTGTATACGAGCCAGTTTCCCTTAGAAAGTCCGTCACGAAGGCATCCCTCCCCTTAGGAGATAGCCTTCGAGGCTTTGCCGTAATTAAATAACCTAACCATACGTACAGATGTCACGCAAAATCATCGTTAAATTGTATTCGATAGAGGTCTTTCGTTGAGATATGTTACCCGGAATTCTTCTGATAACAAAATTACTGATTCTTTACTGATTCAATTTCTGATTACTTTACTTCGTACAAGGAAGTGAAAACAGCCCAATAGCATTTTTGCTACTTCGGAAAGCCAAGTAATTGAAAATAATGTAAGCAAAATAAACTCGTAAGGAATTAATTCTTAAATTGATTGCATGAGGGAATTTAATTATCTGTTAACGTTACATGCTTTGATTTTAAATTTAAGTGAAATAAATATGCGACACAATGTATGATATTATACTCCAAATTTTAGTTCCTGAGTCTAAATAGATGTTACTTTAAGCCTTGTTACTTTAAGTCGGCAAAATTTGGCAGCAGCTTTGCTGAACTGGTACAGAATAATCACAAAACAAAGTAATTCAATAAATTTGTTGCTTTTACGAATGGGTCCACAGCAAGGCTCAAATTGATAGGGTGAATAATTGTCATCGGAGAGCTGATGCCCGAAGCAACGCGGAGTGTCACTGTTGACACCGTGTCATCGGTTCCCATCACCGTTTAGAGCTTTGTTGCCTCACCTTCAGCTTACCGAGAGGAAATCTGCGGAAACTCCGACGCAATTAATCTGCATTTCTGGCAGTCAAACATTGAATTGACATTATTAACCTTCCATGGATTTACCCACTTGTTCTTGAGGGTTTCTTTTAACCTTCCTAGAGTGTTCGGGGTCTTTTTGAACCATATCAAAATGTATTTCGTATAGAACGTATAGAAATTTATTTCGTTATATTATATTGTAAGAATCTCACTAGTGTATTTCTCAATTACTGTAGAAATTGACGAATCTTAAGAACTAGTTAGCGAATAATCGCTCAAGTTCGTGTGACAAGAAACGGCAAGAGAGGAAGGGTAACTAAACCTTTATTATTTCAATAAGATTTAACAAAGCTCCGTCTTGGAGTGTACAATCAAAGCCGACACTTGGGCTTGAACTTAAGGGGACTCATACACCTTAAACCCCTTATTATCTTCGAATATGTGACTGTTGCAAGAATTGAGATAACTTATTTACTTTAAAAGCAATTACTTCAAAATTTTTATGGCTCACTACATAATATAGCTGCTCTCTGAAATCGTAATCAGAAAGTTTGTGTTGCCACAAATATTGTTATAATTTAATCCGCTTTGTGACAAAACGTTTCGTCATGTTTCCAGCTTGCGCGCACAGTTTAAAATTATCTGTTGCATTATTTAATTCCATAGTTTATATATAGCTTTTATAACATTTGTAAACTACTGTAAACCAAAAAAAACTGAGAATTTCATGTTAAATTTTTATTTTATTTGGGAGTTGAGTTTATAAAATGTATTTTCTTAAAAATATCTGTAATATTTTCGTGCATAAAATTTTTTAATATTAAAATATTCATCATATTTTTGGTTCAGTTAGAAAATAGTGCCCATATAAAGAATTACATCCAATTTCAAGTATATACCATTAGTCATTTTTAAAATATCAAACGCGCAAGGTGGAAAAATGACGAAAAATTTTGTCGCAGAGCAGATTAAATTACAAAAATATTTGTGGTAACTAGTTTCCAAAGCAGCTATATTATGTAATCAGCTGTAAAAAGCTGGAGGTCATTACTTTTAAAATAAATAAAATATCTCAATTCTTGCAAGAGTCACATAATTCGAAGCTCATAAGGGGTTTAAGGTGTATGAGCCCCCTTAAGAGGCTAAAAATTAAACTAAAACTAAGATTAACTAAAGAGATATAGCCGAAGCTATCAACATCCTAATCGAGTTGGCCTCCTCACTCTATTTAACTACAAGCTTATCAAGAGCCTGGGTACGGCCGAGCGTAATAACAGCTTTGAGAGAGAGAGTAGCCCATAAGGCAGACGCGCGCAAATCAGAAACTCTGATTCTCTCTAGCTCTGCAAGTTGACTTCGCGGTTAAATACCACTCCTCCTCATTAAGTATTCACAATGTTTCCAAAACTACGTTCTGGCCGGAAGTAGTAAGTTAAAGTTAAGAATTTGACAGGAAAGGAACTTTAACTTAAAATTTAACTGTTAATTAAATTAACATAATCCTTACAAAATCGATAGCAGTAATTGGAGACATTATTATTTAACACATTATGATCGAATGAATATAATTGTGAAGTTCTATCATTGATAAACACCTGTTAATTTATCTGTTAATAAAATTAAAATAATCCTTACAATATCTTTGGCAATTTTTCAAAAAGACTTTTTTACTTGCTTTCACAGCCATATTAAATATTCAACCATTTTTAAATTCTTTTTCAAACAGTAGTTTAACCAGTGTAAAAAAAAACTGCAACACATAAGACATTCAGGTCACTTTTTACCCTTGTGGAACACATTTGTTACAAAAAAGGAGGAGAACCTCAATTTGCAACATATTTTAAATTATTATTGTTATGACAACCAATTCATGCTGCTATTATTATTGTCCATTTTGTAATTTTTCCCTCTTGGCACAACAGATGGCGCTATCCTCAACACTCGCTAGTTTCTGTGACCGTAATGACTTTCGTGCATTTCTTCCCAGCTTCCTTAGAGTATATAAAGTGGCGTTGTTATTTTCACAATTCATTTTTATATATTTTGTTAGAAACTTTGCAAACCCTTCATGGCTAACCGTGGGCTCACTAATGTCGAAATCGACCAGTTATCCTTCTTTCCATCTTGCATCTTCAACTGTCAGACGACAAAAAAATTCGTCGTCTAAAATATCTTGGTAAAAAATAAAGTACCTACAAAATCGTCGCATGATGATAACATCGCAGACATGCGTTTTTAAGGCTTTAATATTTGTAAACGGATACTCGCATAAGGATTTGTGAGCGCAAGATGGAAGGAAGGATAATTTTTACTTTCATGTTTTTTTATTAACTAATAAATATTTGCTGAAAATATAAATTGGAAACTATTGGAATACGAACAAAAGGGCATTTTTTAACGTTTTGCGTGTTACCTTTACTGATTAAATAACATTTTCTCCCTACATAAAACGCATAAAATTCAATTCAACAGCAATATAATAAAATATTTAAAAACAGCATATCTTTAGAATTTCCGATACGCACTCTCACGCGCTATATATAAAAATGTCTTTTTCGTGCAGTTTTCCCGTTGTTCGCTTTAAAATCGTTGAGTCTGTTAATTAAAAATTCGTTAAAAATTTCCGAAATTTTAAACAGATAATAAAAACATATCCGAAATTCAGAATTTGGGCTTCTAAGTGCCTATGTTCGGTTGGAGAAGTAAGTTATTCAAAATTGGACTACTCTACATACCATTGTTTCTTCACAATGCGAGAAACATTCATGCAGATTCTTCATTATTTATTTTCTTTAAATATAATACAAGGCGATAATATTCGATGTCAACAATTCGAAAAGTGAAGCGACGCAAAATGCCGTTTTGGAAATTAATAGCTCTTCTGGACTACAAAATTCTAGGTTACAATAGGACCAAATGAGGAGTAGACTCGAGTAAAAATCCTTTCCTTCTTTCAATATAATGGATATTGAACCTGTAGGAAGAACAAAGCTAAATTTTCAGAATGAACAAAATACTTTTATTTGAATTTTAAAACAGAACCAAAAAAATAAATGTTGCAGCTCTTAACTTTCAAAATTTTAAACTCTTAACTACTACAGTTAAACTCTTACAACTATTAAAATACTAAACATTAAACTCTCTAAACAAAATATATAAAAATCTTCCGAATCCCTTCTTGTTGCCACACCGTAAAATGCAAGTTCTTGTCCTATTATTTATATTTCACGTTCTCTTTAAGTCACGATCTCCACAAGTCATAATCTTTACAAGTCACGATCTTTACAACTCGCTTAATAAACTGGCCTCCCACTATTCCTGCCGAAGAAAGCCAAACAGAAGGCTGATCGTAGTTTTTTCCAACATACGAGATTTTTCTGCGTAGATGCATCCTTATTGTTAATTAAGATCAATCCAGCATGGAAGAGGAACTCATTTCATAAAAAAAGAAAATTTACCGAAAGATTGGTTTGACCTTTTTTACCCAACATACTGAAAGGAAGAAAACATCAGCCAAGAGCAAGTGTCCGAGAAATGACTGTGAGTATTCAAAATTCAGGACAAGTTTAACCTAACCTGAATCATCTAGAAGTCTATCAGTTACTGCCAAAGGAGGAAGATGAAGACTGACAATAAAAGTTCTGTAAAATGGTTTCATATGTAGACAGTTAACCTTTAACTTCTGTGATCGGTCTGAGAGACCGCTGAAGATTTTATTACCGTTGTTTCCACCTCTAAAAACGGAGAATGTCCCTGTCTTTCCTTCTACCTTCCCAAACCCGTCTCACAAGGTCACATATCCACACCAGTTTCGGTTCTAGGAAAAATCCCCACAGGGAAAAAGCCCACAGGAATAATGCTCACAGAATAATGCTCACAGGTATAAATGCTCACAGGAAAAAAGCCTACACAGAAATACGCTCACATAGAAAAAAGCTCACATGGAAAAATGCTCACTTAGACATATGCTCACACGGAAAAAAGCTCACATAGAAGTAAGCTCACATGGAAATAAGCCCACTGGTAAATAATTCACATTATGTGTAGATTCAGTTTCTATGTAAGATTAACAAATGGGCCATTTTGAATTACGAAAAGGACAGCAGAAAGGAAGTAAGAATGAAACAGAATTATGCAGTGAAAAATTATTACAATTTTAATTGTTAAAAAATAATAAATATAAGTTACACATTTTATAATATAAACATTTAGAAGAATAACGAATGAGAATTTAGAATGAATATTTTGTTTAAATTACGTAAAATATTTAATTTTATCATCGATTTCATCATAGTTTCGTACCCGATTCGTAATTACCAAATGTAAGTTTTCATGTTTTCTTTTTTTTTTTTTTTTTTTACTTCAGTACATCCTGTATTTACATTAGCTAATAACAAACGTTGAGAGGCTAAATCTTTTTTCATCCCGTCAAATAAAAAACCACATACTGGGATGGCTACAATTAAATAATGAATTTAGTGCGTTATGAGAGCCTTGGCAACAATTTGTGATTTTAGGAGAGATTTCTCGAAGGCTGCTTCATAATGTTCAACTGAGAGGTGTCATCAAAGTGCCTAAAAATGTTAATTTTATTTCTAAAATTTTAAATTTCTGCAGAAATTTTACAACTTTTTGGCTTTGAACTTGAATAAATAAATTCAAACATCGATTTCTATCGATACACATCAAAAGTATGCAAAAATAGAGCGAAGAAACAAAAATTAATTATTGGAAGTTACAGGAAAAAAAATGTCGTACAGGGGCAGTGGTATAAAATATTACAGTACATGCAAAATTTTACTACAGTTTTCATGCTTTGATTTACCACCCCTGAAAAGGTTAATGTGAGCATTTGTCCATGTGAACATATTTCATGTGAGCTTTTTTCCGTGTGAGTATATTTCTAAGTGAGCATTTTTCCATGTGAGCTTTTTTCTATGTGGGCATATTTCCTTGTGGGCTTTTCTCCTGTGAGCTTTTATACCTGTGAGCATTACTCTGTGAGCATTTTTCCTGTGAGCTTTTTTCCTGTGGGCATTTTTTCCGGTCACCCTAGTTTCACACTTCTAGCTTTATTATGGTTTCAGTTACCACATTTTTTACTTTTTAAGTGGTCTAGGAGACCGTTCACAGCTGATGCGTACCAGTTTTAGTGGACGATATACGTTATGTACTGGATGCTTGTTTGTCGCAAAAGTGATAAATATGGCTTCATAATTCACAAGAAAACGTCCCGTATATCTCCCTCAAAAAGAAATTGATTATCTTGTCAAAAATATTTTTTATGAAGAATACTCTGATTCTGAAGACTCTTGTAGTATTCACAGCGAAAGCAAAAGTGAATGTGAGCTTTCTGTAGATGAATATAATAATTTTTCTTACGACTGTGACTGTGACTAAAATGATAATTTTTATGGAAAAAAGCACTTCAAATGGTGCAAAAAAGAACCAAATCGGGTGGTACGAACAACAAAGCATAACACAATAATTCAGCTCTTTGGTCTGAAAAATCCTGCAAAAATAGAGCCCGAAGATACTTAGAATTTATGTTCATACATATTGTTCCAATCATATCCTGATGCTCCAAAACTGAAAAGAAAATATTCTGTGCTTTTATTAGCTAGTAAGTCTTAAACACTTATTTCCTCGAAAAATTTCCAGAAAGGATTAAGCATGATTTAATTCGCAATAATAAATGAAGGCGTTATCTTTGTTGTTTCTCTAGATTCTCTAGAAACGTAGGTACGTTTCTTCAGATTAGCAACAAATCCACTAGTCTGCTGTTTCAAATGTAAACAAGCAATGGCCACCATCAAAAAAATTATTAGGCTTAGCGGCACTTAAACAACTTTAAAATTGTTGATAATTCTAAAAGTATCGCATTCAGATTTACTAAAGGCATAAAAGCCTCAATCGGAAGATAAGAACAGCATAATTCAATCATTTTGAAAGCAAAAAATGTACAATTTACAAACATATAAGAGTAAAGAAACTGAGATCGCTGAGCCGGGTAACAGAGTGGATATATATATAAATATATTTATATACGTTTGGGGCGGCCGATTGCAACCAAAAACACGAGGTGCACATCTACATGTTATAGCAGTCCTTATATACAAATTTTCAACGTTCTGAGGCTACTCGTTTTTGAGTTATGCGAGATACGTACGTACGTTCGTACAGACGTCTCGAAAAATTCTCTTCAGAATTCATTTTAAAGCAGTTTTATAATTTTGTTGGAGGTAAAGGGTCTTCTATTCTATCCTTACGTACAGATATCACGCAAATACTTCGTTAAATTTCATTCGATAGCGGTCCAAATGGATATTTTCGTTGAAATATGCTGCCTGAAACTTTTCGCGATTACAATACTTCCTTTTTACTTCGTACAAGGAAGTAAAATTAGAAGAAAGGAAAACATGTAGTCTGTGCTCACCTTGTAAGAAGAGAAATACAGCATACAAATGCTTGGATTGCAGGGAACCAGTGTGTCTTCAGTGCTCTTTCTTAAAAAATGTTTTTGACTGTGTACTATCTTACGATTCATCTTTGTAAACAAAGATATACTAAACTATTAATTTTTAATAATTCATTGTTGTAGAATTATGATTTAATTGACAGTAATGCTTAATAAAGTCGCATATTTTCATGCATGTTTAATAAAATATTTTATTCTTTAAAAGCTATGTTCTTTAAAACGAAGAAAATAGTCATTTTTTATATGAATTTACCTGCGTAAAATTAAATGATTTATGTTTAAAATATATTGAGTTAAATGAATTAGAATTCTATAAATATGCATAAAGTATCTATAATATTCCTTAAAAAAGTAAAGATGTATTTTTACGCGTTTCTTTAAAGCGGTCTGTGAGACCGCTTACAGTAATTATGCCGAAAGATTGTCACAGCAGTTAAAGGTTAACTTGCAAGAAACATTTCATTCCAGTATGTAACAATTATATATGAACAGAACATATTGTGCTTAAATTGGGTGAAGGTACAAGTTGGACATTTTGGAAATGAGAGGGCGGACGCACTGGCCAAGGAGGCAATTACTGATGTTAATGCTCGTGATATTGATGTACAGGGATCAACAACGAAAGCTGTGACTATTATAAAAAATTATATTTATGATAAATGGAGGGAGAAGTGGGAAAGGTCTGATCGAAATAACGGTTATATGAAATTTGTTAAACTTAAAAAAGGTTTATGCTATTCAGACATTGACGTTAACCAAATCATTACAGGTCATGGCCGTTTTCCTTTCTAGTTTAAAAGGTTTAAATTACAAGAGTCTGCCCTCTGTAATATGTGTAAAGAACCGGGCACTACAGAGCATTATGTGGAAATATGCAAATATTTTACTGATATCACAAACGAGTTTAAGAAAAATGATGCTTTTAATATACCGGGTGATCAAAAAGTCAGTATAAATTTGAAAACTTAGTTAATCACGGAATAATGTAGATAGAGAGGTAAAAATTGACACACATACTTAGAATGACATGGGGTTTTATTAGAAAAGCAATAATTAGAAAAGCAATAATCTGATCAGAAAAGCAATAATTAGCATAACAAATTAAGACAAAGCAAAGATGATGTTCTTTACAGGAAATGCTCAATATGTTCACCATCATTCCTCAACAATAGCTGTAGTCGAGGAATAATGTTGTGAACAGCACTGTAAAGCATGTCCGGAGTTATGTTGAGGCATTCGCGTGGGATGTTATCTTTCAGCATCCCTAGAGATGTCGGTCGATCACGATACACTTGCGACTTCAGGTAACCCCAAAGCCAATAATCGCACGGACTGAGGTCTGGGGACCTGGGAGGCCAAGCACGACGAAAGTGGCTGCTGAGCACACGATCATCAACAAACGACGCGCGCAAGAGATCTTTCACGCGTCTAACAATATGGGGTGGAGCGCCATCCTGCATAAAAACGTACGTTCCAGCAGGTGTTTATCAGCCAGGCTGGGGACGATACGATTCTGTAACATATCGGCGTACCTCTCACTCGTCACGGTAGCAGTTACAAAACCAGAATCACGCATTTCCTCGAAGGCCCACCAGCGGCCGAGCGGTAAAGACGCTGAACACTGGTAGTTCGGTCTGAGGTTCGAATTCCGCGAACGGGCTGGTTGCATGGGCGTTTTCGTGGTTTTCCCCATGTGTAACGTGTATACGAGCCAGTTTCCCTTAGAAAGTCCTCCACGAAAGGCATCCTTCCCTTTAGGCAGATAGCCCTCGTGTGCTTTGCCATAACTGAAGAATCCATTTCCTCGAAGAAAAAAGCCCCGATAACAGTAATCTGTCGGACATTTTTTGAACTTTTGTTTTTGGTTCTAATAAAACCCCATGTCATTCTAAGTATGTGTGTCAATTTTTACCTCTCTATCTATACATTATTCCGTGATTTATTAAGTTTTCAAATTTATACTGACTTTTTGATCACCCTGTATATAATATTTTGAATGATTTTAAAAGACTGAAAAAATTTGCCAGAAAAATGATGGGCAGGATTAATCACAATAAGCTTGCAGTAGGGATTTAAATCTGAATTATGTTTTTTAGTTATGTTCTTTATGTCTGTTGAAGGTGCTGTTTCTGGCTTGCTCTGGCGCAACCCGCAAAAAAGCCATAGGGCGACGTAAAGGCTGCCAGGACAGTCTGGCTGCGTCCTTTATATCATATCATCATATGAACGAAACAATACATAAACTACTTCTGCCTTCCGTTCATTGATTGTTCAATCAACCAAATTTGCATTGTTGGAGGATAAATTGAATTTTCCACAATTATTATTCGTAATGTGTAATTTTAGCATCCGTAATTTATAATCCGTTGCCACTGTAAAAAAATGGAATTCGGAGTGAAAAATATGATTGCTTGCTTTCACAAGGGCCAGCCCGTTCGGCAGGATTCAAACCACGAACCGAACTATCAGTGTTCAACGACTTCATCGCTCGACCGCTGGGGGGGCTTATTTGCAAAACAGCCATAACGGTACGCATATTATAGTTGCTTAGAACATATTTAATATGTAACATTATAATATATATAACGTTATAATATGTAATAGCATTATTAATTATAAGGTATTTTCTTCCTCTTTTCTGCATGCCTTCGTGGTGTAATTGAGAGCATATTCAATCCGAAAGGAAACTATAATATGTACAAATCTGAAATATGTAGATTAAAGAATTTTTTTGTGTTACGACAATGTAATTAAGTTAAAAATATTGCTATGATCTCTACATATAATAAAACAGTCTGTGTGTGTGTGTGTGTGTGTGTGTGTGTGTGTGTCTTTCGTTCGCGCTGCGAGTAAGCTAATAGACACACGGCTACGAAATTGGGTACATAGGTGCACTTAGACAAAAGCCAAGCACCTCGAAGCGATTTTTTCAAAATTCGAATTCGAATGTTTTTTATTTTATGTTTTGTGACGAAATCGCGTCATTTTGAGACATAATGGGCTATAGGAAAGCGAGATTTTACTCTACACACTCCATTTTCACATCGTCAAGAAACGTAGGCACTTAGCTATTTTACGAACTTAAAAATTTCGTGTTTCAATAAATCGATTCAATACGAATTTATTTAACAAAGGGAGCTTAACACCTTTTCAACGGGGTTTTTTTCTAAAAAGTTTATTTTTAAAAATGTACAGTATATTTTTCTTTGATTTTTGGACACCTTAAACTTTTATCCTTACGACTGCTTTTACAAAACGAATTTTGTAAAAATGATAATATTTTGTATTTTAAAAATTTTTTTAAAATGAAGCTTTCGAGTACACTTCTCACATCTTTAAAAATGTGATTTTGGCAACAATTTTCCTGTCTTATTGTTGTTGATAGATTTTTGATGAAATCGCATCATTTTGAATAGTTTCATTCTTTTAGAAATATGGGTTTGGCAACAATTTTTCATCGTATTTCTTATGTCACTATTTTTAAGGGATTGGAATATTTCATTGTCATTTATATATGTATATATATATATATAATACATTTTTATTGATTTTTTTTGATAAAGTTTTTCTGCAGAGTAAAATTCTGCGCGGAATTTTACGTTTTTTGAGTTGCTTTCATGTCAGTTTTTGCTTATTTCACTGTTTGTAAGATATTGAAAAATGTTGCATGATTTTTGTTTTCTTCAACGGAAAGTTGGGTCATTTTTTAATTAGGATTTTGAGTGATTTTTTTTAGGAAACGTAGTTCTTAACCTCCTTTATACAATTTGTGTTCTTAAGATTTTGCAAAGGGAAGTTGGTTAATTTATTTATTAGGATAATTAATAGTTGTATTAAGGACTATTGCTTATTTCATTGTAATTTTGTCATACGTAATAAATTTTCTGAATGAAGTTGTTCTGCAGAGTAAAATTCTACGCAGTTTTTAAATTTAACGTTTGCTGTTCCCTTCAGCCATTTTCCCGGTACAATTAAAAGCCAGGCTGGCAGCGAAGCTGCAAGTATTTTATATAAGTTTAAGAAATATTTGTTGCTAACGCCCGTTTTGCATTTGTGCTTCAGTTTAAGTGCGAGCAACCTTTTTTCCCATCATGAACACAAATTATGTTTATAATTTACAATGGTAATTGACGCGTTAAATTCTGTTAAAGATTTTATTCCCTTTTCTTAAAAAAAAATTCTAAAGTAATATAATTAAGGACTGAAATCCATTTAATTCTATTAGAACATTTATTTAAAATAATTTGCAGTTAAATATAATATGATTATGGATAAAAGGCAAGGACTTTTTCTTTTAGTTTAATATATTTATTTTTTAATAAAGAAAATCTCAAATAAAAGTTCTGCGCCGTTCCAAAGACGGTGTTCTACAGTCTTGTGAAAAATAAATGAGCAGATTTACTTCAACAGTTCTTAAATTCTAGGATCGAATGCCATTTAATAGTTATTTACATAACTGTTGTTGACGTGGGTTTAATCACTGGCTTCATTATTTATGCATTTAATTATTCCGTATTTTTAAGATTTATTTTCTCATTAATATGATTGGTCCTCTCTTCCTTCGTTTCTGAAAACATTTAATATCAGCTTTAATTTATCTTTAGTTTGAGGGATTTAATGAGATACGTATGTGGTTAAATATTTTAGGCACATTCATTTTCTTTGTGGAAAAGCAAAAACGAAAACCAAACAAATACGTGTAGGCAGTAAGTAATATTTTAATTTTTATGTCCGTTCTATAGAGTAATATTTTTTGTTTGGCTGCAGTTACAAATTCAAAATTCATTCTTGTAAGAAATAAAGGCGGTATTATAATTTCGGGAACTTTCTGGAACTATATTTTAACGAAAATATCCATTTTGGCCGTTATCGAATCCGTATGTACGATGTTTTTGTGCAACATCTGTACGTACGGACAGGTGAATGCAGGGCCCGGACACCCGGACGGCTTAATATGACAAATCGGGTGTCGTCCGGTACCTATTTAGAACAACACAACCCTGGCGACTTCCTGAGAGAGCTGCATTGGAAATATATTAATGGAGAATATGTGGTATTGACGTGGCCAAACAAGGGCGTGTGCATATATATGCTTCAGTATACAATTAATAAAAAGTTTCATACACAGGTACATTGGTGGTATAGGTACATTGGATACATATGTATATTGGTCTAAGGGGTTAATGAGGTAGGCAAACAATAAACACTTATACAATAAAAGAAATGAAACACTGACGCAACTGGCGCAATAATGCAGAAGATGACAATTAATTAATACACGTAATCGTGTGTCATCCTATATGACTATACATAAACTACTAGAAATGATATACATAAACACATATGAATGATGGCGATAAATGAAAACACATAGTCATACATTATTCTACTGGACTATACACACATCAATAAAAATGATACAGACACACCTATACGTTGACAGAAATGATACACTGAGAATGAAAATTGTGTATCAGTGTGAACGATGACAATTAATGGCTACACATATTCGTGTATTACCTTACTTGGCTATACATTTATATTAGTACAAATGATACACTTAAATGCTTATACATTAAAGGAAATGAAATACTGAAAATGGTACTTATACATTAATGGAAATGAAATACTGAAAATGGCACTTATACATTAATGGAAATGAAATACTGAAAATGGCACTTATACATTAATGGAAATGAAATACTGAAAATGGCATTTGTACATTATACGATAGATGAAGAATAATGGTAACACGTAATCGTGTATCCTCTTAAGTGGCTATACATACAGTAATCGAAATGATACACTTATACATTAATATACATTTATAACATGGTAAATGATGCATTTATACATTAATAGAAATGGTACACATGTGAAAACCGTGGCTTGGTCAGATGAGTCACGATTTCAGTTGGTAAGAGCTGATGGTAGGCATCGAGTGTGGCGCAGACACCACGAAGCCATGGACCCAAGTTGTCAACAAGGCACTGTTCAAGCTGGTGGTGGTTCCATAATGGTCTGGGCTGTTTTTACATGGCATGGACTCTGTTCTCTGGTGCAACTGAACCGATCATTGACTGGAAATGGATACTTTCAGCTACTTGGAGATCACTTACAGTCATTCATGGACTTCACGTACTCAAACAACGTTGGGATTTTTATGGATGACAATGCGTCATGTCACCGGGCCACAATTCCTCGCGATTGGTTAGAAGAACATTCTGGACAATTCCAGCGAATGGTTTGGCCACCTAGATCGCCCTACATGAATCCCATCGAACATTTATGGGACAGCATCGAGAGGTCAGTTCGTGCCCAAAACCCTGCGCCGTCAACACTTTCACAATTATGGATGTCTATAGAGGCAGCATGGCTCAATATTCCTGCAGGGGACTTCCAACGACTGACTTGTTGAGTCCATGCCACGTCGAGTTGCTGCACTTCGCCGGGCAAAAGGAGGACCGACAAAATATTAGGAGGTATCCCATGACTTTTGTCACTTCAGTTTGTAAGTAGAAGTTTCATACGCTGTATTGCTGCTTGCTGTAAAGGTTGGTTAGGGTTAGGGTTAGGTTAGCTTGATTGATCAAGGCAAAACAACTCGAGGCCTATCTGCGTACGAGGAGGAATGCCTTCTTGGAGAACTTGAGCCACCTATCAAAGTGCAGAGTTTGAACGCCAACACCTACTTATAAATTGATCGAAGATTTTGTGTGCCACTTTCAATGAAGGGTTTTTCTCATGCGTCGTGACATAAAGTAGTTTTATCACAGGCCAATGATTCACTGAAGGCAGTAGGAATTTACTGTTTAATAAAACCAAAGAATTTTATAATTATGTTTTTATTGTTTCGTTTCACTTTTATAAAATCATGGATTAATGTTTTTTTTTTCATACAATATTATGGTTGTGTAACAGAAAAAATACAAATTTTCAGTAGTTTAAATATTTGATCTGTAAAATTTATTGCCGGACTAAGAATAATTTCAAACCTATAATTAAAAAGAAAAAATACTGAAAGCTTTGAACTTTTACATTACGCGCAAAGGGACTTTTTTTAACGTTTTGTGTGTTACCTTTATTTATTAAATATCACATTCTTCGCCCTTAAACCATAAAATTCAGTTGAACGGTAATATCGCAAAATAATTTTAAAATGAGCCTATCTTTGGAATTTCCGATACACAGTCTCGCGCGCTAGAGATAAAAATGTTGTTTTTTTCGTACATTGTTGCCATTGCTCGCTTTGAAATCGTCGAGTTCGTTAATCAAAAATCCGTTGAAGTGTTACAAAATATGAAATTGATAATAAAACAAATTTCAAATTCCAAGTTAGGGCTTCCAGATGACCCTGTTCGGTGGAAGATTACGTTATTCAAAATTGGATGGCTCTAGATACCGTTGTTTTATCACAATGCGAGAAAAGTGTACATTTATGCAGATTCTTCATTATTTAATTTTAATATGACACAGGGCTCTAATATTTGGTGGCAACAGTTTGAAAAGTGAACCGACATTTACAGTGAAACAACGCAAAATGCGAAAATATCCCTTCTGAGCCAACGCTCCTTTGGCCTAATAATGTCGGTTCACATTATTAGGCCAAAGGATTAATTATAAGGATTATAATTATTATAAGGATTATAATAAGGCCATTATTAGGCCTCATTATTAAGTCAAAATTTTATTTAAATATATTAAAAGGTGTATTGTTTTGTTACTAACGTTTCAAATGAATGACAAGAAATTAAAAATACTCCAGTGTGGGGCCTTTTTCGAAACAATCCGGAGTATATAACATTTTGAATTTCAACTCTGTTTCACTGTGTGTCTTTGCTAAAACTTAACAAATCTTTGCTGGTTTTTGTTTTGATGGCGTTTAAGCAATATGTTTTGACAAATAACCCCAATTTCGTTTTCCAATCTCTCTCTGGTGTGTCTCCAATGAGTATCTGATAATACTGCAACAACTGAAAATCAATATTAGAACAATAACTCTCCTCGTAGAATAGTAACTAGACTATAAGAGCAAAAAGTATTGTAACGTAAGCTTATTACTGTCTATTTTTGCATGTACTTGTTAAAAATAATGTAGTAAAGCAGTTAAAAAATGACACAAAAAATCCAGTCAATGCGTAACTGGATTACGAGTTTGCTTTGATTAATTTAGTTAAAGTACTGTAAACATGAAATCAGATAATGTTTAAATGTGCACATAACTGTCATGATTATATCTAACTATCTCATGTAACTTATACAAGACAATATCTGTAATTAACCTTTAAAAGAAGGGTGGCCTAAATATCGGCCAGAGTTGCAGTGTCTCAAAAAGACGGCTGTGGCCGAAATATCGGCTAGCGAATTCCTCTTCTCCCAGCCTTCAGGGTGCGGAGATAGTCATTGTCTGAATAACCTCCCTTGCCACTTATGCCAGATGACCTTCGCGCCTCCCAACTGTGGGGTTTCGTAAATTCCCTTTCGTTTCCCTCAGCAGTGAAATCTTAGCAATTTGACATTAGTATTAATTTCACCAACTTTTCAGTGTCATTAAAAATGTATTTTCTTTATATTTCCCCTTTTTATTGTAATTTTTGTATTTAATATTGCTAAGACACAATAACACGCCGAATAAATACTAATTCAGAAGTCAAACAACAAAAATCAGCGTTATATTTTCAAAATTTTCACAGGACTAGTTTCGATGGTTTTGCAGCTGAGGATGATGGTTCGTTAAAACCATTCAAACTAGTCATGTGAAAATTTTGAAAATATAACGCTGATTTTTGTTGTTTGACTTCTGAATTAGTTTAATATTGCTGTTTGAAAAATGCAAAATGCAATGGAGTGCATTGCAATGAAAATATAATCAATAAAATCTGTTTTTAAAGTAAAGGAAAATAATTTTAAAAAATGCTTAAGGATAAAAAAGCTTTTATCACAAAACTGCAAGAAAGGACAATGAACAATAATGTAGTTGAAAGATGAAATAACTTACGATACAATGGGGGAGGAATAAATTAAACTGAATAAGAAAGACTACTAATGAAAAAGGTAAACTAAACTAATATAAGAAAAATACAACGGGATTTGTTTGATACATAAATAAATATAAGCTTTTACACAATGATTGGAAACAAATCAAAGCGAACTGCCGATTTATACGAGAAACAAATAGTTAAACATCATTTTTTAGTATAAATTAAAAATGTTAATTAGTACATGTAATTCTAAACTAAATTCAGTTTGGAAACAAATAAAAACGGAATAAACTATAGGCGTGCATTTGCTGCTAAGGAATAAATTATAGGCGTGCATTTGCTGCTAAGTCGTATTTTTGTTATGACGCAATGTCAAAAGTTAATATTCCAACATACGACAATTATTTAGCTACGAAATCTCATTATAATATGTTTCTCTAGTTTAAGGAAAAGAAACAGCAGAAAAGAGAACAAATTCAACAAATTCTTTTATATTATTCCCTAGTCTCTCATCTGAAAATTAACAAAGGCGACCTACAGGAAAAATTGCAGAAGAGTAGTAGTTTCCCTTTACAATGGCAGCTAAAAGGGGGGGTGGAAATTCAACAAATTCAACAAAACAAATTCAACAAATTCTTTTATATTATTCCCTAGTCCCTTATCTGAAGATTAACAAAGCGACCCCCAAAGGCGACCCTACAGGAAAAGTTGCAAAAGAGTAGTAGTTTCCCTTTACAATGGCAGCTAAAAGGGGGTGGAAATGCATTTGGATTTCCCGTCTTTTTAAGTGAAACCTTTCCAAACTGCCCCGTCTCTTAAAGGTTAACATATGTTATAAAGGTATTTCTTCGCCTTCCTAGCGTGCCTTCGTGGAGTGACATGTGTACGTAAGGACGGTATAAAGGACACTTGTTTCCCCAAAAAATGATAAAACTGATTTAAAATGGATTCAGAATAAATTTTTTCGTGGATGCTGTACGTACGTACGAACGTGTTTATGTATGGATGTATCTCGCATATAACTCAAAGACGAGTACCCTCGGAACATTAAAATTTTCTGTATAGGACAGCTGTGGGATGTAGTTGCGCAACACTTTTTCTGGTGGCAATTGGCCCCGTCAAACGTAAATAAATATATAGATACTTATAATTGCTTTTTTACTCTGCTCCGTGAACTCGGTTTTTTTTACTTCCTTGTACGAAGTAAAAAGGAAGTATTGTAATCGCGAAATATCTCAGGCAGCATATTTCAACGAAAATATCCATTTTGACTGCTATCGATTGCAATTTAATGAAGTTTTTGCGTGATATCTGTACGAAAGGACAGAATAAAATACTCTTTTCCTTCAAAAAATTATAAAACTGCTTTAAAATTAATTCTGAAGACAATTTTTCGTGGCGTCTGTACGAACGTATATACGTACATATCTCGCATCTCAAAAACGAGTAGCCACAGAACGTTGAAATTTTGTATATAGGACTGCTATAACATGTAGATGTGCACCTCGTATTTTGGTTGCAATCGGCAGCACCAAACGTATATAAATATATTTATATATATATCCACTCTGTTACCCGGCTCAGTGATCTCAGTTTCTTTACTCTTAAATATTTGTAAATTGTACGTATTTTGCTTTAAAAATGATTGAATTATGTTGTTTTTATCTTCCGGTTAAGGATTTTATGCCTTTAGTAAATTTGTGTGCAATATTTTTAGAATTATCAGCAATTTTAAAGTTGTTTAATTGCCGCTAAGCCTTTTTTTAATGGTGGCCATTGATGTTTACATTTGAAACAGGAGACTAGTGGATTTGTTGCCACTCTAGAGAAACTTAGCTTCGCAACAACAAAGATAACGCATTCATTTATTATTGCGAATTAAATCATGCTTAATCTTTCTGGAATTTTTTCGAGGAAATAAGTGTTTGAGATTTACTTCGTAATTTTTAATATAGATATTTTGGGTTTTTATGTATTTTTGCCTTCTCGCGAAGTGAGAACTGAATTACTTAAATGAGAAATACTAAATTGTCTGTGAAAAACTGGTTCTTTTTTGTTTTGTTTGCTTAATTTCTTTTATACATCATTCTAGCTTTGTTATAGTATTTGAATAGAACATGTGGCAACGATTAGATAATTCTATTCTTTAAATGATATAAATTTTGTGCATTATGAGTTATAATATGAACGAAACATATACGTTAACTGTTGTATAATTATTGGATTATATAACACTTAACTTCGTTTCCGTTATATAATTATTATATAAGTCAACTGTTATATAATTATTAATACTGTTAAGTTAATCTAGCTCCAGAGTGTCGCTATGGTAAACAAATACTAGAGTGAATTTTAAAGAATGCATTTATTCTATTGTGGTTTATGCGCTGTCTGCGAACTAGATTTAATTCAATCCAATAAGTTTAAATGAAATGCAAGAAAAAATGCGTATAATTTAGTATTCCAATTTAATATTCTCATACAAGGAAGTCATGTGGTGTACACATCAGATTTTTATTCGTATATGTTGGTAAACTGTACATTTTTTGCTTTCAAAATGATTGAATTATGTTGCTCTTATCTTCCGGTTAAGGTTTTTATGCCTTTAGTTAACCTGCACGCAATAGTTTTAGAATTATCAACAATTTAAAAGTTGTTTAAGGGGACTCATACACCTTAAACCCCTCATGATCTTCGAATATGTGACTGTTGCAAGAATTCGGGTATTTTATTTACTTTAAAAGCAATTACTTCCAACTTTTTACAGCTGATTACATAATATAGCTGCTTTGGAAACTAGTAACCAGAAAGTTTGTGTTGCCACAAATATCTTTATAATTTAATCCTCTTTGTGACAAAATATTTCGCCATGTTTCCACCTTGCGCGCATGATATTTTAAAAATGGCTAACGGTACGTACTTGAAATTTGATGGAATTCTTTATATGGGCACTATTTTCTAATTGAACCAACAATCTGATGAATATTTTAATACTGAAAAATTTTGTGGACGAAAACACTAAAAAACTTTTTAATAAAATACATTTTATAAATTCAACTCAACATAAAATAAAAATTTAACATGAAATTTTTAGAATTTTCGGTTCACAGTAATTTCCGAATGTTATAAAAGCTATATATTAAATATGGAATTAAATTATGCAACAGAATGTTTTAAACTGTGCGCGCAAGGTGGAAATATGACGAAATATTTTGTCACAAAGCGGATTAAATTATCAAAATATTTTTGGCAACACAAACTTTCTGATCACTATTTCCGAAAGCAGCTATATTATGTAGTCAGCTGCAAAAAGTTGGTAGTAAGTGCTTTTAAAATAAATAAGTTATCCCAATTCTTGCAACAGTCACCTATTCGAACATCTTATGGGTTTTAAGGTGTATGAGTCCTCTTAAGTGCGCCTCAGCGTATTTCTTTACCGTAGTGACCATATCTTTTACATTTGAGTAGCGGATTTGTTGCCAATCTAAAGAAACTAAGCTTCGTAAAAACAACTGTTTCTTTTTTATTTGTCTAATTATTTTTATTCGTTTTAGATTTATTATAATATTCGAATAGGAAATGTGGCAACGATTAGATAATTCTTCAGATGATATAATTTTTAAGCATTCTGAGTTATAAAATTAATGAGATATAACGATGTTAAGTGAAAGAGCTAGAGTGTCGCTATGGTAAATATTTAAAGCGAATGCTAAAGAATGAATTTATTTTATTGTGGTTTATGTGCTATTGACGAAGTAGATTTAATTCAATTCAGCAAATTTAAATGGAAGCCAGGAAAAATGCGCATAATTTAATATTCCGTGCAAGGAAGTCGTGGTGTACACACCAGACATTTTAAGTATGTATTACATCTACTTCCCTCCAATTTCTCAAAATTTCAAAGAAAGGTAGAATTGGCAAAACACTATATAACTTTGAATGCAGGTGGGTACATTTATGACATCTTACGTCCAGTGATTGTGCCCTATCTTCGAGGCCTTCCAAATGCCATCATCTAACAAGATAGTGCAAGACCAAATGTTGCACGTCGTCTTATACCTTCCACGATACACAGGATATTCAAGTGCTGCGCTGCCCTACACAATCTCCAGATCTCTCACCCGCTGGAAACCTCTGGTCATGCGTTACTGAGAGAGTGGTCCACCACCCCTCTCCAACTAATACGGTTTATGAAGTGTCGCATAGATTTCAAGCAGCATGGAATGAATTTCCAGTTTCTGTCATCCAAGTCCAGTTCGACTCCATGCCTAACTGGGTAAGGGCTGCTTTTGCTGTCAAGGGTGGCAGCTGTTTCTACTAATTACGCACCTTGTAAACCCCAAACTGCTTACAAATTTAATCATTTTGTCTTCATGCCATGCTGTTTACGTACGATAAATATCAGTTTTTAGTATTTGCTTTCCTTTATAGTTTTGGCCCACCAGCGGCCGAGCGGTAAAGTCGCTGAACAGTGGTAGTTCGGTCCGAAGTTCGAATCTCGCCAACGGGCTGGCTGCATGGGTGTTTTCGTGGTTTTTCCCATGTGTAACGTGTATACGAGCCTGCTTCCGTTAGAAAGTCCTCCACGAAGGCATCCTCCCCTTAGGCAGATAGCCCTCGAGACTTTGCCGTAATTAAATAACCTAACCTAACCTAACCTAACCTAACGTTCCTAGTTTTGCGATTTGAGAGGCCAGCAGTGCATTATCATTTTTGTATTTAATGTATTTGTCTATACATTAGAGGTACGATAATATTGGATATAATGTTGTTTAAATGATATACTTTAACATTGCGTGGATAATATATGAAACGTAATATGTTTATACCGCATTGTTTTTCATATGTTATCCATCGCAAAGTTAAGAAATACCACTGCGATCATCTGAAGTGACTATTCCTTCCATGATCTCAAATTTATGTATTTATAAACATACACACACACACACACACACCATATATATGCGCACACGCAGATGCTGTCATAGGATATTCTCCTCCAGTAAGTTGACAGTGATGTACGTGGATAGAGTGGAAATTATATATATTTTATTGTATATTCATGAGAAATAGGAGAATATAATATTAGGTTATCGATCTGTTTTATTTTTAACAGCCGTTATTTACGGCCAAATGTTAAGGGAATAGTTTTGAAACGAAATCTGATGTTCCATGAAAGATAAAAAATCCATTTACAAATTGAGAATAAAATGATAGGAATTTAAGTTTCGAATAAGAGCACTTTTAATACCGATGGCATTTCCTTCGACACTAAACGAAAGAAATGATGTTTCATAATCATAAAGCAAAGTGATTCTGCAATTAAATTTAATTGCAACAAAACTAGTTTCTGGCAGACATTAAAAAAAATTGATAGAAACGGTTTAACCCACTTAGGCATAATGCTGTACTCGGAATATTACTCCAGAGTGTAACTTTATTCTTTCTGTTTTTAACTGAAAATATTTATCGGCAAATTAAAAAAAATATAATGTTATCTGTTTATTCGGAAGAATCAAATATGGAAGCTGTTAATATGCGCACTTCATCAACTTCTGACTCTGAAGTTAAGATATAACATAATTACGCCATCCACCAAACTTTCGCTTCTGCTGCGAATTTAAATCCCCTGACTCATTTATAATTAACACAGCTAATTTAATCTAGAGTGTTTCATTTGCCCGTCATTTAAACACACTTATCATTTAATAAATATTGTTCAGTTCGAATCTATTTCTGCTTCGACGGACGCATTAAGCAGAGATCCGAACGTGAATTCCTTTGCGAGTAGCTGCTTCGTTTCTCCAAACTGTCAACTTCGACATTCCATTCCATTCCATTGACGGAAGACACGAGCACTAATGGAATGTCGAAGTTGACAGTTTGGAGAAACGAAGCATCTACTCGCAAAGGAATTCACGTTCGGATCTCTGCTTAATGCGTCCGTCGAAGCAGAAATAGATTCGAACTGAACAATATTTATTAAATGATAAGTGTGTTTAAATGACGGGCAAATGAAACAAGTGAATTTCACCATTCTTTATTGGCTCTTTCGTAAAACTGTTTATTTGTAAACTTTCACAGTAGCGAGATATGTAACTATTGGATATTTCATTCGAACAATCTGCAAAGAGTTCTATTAAGGGGACTCATACACCTTTAAAGCCCATAAGATCTTCAAATATGTAACTGTTGCAAGAATTGAGATAACGTATTTATTTTAAAAGCAATTACTTCCAACTTTTTTATAATATAACTGTTTTCTGAAATAGTGATCAGAAAGTTTGTGTTGCCACAAATGTTTTTATAATTTAATCCGCTTTGTGACAAAAGTTTTCGTCATGTTTCCACCTTGCGCGCACACTTTAAAACATTCTGTTGCATACCTTAATTCCATGTTTAGTATATAGCTTTTATAACATTTGGAAACTACCGGGAACCAAAAGTTCTAAGAATTTCATCTTAAATTTTTATTTTATTTGGAGTTGAGTTTATAAAATGTATTTTATTAAAAAAATCTGTAATGCTTGCGTCCATAAATATTTTTAATAATAAAATATTCATCAGATTTTTGGTTCAGTTAGAAAATAGTGACCATATAAAGAATTCCATGAAATTTCAAGTATGTACCATTAGCCATTTTTAATATATCGTGCGCGCAGGGTAGAAACATGACGAAAATTTTGTCACAAAGCGAATTAAATTACAGAAGTATTTGTGGCAACATAAACTTTCTGATTACTAGTTTCCAAAGCAGCTATATTATGTAGTCAGCTGTAAAAAGATGGAAGTAATTGTTTTTTAAATAAATAAGTTAGCCCAATTCTTGCAACAGTCACATATTCGAAGATCATAAGGGGTTTAAGGTGTATGAGCCCCCTTAGGCAATGATCATCCGTATCCCTACCCTTTATTCGCGTTAGTTTATAAGGTATTTCTCCCTGCTTGTTAGTATGCCTTCATAGTGTAACGGCCAGCACACTCGGCACGTATTCGAGAGGTCCGAGGTTCGAGTCCCGGTGAGGACATTGCACATTTCTTCAGCTTCCTGCTTTAAAAATCTTCTACAGTGGCGCCCGAAGTAAAAAAAGTGGTGGATGATGATTCTGCACCACCAGGATGTGTCAGTTGGGTCTCCTAATCCCCAGTCGCCCTTTAAAAGAGGGAGTGTATAAGGTATTTCTCTCGCGTTTTTAGCATGCCTTAGGGATATAGTGGTCAGCACACTCGGCGCGTATTCGAGAGGTCCAAGGTTTGAGTCCAGGCGAGGGCATTGTTCATTTTCCCCTTCTCTCAGTATAGTTTCATAAGGTATTTTCTTCCTCTTTAACGCTTGCCTTCGTGGTGTAATTCGAAGCACGTTCGGCTAGCATTCGGGACGTCCGAAGTTCAAATCTCATCGGCTGCATTGCACATTTTTTATGTCTGCGGCTCCGAAATAAAAATGATTAATGTTGTCTACACTTTTATTACTAGTTCGAAATACTTTCGCACCCTTTCGCCGGCGACCCACGAGGTTTGTAATCAACTTGACATTATAACGCTGTATTTTATTAATATCTCTTAATGTTTAATCTGGTCATCGAGTTGGGGACTCATTTTGAAGGACGGAAAATAGTATTTAAGAACAGAAAATGTGTGCAGAACGACAATTGTAAAGCTAATTCTGAAAAACCCAGGATTTCTGTCGGGTAAGGATTCACGATGCACTTACTTAACCCGGCGGAAGTCGCACCAAGAAAAGTTACTAGAGTGGGCGCGTTGGTTATCACATACCCCAGTATTTAAAATACGATAAAAAATAGTTTTATTTTGTTTTAAAGCTGTTTTTCTTGTTCTCGTGTATTATAAATACGTGAATAATAATTGGGTTTCAAAAAATTAATTTTCAAAATAATCTTAGAGTTAAAATTAAGATAAATTAAGATAAATGAAAATAATAAAAAAATAAACATCATGCCTCTAAGTCTCATTGCATCTCTAATACACAATGTTTATTTTATTTCTTTACACTTTGAACAAATACATTCATGTGTTCTTGGCACAGAATGTTTTCACATTTTAAACATTGAATTCACGTTCTTCTGTCCTTGGCGCGAGGGCAATTTCTCACATCTTTCATACTTAGTTGTTTCAAATTTCATGTATTCGTTTTAATTCTTCGTCGAAACTTGTGCTTTTGTTTTGCATGCAGTACGTCAGTTTCTTGGTGAAGTATTCATCTCTGATTTTTGTTCATTACTTTTTTTCATTACTTGTAATGCTAAGTCCTTGAAAAACAGACTTCTGTTTCTGGTTGGTGGATTAGCAGTTCAATGTAATATAATTCAAGCATTTATTACAGCAATATTCAGTGCAGGAAAGAAAATGACCATTGGCTACCTCCTTGTTATACAGGCAATTGAATAATTGGCTAGCATTTCATTCTCCTTATCCACAGCTTCTTTAGTCATATTATAAAAACATATAATTCCTGATGTTTTATTTTCTCCAATAGTATCATCTTTAGTACGATCGTTATGCAATGTTGAAAGCATAAGAACAGTTTTTCCTTTTTTAGGAACATTAGGAATTAATGTTTTATCTTTTGCGAAACCAAAAACAGTGTAGAAAATATTACTAGGTTCATTTTCAGTTTCCGGAATGCAATCTTCATCGCTTTTATATATTTCTAATAAATCTCACCTGCGTTGCATCTCCAGTTGATAGGGACTCATTCTTTTTACCATAATGCGGTTAGAAATTTTTAAGAATTTAATGTCAAGTACTTTAAAATCACTTGCGAGTAGAAATATTTACTGTTACACTCTAGAAATAAATTTCTGAACTAAGTATTCCGTCAGAAAAACACTTACACGGACAGGCGCGTGAGGTGTGTCATACCCCAGTTCCAACAAAATACCGATAAATCTTTTTCTGAAACACACAGGCAAAGAAAAAGCGGTTCTGAAAGTGAACCACAACTAGAAACTCAGCTACTGAATGCAGCACAGAATTTTAGTTTCACAAATTAGGAATATTCCACTTTTATGTAGGGGTGGGGTATGATACACCCCACGCGCTTTCCCGCGGGTTAAGAACATGCTGATATTATATTCTCAATTTTACAGACAAATTTGTTTATTTCAATGGTAAATGTTGCCATGGTTTATTGGACAAATTATAAAGTTTGAAAATGTAAGTGAGGAAAAATGAAAATACTGTATTTTTTTTTAATGGTTACATTATTACTTCCCATTTCCTTAGTTGTTTTAAACGTTTGTCTTGCAAAGATCAGTAGCCTTTTTCGAAAGGTTTTATTTTCATATTTATATCAATCAGAAGGATGCCCACGAGATTTATTTGTATAAAAACAGCATAAACACATCTTTAACAATGAAGTCATTGGAAATCCAGTCTTCCAGAGTATCGGATACAATCTGTTGTTTGATGTAATTCAGTGGTGCGAGTATGCTTTCGCTGCGTAATTCATTCATGGGGTCGTTAATGATAGGACTATCCTGTTGTGCTTTTATTAATACAAACGGACATAAAGCCCCAAATGTAAAGGTACAGTCTCATGTAGCTCTACATTTGTAGAGCTCTACAGTAGCTACAGGTAGCTCTACAGTAGAGCTAGTCTTTGAAATAAGTCTTTTAAAATTTTCTTGTAGCAAAGGAAACATTTTGCATTTTAGCGAAAATCATGGAAAAAGTAAAGTTGATGAGAGTACATGATGTTGCGTACGTTACAAGAATACAGTAGCTATTCCAATAGAGATGCACTTTATACCAGTATTTATGCAATGTTTTATGTATTGGGTCAGTCCATAAATCCGTGCGCATTTTTTTTTGGTAAATTTTTAAACAATGTAAAAAAACACAATTTAACACTTTAAGTGAGAAAGAAGTGAGAAAAGTAAGAATAAAGAACAATTGTGTTACACAATTAACTCTTTGCAAGGTTTCCAGTTCATACAGTTTATCGTCAGATCAGATCCAGTTTATTCGCTTTTCTGACTTCCAATATCAAATTAGGTCTCTTTGGTCTTCACGCACGAAGGCAACACAATTAAGTTGATGTTGCACAGTAGCTTCATGGATTTTACACTTGGTACAAGTTGAGAATGGTTTATTACCACGGAAAAGTCTGAGGGTTCTTAAGTGTCCTGACGTCAACCGTGCGAGAGCCGTTTGGGCCTTCCTTTCACCACTGAAGCCAATTGCAGAACCAGGACTTGCACTTCGATACCATGAATGTGCCGGTAGTTGTCTCCAATAAATGTTAACCTTTAACTACTGTGACTTAAATTGTCGCATAACTACTGTGAGCGGTCTCTCAGACCGCTTTTGCTGAAAACAAAAGACGATATTGTTTTATTTTTCTTATTTGAATAAATGTTTTTTAATTTCATATATTTAACTTTTTCATGAAGCTATAAAGTAATTTTTATACTTAGATCAGTTCATTAAAATAAAATATATATTATGATAATAATTCCTTCGCTTACGTATCTGGATGGAAGATGTAAAGTTTAAAATTCAACTTTTTCATTTTACATTAAAATTTGCGATAAGAATGCTTTTATAAGAATATAGAAAATAAATTTTTATTTAAAAAATTATAATTCGAGCTGCATTTTATACATGCTTTTCTACTACATTGTAGACACACTGGTTCTTTGCATGCTATACATTTGTAAGCTGTTTTCCTTTTTTTTTTTTTGCTCGGTGGAGAAATATTGCACGTTCTTTTTTTTATATAATTTATCGTCTTCGATCGCAGTATTTCCTTCATCATCATTTATTCCGAAAACTCTTCTTATTGTAAGTTTGAGTTCTTTAGGTAAAAACCATGAAGTTATCCTCCGTTTTACATGAGACTACACCAACTGAATTGTTAATGAAATCTTTTCGTTTCATTTTCGAAGCCAATGGGATAAGATTTAAATAATACGAGTGCATTTAATGCACAGATATCCAAGTTTCTGAAGAATATTGCCATAGGCCAACGTCGGGTTCTACGAGCAGTTGTATAGATTGAACGAAGAATAATATTGTGACTACGAGTTCGAACACCCTTGTTGGGTTCTTGAATAGACCATTTGAACTCATTTTTTCCAATAAAAAATCTCTTGTAGAAGGAGAACATGGATTTTCATTTTCATCGGCAGATATTTCTGAATTTGTGTCGTGGTCGCTTTCAATAACTGCATCGTAGGAACTTTCATCAGATAACTCTAAATTAGACCAATTTCGGACTATTTATTAAATTTGGTCTTGGGTAAGATATATAGAACGTTTCCTGCACGCATTTGAAGCAATTTCAAGGATATTTATAAAAAAGTAAAATATGTAACAACAACGAAAAGTGAACTTTATCGGGCCGAAATTTGAATTGTATTTGCTGTTATCAGTCCCACAGACCGCTGAGGGGGAAAATTTAAAAAAAATAAAACAAGAAACAGAGCTAGCCAAATGCAACTTGGTATGTGACCTTGGACAACTGTTTTAGGAAGGTACTAAGAATGGCAATACCCATTAATTATTCTAAGAGGTGGAAGCATTTAATGGAAAATGTCGCGCTGTCTGAGAGACCGCTCACAGCAGTTAAAGGTTAATTAAAGGTTTTCTTCTCTAGTATAGATCAAGGTAGGTCAAAGTTTCAGCATATACCTGAGGCATGGAAGGCCTATGTAAAGCATATAACTGCTTTACTAGTTTCTTAGCTATATCAGTTATATTTTAGACTTACATGAGATGGTATCCATGGTAGATGGAGGACAGAAGAGCTGGACAAGCTCTTGAGTCTTTCAATAACTTTAATTCCTCTCGGGTCCCTAATACTTCTAGATATCAAAATACTGAATACCAATACTGCTGTCCATAAGAATCCAAGAAATTATATGTAGCCAAACGGATACAGTTGAGCCAGAAATTACATTTTGTCTTAATACTGTATCATTAATACGCACTAATATGACATTTAATGAAAGTTTATGAAGCATAAAAGGTGAAACTTGATATAATGGATATGCTATAGAAAATAAGTATGCTGGTTTAATGTAATGTTTATTTCGTCATCATATCTCTGCGTCTACATTTCTTTATGCATGCATGGATGTTAAATGCATTAAATCTTAATAGTTCCCAAACTGCTCATATTCACAAATTCAACAACAAAATTCAAATAGCACAACAAATTCAAGCTTGTAAGGTATATTTTAATTTTTTTTCTTACAAATGGTAGACCCTTGCCTATAACGGCATTGGCCACTACAAAGGCCAGAAGCGGTGACCATATTATTGTGGAGGCATCTAATAGGCGGCCACCATTACCTCCTATGAAGGGACAGACAATTTTACATCCATGCCTTCTCCGGGATTCGAACCTAGTCCCTTTGGTACCGCAGTCAGGCTTCCCTAACCACTATACCGTCTGGGAGACGTATATTTTAATTTTATAACAGTTATTTTAATTTGGATAATTGACAGGAAAGTCAATTGTCTCCACTCACAACTCTGTACCAGAATGAGTTTTTAGAATCGCGTTAAATGCAAATGAGTTAGAGGGAGCATTTAAAGAAGATTCAACTTACTTCATGAGAGAGAGTTAGGAATCCTTAGTGGCGCGTGTTTACCTTCTGGCTGAGTCACTCTTGAAGCTGTTACGCTCAGCTGTATATTACGTGCCCTTTGATATTCATCGGCTAGTTTAGATTAAGGGACAGTTACGTTAGTTTTGTATTATCTTCGGCTAAGTCACTTTAAGTTAGTTCTAAGTATTTCTTATTTTGAATTCAAGCCCGAGTGGAGGCTTTGTTCAAGGCAAGAAAGGGGCCAACTTTCATCTTATTTTGAGCGAAATAAAGGGTAGTTAACCCTTCTTGAGTCTACATTAGTTATTTGAACTCGGCGATAAAACGCTTAACAGTTTGTAAGGTTTATATTTATTTTAACTAACATTTATTTTAAGTTTAAACTACCGTTCCTGTCAAGCCTTACTTTCCCCTGGAATTGCCAATGCCAGAGTATGTAAATTTTAGTAGAACGCGCAAGGATTCAAATTGTCAGCGGAAGTAATCCGAGTTAAATAGAAGGGAAACGAGTTCGAAGGTGTGCTTTCTTGCTTCACGAGCAAGTGAAGTTAATGTCACGAGTAAATGTCACGAGTGAAAATATCAGAGTGAAAATGTCAAGGAGTGAAAATATCAGAGTGAAAATGTCAAGGAGTGAAAATATTAGAGTAAAATGTCAAGGAGTAAAAAAATATTAAGGAGTGAAAATATTAGAATGAAAATGTCAAGGAGTGAAAATATCAGAGTGAAAATATCAAAAAGTGAAAATGTCAGAGTAAAAATGTCAAAAAGTGAAGGAGTGAAAATATCAAAGAGTGAAAATGTCACGAGTGAAAATATCAGAGTGAAAATGTCAAGGAGTGAAAATATTAAGGAGTGAAAATATCAAGGAGTAAAAATATCAAGGAGTGAAAATGTCAAAGAATGAAAAAATCAAGGAGTGAAAGTGTCAAGGAGTGAAAATATCAGAGTGAAAATGTCAAGGAGTGAAAATATTAAGGAGTGAAAATATCAAGGAGTAAAAATATCAAGGAGTGAAAATGTCAAAGAGTGAAAAAATCAAGGAGGGAAAGTGTAAAGGAGTGAAAATATCAGAGTGAAAATGTCAAGAGTGAAGATATCATAGAGTGAAAATATCAAGGAGTGAAAAATGTCAAGGAGTGAAAGTTTTAAGGACCGAAAATGTCAAGTGAGAAAATGTCAAAGAATCAAATGATCACCTGGAAAAATCTATTAAAGGATATCTTAGCTACATCGAAGTGTACTCAATGTCAGTGAGAATGTCTGTGAAAAATGTCATAGTCGATTAAATGTGGCGATTATATTAATGTAATATAATCGCCACATTTAGTACGATTATATTAATGTACTAACGATACTATCGTACTATCTTTATTTTAGTACCTGCATAACACTATGATACCTGAATATTCTTACTTCATAACAGCACAGGGTGAGTTATTAAGTTTATAGAATCAGGAAGTAAAAAATAAGCAATGCTGTAGAGGGAATTCGTATTTCGTACCTAGCCATTTACTAGTCGGACGTGCTTTCCAGTTCATATTATAACTCAGAATGCATATAAATTTATGTCATTTGAAGAATAATCCAATCGTTGCCACATGTTCTATTCAAATACTGTAATAAATCTAAAACAATGTATAATAGAAACTTCTATTATACATAATACTGAATCGTCTGTGAAAACTGTTTCTTTTTTATTTTGTTTGTTTAGTTAAACAAACAAAATAAAAAAGAAACAGTTTTCACAGACGATTCAGTATTTCTCATTCATTTAATTCAGTTCTCCCTTCCCGACAGGGCAAAAATACATAAAAACTCAAAATATCTATATTAAAAATTACGAAGTAAATCTTAAACAGTTATTTCCTCGAAAAAATTCCAGAAAGGATTAACCATGATTTAATTCGCAATAATAAATGGAGGCGTTATCTTTGTTGTTGCGAAGCTATGTTTCTCTAGATTGGCAACAAATCTACTATCCTGCTGTTTCAAATGTAAACAAGCAATGGCCGCCATCAAAAAATTATTAGTCTTATCGGCACTAACAACTTTAAAATTGTTGATAATTCTAAAAATATTGCATATAGATTTACTAAAGGCATAAAAACCTTAACCGGAAGATAAGAACAGCATAATTCAATCTCCTTCAGTAGAACGGGAGAGAAAGAACGGGTAAGTTCTATTTCTCCCGTTCTACTGAGGCGATTGACGAAATTCAAACTGTGTTTTTCATGTCTCAATAGCGCGACTTACGCCATGTATTAGATTTATATACAGCATTGTTCTAATATAGGTATCCTGACACAAAAGTTGACTTTTACTGAAGTGACATGCCAATTTGTTTTGCATATTTCGATGCTACGAATCAAATTACTTATGCCTAAATATTAAAATTTGCAAAATGTGATGAGAAATTTAAGGAGAATTACAAAAATTTATCTTAGCGCATTTTTCTGTTTACGCCAAGGATAATTTACTTGGGGCAAAATACTAGAGTATTTGCCTTACTATATACTATACTAGACAAATACTAGGTATACAAATACTAGAGTGAATTTTAAAGAATGCATTTATTCTATTGTGGTTTATGCGCTGTCGGCGAAGTAGATTTAATTCAGTCTAATAAGTTTAAATGAAATGCAAGAAAAAATGCGTATAATTTAATATTCCAATACAAGAATGCAAGGAAGTCATGGTGTGTACACATCAGATTTTTTTCTTTATATTTCCCCTTTATAATGTAATTTTTGTATTTAATATTGCTGTTTGAAACATGCAAAATGCAATGGAATGCAAGTGCAATGAAAATATAATGAATAAAATCTGTTTTTAAAGTAAAGGAAAATAATTTTAAAAAAACGTTAAAGAGTAAAAGAAAGCTTTTATCACAAAATTGCAAGGAAGAAAAATGAACAAAAATGTAGTTGAAAGATAAGATAATTTACGATACGATGGGGGGGGGGAAGAAATGTATAAATTAAACTGAATAAGAATACTAATGAAAAAATTAAACGAAACTCATATAAGAAAAATACAACGGGATTTGTTTGATATATAAATATAAGCTGTTACACAATACTTGGAAACAAATAAAAGCGAACTCCCGATGTTTACGAGAAACAAATAGTTAAACATCAATTTCGAGTATAAATTAAAAATGTTAATTAGTATATGTAATTCTAAACTAAATTCGGTTTGGAAACATATAAAAACTGAATAGACTATGAACTGATTATCGGCGTGCATTTGCTGCTAAGGCGTATTTTCATCATGACGCAAAAGTTAATATTCCAACATACGACAATTATTTTTAGCTACGAAATCTCATCATAATATGTTTCCCTAGTTTAGGGAAAAGAAACGACAGAAAAGAGAACAAATTCAACAAATTCTTTTATATTATTCCCTAGTCTCTCATCTGAAAATTAACAAAGGCGACCTACAGGAAAAATTGCAGAAGAGTAGTAGTTTCTTTTTACAATGGCAGCTAAAAGGGGGGGGGTGGAAATGCATTTGGATTTCCCGCCTTTTTAAGTAAAATCTTTCCAATCTGCCCCATCTCTTAAAGGTTAACAAATGGCATTAAATGTCAAACAATAATCCAAACTTTCCACGCCTCATCGTGAGCAGAAAACGAACTACTGAAATTTTCCGGTTCACTGGCGGACCGTCTACTTTCTTCAGGTTTATATTAAGGCTATGTTTCCGTGTATAAACTCATGCCCAGCGGTGCTAATTACATCTTAGGGAAGTCTCAGTGCTACTGTAAGGATCACTGGAGCAGGGGCCCACCAGCGGCCGAGCGGTAAAGTCGCTGAACACTGGTAGTTCGGTCCGAGGTTCGAATCCCGCGAACGGGCTGGCTGCATGGGTGTTTTCGTGGTTTTCCCCATGTGTAACGTGTATACGAGCCAGTTGAAAGTCCTCAACGAAGGCATCCCTCCCCTTAGGCAGATAGCCCTAGTGTGCTTTGCCATAATTAAATACACACCACCACCGCTAGAGCAGGAATGCTGCAACGTATAGGGACCAATATCAATTATCACTTTAACACGCATGTGCGACATGACTTTAACACGCATGACTTTAACACGCATGACTTTAACGCGACATGACTTTAACACGCATGTGCAAGGAACAATTAATTAGCTTTAAATACTTTATATATATTATTTATTATTACACTAGCAGCTTCGCTGCCAGCCTTCGTCTGGCTTTTAAATGTACCGGAAAAATGGCTGAAGAGAACACCAAACGTTAAATTTAAAAAACTGCGAAGAATTTTACTCTACAGAACAACTTCTTAAGAAAAGGTATTACGTATAACAAAATTACAATGAAATAAGCATTATCCCTTAATACAAATATTAATTATCCTAATAAATAAATTAACCAACTTCCCTTTGCAAAATCTTAAGAACTCAAATGGTATAAAGGAGGTTAAGAACTATGTTTCCTAAAAAAATCACTCAAAACATTTCAATATCTTAAAAGCAGTGAAATGAGCAATAAATAACATAAAAGAATACAAAAAAAAAAAAAAAAAAAAAAAAAAAAAAAAAAAAGAAAATTCTGAAAAGCAAAGTATAATTAATGATATTTTATCTTGTATTTTCAAGATAAAAAAATACAATGAAATAAGCTATATTCCTTAATACAAATATTAATTATCCTAATAAAATTTAACCAACTTTCCGTTGAAGAAAAAAAATCATGCAAAACTTTAAAATATCTTACTAATAGTGAAATATGCAAAAAATAACATGAAAGAAAATTCCGCGCAGAATTTTACTCTGCAGAACAAATTTATCAAAAAAAAAAAATGTATTTTATATATATAAAAAAGGACAATGAAATATGCCAATCTCTTAGTGACACAAGAAATACGATGATACATTGTTGCCAAACCCATATTTCTAAAAGAATGAAACTATTCAAAATGATGCGATTTCACCAAAATCTAACAACAACAATAAGAAAGGAAAATTGTTGCCAAAATCACATTTTTAAAGATGTGAGATGTAAGAAGTGTTTTCGGAAGCTTTATTTAAATTGTTTTTTAAATACAAAATATTATCGTTTTTCCAAATTCTTTTTGTAAAAGCAGTCGCAAGGATGAAAGTTTAACGTGTCCAAAAATCAAAGAAAAATAAACTGTGCATTTTTAAAAATAAACTTTTTTAGAAAAAATCCCGTTGAAAAGGTGTTAAGCTCACCTTGTTAAATAAATTCGTATTCAATCGATTTATTGAAAGACAAAATTTATTTTAAGTTCGTAAAATAGCTAAGTGCCAATGTTTCATGACGATGGGAAAATGGAGTGTGTAAAATGAAATCTCGCTTCCCTATAGCCCATTATATCTCAAAATAATGCGATTTCGTCACAAAACATAAAATTAAAAAAAATTCTAATTCGAATTTAAAAAAAAATCGCTTCGAGGTGCACTGGCTCTTGTCTAGATGTACAAAATGACCTATGTACAAAATGTGTCAAGCAGCGACACCAGACCAACAAAATTATTCATATAATTGATAAGCTAATGGACATGGGTCCAGACTTATGCCATGTGTAAATATAACTGGTAAGTATGTCAGCAAATTTCAATGTAAATCAGTATCATTCAAGCATAAGTAATTTAGGTATGTCTGCGATGTGTGTATATAGTGTGGCAAGCGTGTCCTAATGTATGTTATTATTATTATTATTATTATTATTATTATTATTATTATTATTATTATTATTATTATTATTTTATTTTTATCTTTATTGTGCTAGGTGTATACACTAGCTCTGTCTTATTATTCCAAAGCAAATTAAGGTAATGTCATGTAGGTATTTAGAAAGTATATGTATGTAACAGTGCTGGATTGCATGTCAGCAAATATGTATTAACAGAAGCATGTAAATAACTACTAATGTATATCTGCCCTTGTTTAGCAATGTACAATGCTATTCTTGAAGATTCAAAATCACTGGTGTGTGTGTGTTTATGGCAAAGCCTCGAGGGCTATCTGCCTAAGAGGAGGGATGCCTTCGTGGAGGACTTTCTAAGGGAAACTGGCTCGTATACACGTTACACATGGGGAAAACCACGAAAACGCCCATGCAGCCAGCCCGTTCGCGGGATTCGAACCTCGGACCGAACTACCAGTGTTCAGCGACTTTACCGCTCGGCCGCTGGTGGGCCAAAATCACTGGACCCGGGCACTTTGGACGGGTGTCTACCCGGTGGCATTTGGTTCGCGGAACTGCCAACCTTATGGTCCAGGCGTTGGGTTTGGGCGCCTTGTGCAAGCCTCCCATGTGACCTCTCTGACTTTACTCTGTATAAGGGCGGACGTGGCCCTATATGCTAATTAACTTAATAGTAAAGGAGTGGTGGCCACGTCCTCCGTCACTATCACTATCACTGTATATGCCCGGCGTGGTCTAGTGGCCATATTAAATTAAATGCATTGTTCTTATTGCTTAGAATACCTTACTTTGAATAAGCCCATTGGCGGCTCTGGATAATGGCGGACGTGGTGCTGTACTGATGAACCATTAAGGTAAAGGGACAGTGCCCACGTCCTCCGTCACTTATCACTTACTTTGAATAAGAAGTTTTTAGAAGATGTGCCATTCTAGTTTTTCATTCCTTACTAAGTTCGGAAGAATATTTTCCGCTCGGAACTAATGAAGTTGATGCATGTACAGACATTTAACGATAGAGATCCGAAAAAGGATCTTTGTATGAAATTTTAAATTCAAAAATAAAATTTAGTTTAATTAGAGCTGTTATGCCTTAATTTAAAAAGATGCTTTGATCATCAGATTTAATTGTACAGAAGGCTAAAAATGTAAACACAGTGCAATAAAAAATTATTATTAGAATTGTGGCAAAATATGCCACCTAGAGGAAGAAGATGCCTTCATGGAGGATTTTTTTGATAAAAAATGGCTCGTATTCTCACGTCACTTGTGAGGAAAATCACTCAAACTTTCATGCTGTCATCCCAGTCGCTTTGTGTTAACGAAGAATTTGAGTCAAGCCTATTAATCGGAAACTAACTTACGCTTGTGTAAAATGCAGTAAATGCCTCTTAATATTATCATTTGGATATTGTCATCGAATTGCACAACTCCCTCCAGTTTCTATACGAAAACGAGGAAAATTCGTCGCTTATTGTGATCAACAGTTCGGTTAATACGATCTAAAGATGAGAAATACATTTTTTTAAACAAAGGTTCTTTTAAATTTTAATATGGTTTATCAGTAGAGTTTATGTATGGACATGGGTCAAGTGGAATAGCGATACATTTTATAGGACATTAGGTGACTAGATATTGATAGATATAGATTTGTAGGACATTAGACTAACATATAATATAACATATTTCATGTATTTGGAAAGGAAAAAGATTGGTAATGTAATTCTATAAAAATAGTGAAGGTTTTTAATTAGACATAGCGTTAATTAAATGTATTTTATAGTCAATCCCATTAACAGTAAAAAAAAGAACTTTCTTAAAAAAGAACCTTAGATTATATCTATAGAATAACTGGGAAAATGGGCAACGCTCTTGCCGAGATTCGAACGCCGGTCCTTCCGCCTAAGATTGTGTTTCGAGGCTAAAAGCCCTTTTGGGGAAAAAAGAAATAAGGGAAGAAAAAAAAAATTGAAAGCTTTCAGATTTTACATTACGCACAAAGGGACGTTTTTTTTTAACATTTTGTGTGTTACCTTTATTTATTAAATATCATGTTCTTCGCCCTTAAACCATAAAATTCAATTCAAAAGCTATATCGCAAAATATTTAAAAGAGCATATCTTTCGAATTTCCGACACAGTCTTGCGCGATGAAGATAAAAGTAGTTTTTCTTTTTTCGTACAGTGATGCCATTGCTCGCTTTGAAATCTTTGATTTGCTTAATCAAATCAAAAATCTTCAATGATAGTGATAGCCCTTTTCGCTTGGTTAGATTTTCTTCAATTGTCAAGGCTGTCTTAATGTTAATATAAAATAATATTGAATCGCAATATAACCCCGACAGCTTAGAAAATTTACTACGCCTAATTTGCGTGTTGTCCCTGATTCAACAAATATCGGTATTAAGAAAGGTCATTGCCTCACCACTTTCTTAGTTTAAACCTCTTTTTAAGTCATTTAATTTCTTTAGTCACCCATTCCTTATTAGATTCCAATTCCTTATTCCAATCTGCCCACCAGCGGCCGAGCGGTGAAGTCTCTGAACACTGGTAGTTCGGTCCGAGGTTCGAATCCCGCGAACGGGCTGGCTGCATGGGCGTTTTCGTGGTGTGTAACGTATATACGAGCCAGTTTTCCTTAGAAAGTCCTCCACGAAGGCATCCCTCTCCTTAGGCAGATAGCCCTAGTGTGCTTTGCCGTAATCTCAATAAACGAAACCAAACCAAAACCTTATTCCAATCTAATATGATCCTCATCATGTTTCTATAAAATAAAAGTGTTTTTGTATACATTTTCTTAAATTTCGTTACTGTCATGCATGAATTAACATTGTGCGATATCGGTATCGGTAATGTAATGCCGCGATATTGCGAAGCTTCTTCTGCTTAAAATTGCATTAATGTAAATTTTGAATGAACCCCTGATCATTCGAGGCCGGGGGTAACTAGAATTACAGCGGCGAAATGGCGCTGTGCGTCTGAATTCCTTTTGAGTTGATTGAGTGCTTTTGAGTCTACAACAACGTTGAAGGATAATTTTTATAAGTGAAAACTATGACTGGATTTATACGTGTTTCCTTCATTGTCATGTATTGTTTGTGTCTGGTTTATAACATGAGCAAGATAATACGTTTTGAATGGGTCATAATTCTGCGCATGTATGAGATATCTTTACTCTTGAAAGTTGCATTTCGACTGGGATGAGTTTAGAGAACACTGACCTAGATAAGGCCTTAATTTAGAACTCAAACTAATATAAGTAACCAATATAAGTTAATATTAGGTTCTAGCTAACTTCGCATAAAAAATTTTTCTTAACACGTTGAGCGCCACGTCAGCCATCAGCCACCATCAGCCATCAGCCACCATCAGCCATCAGCCACCATCAGCCATCAGCCACCACGTCAGCCATTTTCCGTTTAGGCCGCGTCAGCCAATCTGTGGCTGACACTAGATTTTCCGTTTAGGCCGCGTCAGCCATCTGTGGCTGACACTATATTTTCCGTTTAGGCCGCGTCAGCCATCTGTGGCTGACACTGTATTTTCCGCTTAGGCCGCGCCAGCCATTTATGGGTGACACTATATTTTCCGTTTAGGCCGCGTGAGCCAACTGTGGCTGACACTAGAATTTCCGTTTGGGCCGCGTCAAACATCTGTGGCTGACACTAAATTTTCCGTTTAGGCCGCGTCAGCCATCTGTGGCTGCACTAAACTTTCCGTTTAGGTCGCGTCAGCCATCTGTGGCTGACACTATATTTTCCGTTTAGGCCGCGTCAGCCATCTGTGGCTGACACTGTATTTTCCGCTTAGGCCGCGCCAGCCATTTATGGGTGACACTATATTTTCCGTTTAGGCCGCGTGAGCCAACTGTGGCTGACACTAGAATTTCCGTTTGGGCCGCGTCAAACATCTGTGGCTGACACTAAATTTTCCGTTTAGGCCGCGTCAGCCATCTGTGGCTGCACTAAACTTTCCGTTTAGGTCGCGTCAGCCATCTGTGGCTGACATTAGACTTTCCGTTTAGGTCGCGTCAGCCATTTGTGGCTGACACTAGACCTTTTCGTTTAGGCCGCGTCAACCGCCGCTAGCTGACAAGCGTGTAACATGATATATAACTATAAAATTTACACTGTTTTATGAAATGACACAAAATTTATTTTAAATTTACTTAATTTTGATTCATGATTTGATTTTTGATTCATTGGATTTCATTGAAACACGGTAAACATGAAAAACGGTTCTCCATTACAGCTATTACAAAATGTGACAACACTCTTTTAGTCTTTTTTTTCTGGCCATTACTCTACCAGCTTCTGTTGCATTTTTATCATAACATAATTTACAATACTTTCGCACTTCAGAGGCTTTTCCCGGTTTTCTTCGGAGTTTATGTTGTGGTATTCTAGATATCCTTGCCCATCACTAGCCCTACAATACCAGCGCTTTTAAGCGAAGCGCGTGGTGCTCAACGTGTTAATGTAGGGTTACATTAATTCCGAATTTAGGATAATACCTAGGTATTTACATCTGACAAAGTTAGAAGATAAAGGCTTTTAGAGTATTAGTTGAAGAAAATTGAGTTGTGTGTAAACATTGTAGTCACGTATGGATTATGGGAAAACTTGCTATTTATAGTTAATTTCTTAAAGAGAAATTTTTTTTTTTTTTTTTTTTTTTTTGTGAAGTTAGCGAGTTCGTTCTGTTGAGATTCTCCAGTATCCAGTTCTTAAAAGTTAAACCTTAACCTTTAGTAAGTTTTATGCATGTAAAATAAATATGTAAAAGTGACACTGTATTAGGATTTTTCGTATACAGAGTGAATGTCAATTGTTTTTACAAAATCAGAAGGGTGGTAGTACCCATCCAGACGAGCAATAATTACACTCCATGGAACACTCCATATGTGGAATTTTAATATCATTTTAAAATTTGTAATCGGATCTTATTCATATTCAAAAAGGGCTGTTAATCTGATTTCTTCCATGGTAGTTTTTCTTATAAGGGCTTTGCAGTATTCAAATAACCCAAAATAACAATCGCAGTTCTAGAAATTAAGGGAAAGGTTGGTTTGGTTTATGTCATTACGACAAACCCTTGCGGAATATCTGCCTAAAGGACTTTGCCGAAGACTTTCGAAGGAAAATTGGTTTTTATATAGGTTACACGTGGAGAAAACCACGAAAGCGCCCATGCAGCCATGTCGTTCGCAGTATTCGAACTACCAGTGTTCAACGACTTTACCGCTAGAATTAATAAAAAGGGAGGAAAATTACGTTACGAAATACGGAAGTTTCAGGGAACGGGCTGAGATATTTCTGCAGGTTCGACATATTTGTCCTTTCTCTTTTAGGCGTTCTGCAATTTTTGCTACATTGGCTATCTTTAAGGTATTTAGGTGTTAACGGACAAAAAGGCAAAACCGAGCGACCAGTTGTCAACTTTAGCACCATAACACAAACTAATCGCCACCAGAGCCGTATGAAGTCGTTAAATTTTAAGAACGCCTAGAAGTCGCAATTTTAAGATTTGGTTTCGTTTACTTAATTATGGCAAATTGCTCTATCTATCCATTAGTGTACAATGTAAGTAAATATATATGGAACAAAATACTAAAGAAGATATAAAATATCACAGAAAAATTCTTAAGTATATTGTATTCATTTACGTAAATATATGTAACTGCAACACAAATTTTTAGTTAGGTTTGGAAGCAATTAGAAGTTTTTAAATTACATATATACACACACATATATTATATATTTATAATGAAATATGTATTTATGTTTATATGTAGTATATACATATACACTAAATTGTTAAAGTCGATTAGCATTTTTCTGGCTTCATTTCCCTTTATATTACGCCTTACGTTATATATGTGAGTATATATATATCTATACCAAAGATTGAATTAAAGTAAATATATTAATAAATCGTAAAAAATTGCCTAATACCTTGCGCAAAAGCTGCAAAGTAATTAAATAATAATTCATTTACTTATGGATTATTGAGTATATTATATCCTTTGAGAGAGTTAGTAAAATTTTAGTTCAATGAAGTAACTTATAAGCATTTAAAAATGAACCTTGAATTTTTTTTTTAAAAAGAAACTTCAAATATGAATCACGAAAAAAATTGAAAATGGAATCATTTAAAAATGAAAAAGTAATTATTAAGCCAAATAATTATCGTCTTTGATCGGAATTTCGTTGATTTTGAAGGGGAACAAACTTATCTTCGAGTCTTGTGATTACAGAATGTCAGAGGAAGAATCTATAAGACCTTTTTATTTGAACACCAAAGAAGTTACAATGACTCAGCTTAGGTTTACACAAGCCACAACTTCTGGGTTAACTTAAATACGTAATGTTGAACTAACTCAAATGTAATAGATTAGCCTAACGGCTCACAGTATAAAGTAACGCGCAGGAAAGGCTCTGGTTTGTAGGAAACCGGCGAGACAAGCCTAGTGCTTAAAAGCACTCAAAGCCACAGAATCAAATCGCTAATAAATCCCGGTACAGCGTGGGTTCAAGTAAGCAGAATATGCTCTAAAATTAACTTGCGAAACCATCTCTTCAATTCCACTTCTTTCTCATTCAATCTGAATAAACGCTCGTTAAATCCTGGCATGAAAAGCATGGGTGAAAAAGAGAGTGGCAGAAAAGTAGCTTAAGACAAATGCAGTACATGAAGTCACATGATAGCTGGAGCACAATGTTAGTGTATGTAAATACAGGTACATCTTGAATGATGAATGATGTGTTCATGAATACTCATGTGTGCCGAAGAGTGCAGTTAGATTGCTAAGGCGTTGATTATTGTAGCGTCGCTAAGAACATAGATAAGAAAACACTGTTAAAAAGCACGAGGATGTTGTAGCACTAATTAATGGGCAAAGCCCCAGCAATGACTGCACCATGAGGCACACAAGCGTTCACTAACACTGCATGAGAAGATGCTTGTTCACATGCTGTTGTGCCAGTCATTTATTCCCCGGGGTGAACTGTGCAACAAGCCCGCCACTTTGAGCTCTTATTATTATTATTTACGTGTGCCACCCTACACGGCACTACACGGAAGGGAACGATCCCTCCCTGGAGGATTTTCTAAGGGAAACTGACTCGTACTTAACCCGTTACACATGGCGAAAATCACGAAAATGCCCATAAGCCAGCCCGTTCGCGTGATCCGACTGTTCCGGGACTTTACCGTTCGACTACTTGTGTGTGTGTATTTAATTATGGCAAAGCATACGAGGGCTATCTGCCTAAGGGGAGGGATTCCTTCGTGGAGGACTTTCTAAGGGAAACTGGCTCGTATACACGTTACACATGGGGAAAACCACGAAAACGCCCATGCAGCCAGCCCGTTCGCGGGATTCGAACCTCGGACCGAACTACCGGTGTTCAGCGACTTTACCGCTCGGCCGCTGGTGGGCTCGACTACTGGTGAGCCTACTTTGAGCTCATCTACGAATCAGATTATGCAACTTTTTGTATCGTTCATTTGCTTTCTCAGCACTGTTATAAGTTCATGTCGGAATTCTTATTTTACTCTTTTCTGTCTCTCATAGTGGAGTGTTCCATGGAGTGTAATTATTATTCGTCTAAATGGGTACTACCACCCTTCTGGTTTTGTAAGAACAATTGACAGTCATTCTGTATACGAAAAATCCTAATACAGTGTCTCTTTTACATATTTATTTTACATGCATAAAACTTACTAAAGTTTAAGGTTTAACTTTTAAGTACTGGATACTGGAGAATCTCAACAGAACGAACTCGCTAACTTCACACACACACACACAAAAAAAAAAAAAAAAAAAAAAAAAAAAAATTACCTTTAAGAAATCAACTATAAATAGCAAGTTTTCCCATAATTCATACGTGACTAAAATGTTTACACACAACTCAGCTTCTTTCATTGGCGAGTTGACGCTCTTGCTATAGTGTTTCTGTGCAAATTGTAGGTGAAAATAATCCAGCACACTCTAAATCAAGGCTTCTTAGACTTTTTTTCAGTCGTGACCCCTTTTCTGCACTGAGATTTTTTCGCGACCCCAGGACCCCATAAGCATTACGCAAATCCTATTGCAATTTTAGGTCATTAACTTTATTTCTAATTTTAAGACGCAGAACAATGTGAACATTTTAAACAAGTAACAGACGAAATGAGAACGTCACGTGCAAAGCAAGTAAAATGAAAGTTTATATTGTAAAAAGAATGCGTCAAAACGTTTTCGTCTTTCGATTTTGTCTGAATGGTCTTATCCTTAACCATCTTCAGATATATTGTGTAAAAATATTTGTTAATTGTAAAATTATTATTACAAGTTAAAGCAATATTAAAACTGCTACTGCAGGTTGAAACCTAGAGTTCAAAAGACTCTGCTCTAAATACACTGAAAATGCGGCTAATCTGTGGAATATGGTAACAGGTAGTTTGGCGATATTTTGGTAAGGCGATAAAGGTATTAGCAGTGTACATGGATAAAGTCAAGAGCGTGCGCAATACTATTTTTGTGCAATTCTGGGATGTGTTTTTAAGTGAAAATAGGTCGAAGTGTATATGGATGATACCGTGTATGTGCAATTCTTAAAAACGAGGCAAGCAGTGAGCGATTCTGCACTTTCTCCCAATTTCGCACCTAATCTTCGTCATGATTGAGCACTTTTGTTCCATAAAAGTTCTAGCATAAGCGTAATTCGGCTAGCAGATTGTTCGAAAAAAATGTTGAGTAAAAAAAAAAAAAAGCCTTTACTTCGTGAAAACAAAATGTCGTCCAAAAAAAAAAAAAAAAAAAAAAAAAACTAGCAGGTTGCTGTAGCAGTATTGGTCGCCCACTTTTTTCAAAACATAAAGCAGTAAATTTAGAGGTATGGTTTGTAGCCTTATCCTGATGGAACTTAATACAGTCAAGATTGTTTGGATAAAGAGATGGAATTTCGTCTTTTAATATAGGTGTTTAAAGTTATTTCTGATTATAATCCGAATTTATTTTGATATTTGTTTCTACTTTCCTTATTTTAAGTTTCCCCTTATAAAAGAATCCAGTAAGAACAATAAAATCTTTAGAAAAAAAAAATTTTCTTCTCTGAACCAATATATTAAGTCTATTGCTCCTCTTTTTCGGCAGTAAATTCATGTTTTTCTCTTGCAAGCGTTACACGTATGCCCAAGCTTCACGAGTTGTTACTAGACTGAAGTGCCACTAAATTAGGGATAGACATGGCTATGCAAATTGAATAGCGCTGCGCCGCATCTGGGCTTACGTGAGGGAGTTGTGGTAAATGCACATACAGCTAGCACTATGCTTGTCGATAATCAGTTGTTTCATATACCAGTATAGGTAAAATTTTAATATCGGGCAGATAGTAATCTCTCGTCGCATGGGCCATACAATTTCTTAAATCCTCAGCGAGATAGGATTTTAACGGTCGACAGTGTCAAGAGCATACCGGGAAAAAGAAGTAGCGACTCTGCAAAGTGCAAAGCACATTTAACTTAGAACAATCGTGCTGTGAGACGTCTCAGCCGTATTGTACATGGTCAATGAAGCCAAATATTAGCTCAAATTACCACCTAGCTAAAGTAGGCGACAGTCGTACAGTCAGTAAAAAGATCGTGTATCGCTCCCTTCACCATATGGGCTTCGGAAGCCGTAGACACACGAGGGTACCTTTCCTAAATGCATGCCATCGAGTTGCCATTCTTACCTGGGCAAGAGAATATAGAGAATAGACACTAGTGGACATGAAATGTGTAGGAGTGATGAGTCTCGATCCCTCTAATTAATACCGATGGAAGGCTCAGAATATGGCAAGAGAATCATGAATGTATGAATCCGGTGTGACAGATTGGAACTGTACAAGGCCGTGGAGGCTTAATCATGGTCTGGGATGCTTTCTTCTGGTTGTGTTTGGGATCTTTAGTACTTGTTCTTACCTCCCTCTATATGATTCTGTACGTGAGGTTGATGAGCTATCATCTCCATCCATTTATGTCCCTGTCATTCACACGGAAAGGGAGTATCTCAGAAAGATAACTGCGCCTCTCACAGGTTACGGTTGGCTACTGGTTGGTTAGATGGAAGAGCATTCCTCTGACTTCTCTGTCATAAATTGGTTACTTAAAAGCCCTGACTTGAATTCTACTGAACATCTTTCCAAATTAGTATATCTTATTATTGAGGAATGTAGAGAATTAAAGTGTTATGTTCTATTCACTCTTTTTCCATGTACAGAATGTCTGTTATGATGGTCATATGAAATGTCGTCGCCTGTTATGATGTCAAAATGTCGTCTCTTGTGATGGTTTCGTATGTCAGCATATGATTGAGCTTATTATTTATAAGCCTTCCTAGCGCTTAATACATTCACTCTAATAACATATAGTTCATAGTTCATAGGTCTTCGCTTATTTAAGAGGTACAATACCCTGAAATCTTTACCTATCTCTATCTGTCCTTAGTGGGTATCATATAAAAGTCAAAAATAAATCCCAATGTTGGAAAAAACCTTTTCACTTGAAGTTCGGAATCACATCCAATGTGGCAATATATAACAGTGGGATAACTTTTGTAAAATAGCGATTTAAAATATCGGAAGCGTAATTTTCACATCGTAAAAGCAAATTAGCACATCTGTAGCATAAAAACGTTGGTTAACTTTATCCTCGTTAGTGCTAGGCTGTAGCGTCCTCCTTGCTCCGTGTCTTGAAGCTAACGGAATATCGTGGCCGTAGTTGTTGAGGCATGTAACATAAGTGAGCGGAGCATAGTTGCACAGACCAGTTGTTGAAATTTTTCACGCATAATACACATCAATGTGCTGCCCCAAGGTTTCGCAAAGTCCATATCGATTTATCAGCAATAATTAAGTAAATGTAATAAAGAGTAAATAATGAAAAGTAGAAAAAACACTATGTACACTAAGTACATCGATCACCAAAACTCATTTTGGTGTATCGTTCTCGTTAATTATTCTCGTTCCTTATCTCGATGTATATTAGGCGATTTCCCATAGAACGTTCTCCGATAAGCCATCCCTCGCGCCAGGTAGGTAACCATCCTTTTCTTTGCCCTTTTCAAATAACCTAACTTTTACTCAAACAAATCAGTCATGACATGAAATTTGGAAGAAATTAATTTAAATAACTTTTATAAAAATGTCTCGATTGGATATATACTGGAAGTTAAAGAATTTACACCCCACAGATACACCCAAAACAAATATTAAACTGAAAGCTTTCACACTTTGTATTGCGCCCAAAGGGATCATTTTTTCATTTGCAGACATAAACGTTTGGACAGAATTCGGGTTAATGTCCCTCTGGGTTAAAAATATTTAAAAACAGAGTATTTTATAAATTAGAAAATGAATCTTTCATATACTTTCATATATTTGAATAAATATTTATGAGGCATTATTAATAAAAATGAGAATAAACGAAACCCTATGAATAATCCTGAAACGTTTAGTCTGAAATTTAAAATTCAACGTAACTATCGCAAATGACTAAGTGCAGGGGGTGTTCAGATATCCTTTTAAGGATTTTTCAAAGAATTGTATATATAAACAAACGTTATAATTTCATTTTCTAATATATTCCGTCTGAGAACCCTTTTGTTGAACCATCATATTACATCTTGATTTGTAAGAGAAAAGCCTTTTCCTGAAAACATCAAGGTTGATTTTATGCCACTTCTCTTTCACAATGTTCCACAGTCCGTCCAATGTTTGGGGATGCCACGTATAAAGAGCTTGTTTTAAAAGTACAAATGCACATTAATCCATAGGAGACACATCAGGAGATTTGGTGGATATGCATCTAGAGGGAATAGCTTCAAATGCGGTTTCATATCTCAATTTTTCAAAACATAAAGCAGTAGATTTAGAGGTATGGTTTGTAGCCTTATCCTGATGGAACTTAATACAGTCAAGATTGTTTGGATAAAGAGATGGAATTTCGTCTTTTAATATAGGTGTTTAAAGTTATTTCTGATTGTAATCCGAATTGATTTTGGTATTTTTTCTACTTTCCTTATTTTAAGTTTCCCCTTATAAAAGAGTCCAGTAAGAACAATAAAACCTTTAGAAAAAAATTTTTTTTTCTCTGAACCAATATATTAAGTCTTTTGCTCCTCTTTCTCGGCAGTAAATTCAGGCAGTGATTATGAAGAAAATTTTTCACCAGTAGCGAAACACACTACAATTCGAGTTTTCTTAGCATGGCATCATATAATAATGCCAAGGTACATCAACTAGATGTTAAAACAGCTTTTTTGAATGGCAAGTTAAATGAAGAAATATGTATGGAACAACCAGAAAGATTTGTAGTTCCAGAAGAAAGACATAAAGTTTATAAATGGCAGAATTCGATTTATGGTCTGAAATAAACAGCTAGGAGCTAGACTGCAGAAATTCAAATTACATTGAAGAATCTTGGGTTCAGTCAAACTAAAGCAGATCTGTGTCTTTTCGCAAAAGAGGATCGTCACCGAAGAATCAATTGAATTGTACATCTTGATGATATCCTAATAAGTTCTACAGAAGAAGCACTAATTCTTCAAGTAATTAACGATTTAATGAAACGTTATCAAATAACACATCTTGGTGAAGCTAAATATTTCTTAGGCATGGAAATAAATCGAAAGGAAGATGGAAGTTATCTCTTATCTCCGGAAAACAAAATAAATCAACTAGTCAAGCAATTTCAACTTGAAGAAGCGAAACTCACTGTAGTACACCAATGGAAACAAATTATTATAGTCTAAACCGGGAAGAAAATCTCCTAATTTCAAATGATAAATTCAAGCTTATTGGGAGTCTTTTTGTATATATCGTCTTTCACAAGACCAGATATCACAGTTTCAACTCGCATACTTAGCAGAAAGTGTAATAATCTACGTCAAAAAGACTAGAATGCTGTAAAAAGAATCATTAGCTGTTTAAACACGACAAAGCATTTATCTCTGGAAATTTCGTCGAGTGAAGAACCTAACCTTACAGTTTATTCAGATGCTGATTGGAGACCAGATACTGAAGATAGAAAACATCCCCATCAGGAAGTGCAAATTTGTTAGGCAAAAATTGTATTTCGTGGTTTAAAAAAAAATGCGTCTCATTATCCTCGGCAGAAGCTGAATATGTTGCACTATCGCAAGAATTACTATGGCTATTAAAATTAACAGAAGATTTTAATCTACCCCAAACTCTTAAAGTTTTCCAAAGATAATGAATCAACAATAAAATTGTAGAATCCGAAAAATTTAGTATTGATACAAAATTTCATCATATATGCGGCTTGCATAACAAAGGAATAGTAAAATTTTATCTTTCAACATAGCAATTTCAACAGAGCATTTTTCAGTTGTATTTAATTATTAAATACAATAATTTTAATAATTAATACAATAATTTAAATAATTAATACAATAATTTTAATAATTAATACAATAATTTTAATGGTTAAATACCATATTCTTTGCTTGTAATAATTTGCTTCAGCCAGAAGTATATTTTGCTAATTCATGTTACAGAGATTTATCTTAAGTTAAATAATTCTCCTGCAAATAAAATTCAGAAAATATTTATAAAATTTATCTTTTTAAAGGAATTCTGCAAACTTACTATTTCTAGGAGAGCAAATGGATCTTGCATTGCATTGAAATTCTGAAAAAAAGAAATGTGAAAAGATAAAAATAATTATTTTTATTCTTTTATACTTAAGGAATATTAAAATCATATTTTAAGAAAAGAAAAAAATCTGAAAGCTTTTTTCAGATTTTACATTACGCGCAGAGGGGCCTTTTTTAATGTTTTATGTGTTGCCTTTATTTACTAGATATCATGTTCTTCGCGCTTAAACGATGAAATTCAGTTCAATAGTAATATCGCAAAATAAGTTTAAAATGAGCCTATCTTTAGAATTTCCGATACACAGTCTCGGGCGCTGGAGATTTTTTTTTCCGTGTAGTGTTTCCATTCTTCGATTCCTCACTTTGAAATCATAGAGTTTCTTAATCAAAAATTTTTAATGTCTGGCAAAATATAAAAGAGATAATAGAACAAATTCCGAATAAGGGCTTCCAGATGCCCATATTCGCTGGAGGATTACGTTAGTCAGAATTTTATGGTTCTAGATACCGTCCTTTTACTACAATGTGAGAAACACATATACCTTTATCTAGATGCTTCATTACTTAATTTCTTTAAATATAATATAGGGCTGTAATATTTGGTGGCAACAGTTTGAAAAGTGAATTAACGCAGTGAGTGAATTGACGCAAAATAGCAAAACGAAATAATTAGTCCTTCTGGGTTAACACCTTTCGGGCTAAACATTACGAAATTTTGTTTTGTTTTCTGTTGAGTAAAAATAATTCTTGCTTAAAATTTCAAATATTTTATGCGTGGTTGTTGTTACTAATTTCACTTTTCTTGAAATCAAAGCACGCCCACGAAATTCAAGGTGGTTAGGAGTCAAGATTTGCGCCTGTTGGCAAGAGCCTTGGCCACAAGTGGTTATATTCTCTGATGCTTCATGAAAAGCTTTTGGAGCGGTTGCATACTTTAGGTACAAGACATCGCATGGCACTTTTAAAACTAGCTTCATAGTTTCTAAACCACGAGTTGCGCCAATTAAAAACGTGACGTTGCCCCGACTGGAATTAATGGGTGCAGAAATTACAGCAAGAATAGCCAAATATTGTAAAAATCCTTTTTTAAATTTACAAAGATTATTCTATGGAGTGATTCAACAATTGTGCTACACTGGATAAAAGGCACGGCATCTACGTGGACGCAATTTGTTTCAAACAGAGTATTAGAAATTCAAGAAACTACAGATTCCACTGCATGGAGACATTGTATAGGTAAAGATAACCCTGCGGACTTGTTAACAGGAGATTTAACTAGTAAAGATTTGCTAACTTAAAAAAAATGGTGGCAGGGCCCAAAATGGTTATTGTACCAGGAGAATACTTGGCCCCAGCCGAAGAGATTTGAATATGACTCAATAGACCAGGAGATTGAAGCTGAATATATAGCTTGTGCTGTAATTAGTTCCGCAATTGTTTCCAAACAGATAATTGATGTTAATAAGTTTATTGCTTACGCAAACTACTGAAGGTGACTTCTTGGGTATTACGATTTGTTGATGTTCTTTGAAGAAAAACTAGTACAATGGGTCTTCTTACTACTAAAGAACAAAATCGCGCTGAACAGTTTTGGGTAAAAGCTATTCCCCGTTTTCCCTCCTAAACGAAAGAATAAAAACAAACAATATATTCTATTGATAACCTGTGCTGTTACAAGAAGTGTTCATCTGGAACTAGTTAGTAATATGACATCAGATTAATTTTTTGCTTGCCTTTCGACGTTTTGTATCTAGAAGAGGGCTTGCAAAGTAAAAACAGAGTCATCGGTTATTAGGCGTCCTGTACAACTTTTGCACAGTTTAGAACTTCAGAACTAAAGTTTCATCTTCAGTGTTAATTTACAAATATGTATTGTGAGTGCATCTTTTGTGAGTATTCTCTTAGGGGGTCATTGAATAATCTTCTGAAAAAGGTGAATATTGCTTTTTTGAATTTGGATAACTTTCTTTTTTTAAATTTTCTAATGTTCCATTTAAATTTTCTCTTGTGTCTGGAACTCGAGTGTTTTTGTTGTACGCGTGTATACTGTTTATATACAAGTTCGATGAACGCCTGTGGTTCATGAGGGGGGGAAGTTGTTAAAAATAAAGTGATCATGTAATCAGACGGCGTGATTAACGGTCGTCTGAATTCTTTCCCGGCAAGCCTTGACGTAAATGTTTATGTAAACGAATCTTTAGAATTCTATGTAACGTACTTTTTGGCTTTACTAGGCTAGCTTTTTATTTCTTGTTTCTCGGATTAATTGCACTTGGATTTTTCAGTATAATATGTTTTTGTATGTGATGTGAATAAAAAAATAAGGAAAAAACTGAACAACATGTTCTTCGTGCAAGAATCTCGTTTAATTTACTAGTGATATTTTTTTAGCCAGTACACGGATTCTAGTTCAGATAATTTTAAGAAGTTTTTGGTTGCTGTTAAGGAATTTTGTTTGGCAGAAGACACGTAAATAAGGTAAGTGGATATTTCCTTCATGTAGTGCTAAGATGAATTTCCTTTTTTATGTTATTTCATTGTTTGATTTAAAATAAATGTAGTTTATTGAGATTATATATTTTTTGTTGGCTGGCCCTTTGACTTTTTAAGTGAATATAAATCGATGTGTACATAGACAAAGTCAACGGGTGCGCAATGCTCTGATGTTTTTTCAGTGAAAATAGGTTGATTTGTACATGGATACCAAGTTTGTGCAATTCTTCGACTTGTTATTTTGGATTTGTGTAGCAGCGATTTTTGGGGCAAAAATTGCCGCTATACAAATCCAAAATAACAAGTCGTCCAAGAATTGCACAAACTCGGTGTCCATGTTCCGCCAAAAATCGCCAATTATCGCTAAGGGGCACCCGTAAATATATTTTTAACTTTTATATATGATAATGTATCTCAAAGATAATGTAATGTAGAAGATAATGATAATGTATACATTGATAATGTTTACCGATTTATGATCATTATGGATTTTTTTCGAATTTTTCTATAAATAAGGTGTGAAAACCACGAACTTTCACCCCATGTGTGTTACTTTCTTATGTGTAAAAAAAATCTCCAAATTGCGCCAAGGTGGTTGCGTTAATATTCAAGTTCCGAACGTGCTATGAGTTTAGAGTGAAAAATTTACATCAAGTAAAATACAATTTAATATAATTTATTTCTACGTAAGTTCTGAGTTTTATATTTGAAAATTAATAACTAGATCATCTCAATAGATTTTTCTTCCTACCGTCATGCAACGATCTAGATTTAAAATTTTTTAATGTTTATTCATAGAAAAGATTGAGAAGCCAATCATTGGGTGTGAAAATTTATAAACTTAAAATCAAGGACTCAAATTATAGAATAGTACTTATTTAAAAAAATTTTTAACAGTTAAGTTATTGTCCGTTTATAGCCATGAATTATTTATACTGCTTTCGTTAAATTATAAATAGTTTTATACGTATATTAGATATCGAATAAAATAAAAACTATTGCTAGAATAATTATATATATTATTTTGTGGGATTATTTCCCGAAATACAGTAAAAATCTGGACATGGATGTCTGAATTAACTAATAAAAATATTGCCTAATCCTTTAACGTATTTAAATATAAACTAAAACTGAATCTCTTAACAGATGGGCAGTTTTAGCAAAATGATAAGAGATCTCAATTTTCAGTTTTTATTTTAAATTCTTGGAATGTAGAACTTGTAACTGAAGGAAAAACAAATGAATAAGAAAAACACACTATCAATAATTTATAAATAAATTATTTCATGTGTAACATTTCTAGAGAAATATAAAGTTATAACATTCGAATTTAATATGACAACTAATCCAGACAACTGCATTGCCTTTTGAATAGGAAAAATAAGTGCTTATTGAATGTAAGTGAAGGAACTTAATGTTTTTGTTTACATACTATTAACAAATTATAGCAAGTAACTAAGAAAGTTCGTGCGGTTTTTAAGAACAGTTACTTGCGGTGCTTAGTGTGATCAAACTGATTCTGATGACGTCATACGTTTATATTCCTTTCAAATCTTATTTAGTAGAGATAGAGTGTATCGAACGTTTCGCTATCGGTTTTGTAGGTATTTCAGTCTTCGAAAAAATACGTCGGTGGGAAAGGAGATTTTGAAGCCTATTTTGCTTTACAAGTACAAATTAGGAAATAAAGCTGCAAAGGCCGTTAAAAGAATATGCTGTGTGCTTGGAGAGACATCAGTGAGAGAATAGACTGCTCAAAAGGGATTCAGTTGATTTTCATCCGGAGACGAGAGTCTTGAAGACAAACTTTGCGCTGGTCGTCCATTCGCCTTCGGTAAAGTCCAGCTGGAGGAGGAAATCAAGCAGAATGCCAATTAAAAATGCCCAGGAACTTGAATACAGGTTTGTAGTATCTGACGAAACCATTCGACCATATCTTTATAGACTTGAAATAATATGGGAACTGGGCAAGTGGCTTCCTCATGTCCTGTCCTCATGTCCTAGTAAATCGAAAGCAGAAATTTATCATTCTAAAAGTTTAACAGGTCATGATTTTTCTGATCTAGGACTATTCAAATGGCATTTTGTGATATTCTTGATCTTAATTAGGATGAAAATCAGTTACTTCCATTTCTAGATCAGTAGCATTGTTATTTAACATATTTGCAATCTTTTACCATTTTTCTTAAATACTAGTATTATGTAATGGGTTTGAAGTGAATGAAGTAGTTGGCCTAATTTTAAATACACTCAAAACATCTAATTTAGAAACTAACTTAAGCTCGATGAGATTTTCGAAATGTTTGTTTCAGTTTTCTAATATTTCACGCTTTAGTTCTCGAGATTTTCAAAGTGGCAAAACGTACATTACATTATGGTAAAAATGTATATTCCTTATATTTGTGTATTATTTTCACAAAATTAATTTGATTTAAAATGAATTTATAATACCTTTAATTCAAAGACTTTAGTTCTCTCCACCCCCTCAAGTTTAGGATTTAGTTATTATGTCTGTAAGAATGGCTAAATCATAGAACAAGGTATGTTCAATAATTTCTTCATAAGTTTCGTTTCTGGATTTTTAAATTTCTTCTATGAAACTTTTGTAACAAAAGTTGGGATGGAACCTAGGCAGCCAGACAGAATGTCCCTTCCCTGAGTGAAAATTTCTATCATTTGATTGAGAGTGACTTTACAATATTTCAGAATAAACCCTCTTAACACTAATAAATGTATATAGACTTTTTTTTTAATGTTTATGTAATGCGTGTTTTGTTCTTACAATATTTTGAGCTATTATATTACTAATCCTGTATATGAATTAAGACAGTTTAATGTAGAATACCTGCTTCAGTGCTAAAAGTAAAGTATTTGAATTATGTTTTACCGTTCATATGTTTTCAGACGTAGGTTGTATTCTACAATTTACGGAATTTCTCTTTATTGGACATCTCACATAGCTGACAAAATTTCATTCCTATGTTTAGGTTTTATAGTACAATACGTTGAGCATCCGTACATTAGTATATGACTTTGATTCCTTCTAAAGAAAAAGTGTATCTTAGTTTTCTTTAATTTTTGCTCAAAATTTTAGTATGTAGGTAATTACAATAGTGCTTCCAGGAAATTGCATTTAAATTTTTTGCATCATTTCAAAATGCTGTATCATTCAATGGCATTTGATGTGTTTTGGCTTGCTGTATTAAAGCTGGGCTCGAACCCGGGCAGCCAGTCAATATGTTCTTTCCCTGAGTGAAATATTGCTATAATTTCATTAAAGTGACGTAATATTTCAGGATAATTTCTTGTACATTGGACTAAGCGTTCCTCTCTCATGGATAAGTTTACCTAAGTAAAGAACTTAAAAATAGAAACGGTTCTTACGTTAAAATTCTGAATGAAATATTTCTTTTATGGTTTATGACTTTTGCTTCCAAGATGTTCTTCGAAATCTGTTTTTAGAATGGTGTTTTTGAGCCCTTTCTAAAAAAAAAATCTGTAAAAATATATATATGTATAGCTATTTTAATGTTAATATATTGCGAGTTTGATTATTACTCTTTTTTGATCTGTTATGTCACTAATTCTGTGTGTGAATTAAGACTGTTTAATATATAACACCTGCTTCAAAGCTAACAGTAAAGTTTATTTTGTTTATTTGTCATTTAAAATTACCTGCTTATTGTCTTTTGGTGCCATCTTTTTACCAGCGCTGAAATTATTTACTCTTCTCGAAGATCATTATCCCTTTTATTCTGTGTATCTGTAATAACTGTCTAATTTTTTTTCTTTCATTGTTCATGCTGTACCCATACATTAAAATCCCCCTTCGCTTACTGTGCTTCTGTCGTATTAGGAAAATAATTTGCTTTTCTATCGACTTTAGTCGTGATTTTACTAACAATGTAGCACATTGCTGGAATTTAAAACAAAGAAGGCTACTTTTGAAGTTATATATATTAAGAAAGAATATTAGATATTTCTGTGTGTGTATAATTATTCTTTAATTTTAAAGTAGTTAAAATCTAATGATTCCTTCCCCCCCCCCTTGGCCTCTTCTAGTGTAATTTGTCATCATTTTTGTGCACTCTTGGATTGCAGAACATGATATCATGAAAGAAAAAGAACGAAGATGAAAAGAATGGAGAAATAGTGCAGAGCAAAGAGACATCTGTGGCTGGTAATTCTTGTTTTATATTAACTTTATTTCCACTAGAAATGCTTGAATGTTATAATTTGTACACTGCATTTCTTCTGCGAGTTTTTCTTTCCCTCTGATACATGCGATGTTATGGCTAAATCCATGCAGTCGTTTGGATGTTTGCTTGTTATCCTGTATCTGAACATTGATTTTTAACAAGTTCGTTGTTGAAAATCCTCTTTCACATTTTTTAGTAAATCGAAAGCAGAAATTTATCATTCTAAAAGTTTAACAGCTCATGATTTTTCTGATCTAGGACTATTCAAATGGCATTTTGTGATATTCTTGATCTTAATTAGGATGAAAATCAGTTACTTCCATTTCTAGATCAGTAGCATTGTTATTTAACATATTTGCAATCTTTTACCATTTTTCTTAAATACTAGTATTATGTAATGGGTTTGAAGTGAATGAAGTAGTTGGCCTAATTTTAAATACACTCAAAACATCTAATTTAGAAACTAACTTAAGCTCGATGAGATTTTCGAAATGTTTGTTTCAGTTTTCTTATATTTCACGCTTTAGTTCTCGAGATTTTCAAAGTGGCAAAACGTACATTACATTATGGTAAAAATGTATATTCCTTATATTTGTGTATTATTTTCACAAAATTAATTTGATTTAAAATGAATTTATAATACCTTTAATTCAAAGACTTTAGTTCTCTCCACCCCCTCAAGTTTAAGATTTAGTTATTATGTCTGTAAGAATGGCTAAATCATAGAACAAGGTGTGTTCAATAATTTCTTCATAAGTTTCGTTTCTGGATTTTTAAATTTCTTCTATGAAACTTTTGTAACAAAAGTTGGGATGGTACCTAGGCAGCCAGACAGAATGTCCCTTCCCTGAGTGAAAATTTCTATCATTTGATTGAAAGTGACTTTACAATATTTCAGAATAAACCCTCTTAACACTAATAAATGTATATAGACTTTTTTTTAATGTTTATGTAATGCGTGTTTTGTTCTTACAATATTTTGAGCTATTATATTACTAATCCTGTATATGAATTAAGACAGTTTAATGTAGAATACCTGCTTCAGTGCTAAAAGTAAAGTATTTGAATTATGTTTTACCGTTCATATGTTTTCAGACATAGGTTGTATTCTACAATTTACGGAATTTCTCTTTATTGGACATCTCACATAGCTGACAAAATTTCATTCCTATGTTTAGGTTTTATAGTACAATACGTTGAGCATCCGTACATTAGTATATGACTTTGATTCCTTCTAAAGAAAAAGTGTATCTTAGTTTTCTTTAATTTTTGCTCAAAATTTTAGTATGTAGGTAATTACAATAGTGCGTCCAGGAAATTGCATTTAAATTTTTTGCATCATTTCAAAATGCTGTATCATTCAATGGCATTTGATGTGTTTTGGCTTGCTGTATTAAAGCTGGGCTCGAACCCGGGCAGCCAGTCAATATGTTCTTTCCCTGAGTGAAATATTGCTATAATTTCATTAAAGTGACGTAATATTTCAGGATAATTTCTTGTACATTGGACTAAGCGTTCCTCTCTCATGGATAAGTTTACCTAAGTAAAGAACTTAAAATTAGAAACGGTTCTTACGTTAAAATTCTGAATGAAATATTTCTTTTATGGTTTATGACTTTTGCTTCCAAGATGTTCTTCGAAATCTGTTTTTAGAATGGTGTTTTTGAGCCCTTTCTAAAAAAAAAATCTATAAAAATATATATATGTATAGCTATTTTAATGTTAATATATTGCGAGTTTGATTATTACTCTTTTTTGATCTGTTATGTCACTAATTCTGTGTGTGAATTAAGACTGTTTAATATATAACACCTGCTTCAAAGCTAACAGTAAAGTTTATTTTGTTTATTTGTCATTTAAAATTACCTGCTTATTGTCTTTTGGTGCTATCTTTTTACCAGCGCTGAAATTACTTACTCTTCTCGAAGATCATTATCCCTTTTATTCTGTGTATCTGTAATAACTGTCTAATTTTTTTTCTTTCATTGTTCATGCTGTACCCATACATTAAAATCCCCCTTCGCTTACTGTGCTTCTGTCGTATTAGGAAAATAATTTGCTTTTCTATCGACTTTAGTCGTGATTTTAGTAACAATGTAGCACATTGCTGGAATTTAAAACAAAGAAGGCTACTTTTGAAGTTATATATATTAAGAAAGAATATTAGATATTTCTGTGTGTGTATAATTATTCTTTAATTTTAAAGTAGTTAAAATCTAATGATTCCTTCCCCCCCCCCTTGGCCTCTTCTAGTGTAATTTGTCATCATTTTTGTGCACTCTTGGATTGCAGAACATGATATCATGAAAGAAAAAGAACGAAGATGAAAAGAATGGAGAAATAGTGCAGAGCAAAAAGACATCTGTGGCTGGTAATTCTTGTTTTATATTAACTTTATTTCCACTAGAAATGCTTGAATGTTATAATTTGTACACTGCATTTCTTCTGCGAGTTTTTCTTTCCCTCTGATACATGCGATGTTATGGCTAAATCCATGCAGTCGTTTGGATGTTTGCTTGTTATCCTGTATCTGAACATTGATTTTTAACAAGTTCGTTGTTGAAAATCCTCTTTCACATTTTTTAGTAAATCGAAAGCAGAAATTTATCATTCTAAAAGTTTAACAGGTCATGATTTTTCTGATCTAGGACTATTCAATTGGCATTTTGTGATATTCTTGATCTTAATTAGGATGAAAATCAGTTACTTCCATTTCTAGATCAGTAGCATTTTTCCATTTTTCTTAAATACTAGTATTATGTAATGGGTTTGAAGTGAATGAAGTATTTGGCCTAATTTTAAATACACTCAAAACATCTAATTTAGAAACTAACTTAAGCTCGATGAGATTTTCGAAATGTTTGTTTCAGTTTTCTTATATTTCACGCTTTAGTTCTCGAGATTTTCAAAGTGGCAAAACGTACATTACATTATGGTAAAAATGTATATTCCTTATATTTGTGTATTATTTTCACAAAATTAATTTGATTTAAAATGAATTTGTAATACCTTTAATTCAAAGACTTTAGTTCTCTACACCCCCTCAAGTTTAAGATTTAGTTATTATGTCTGTAAGAATGGCTAAATCATAGAACAAGGTATGTTCAATAATTTCTTCATAAGTTTCGTTTCTGGATTTTTAAATTTCTTCTATGAAACTTTTGTAACAAAAGTTGGGATGGAACCTAGGCAGCCAGACAGAATGTCCCTTCTCTGAGTGAAAATTTCTATCATTTGATTGAAAGTGACTTTAGAATATTTCAGAATAAACCCTCTTAACACTAATAAATGTATATAGATTTTTTTTTAATGTTTATGTAATGCGTGTTTAGTTCTTACAATATTTTGAGCTATTATATTACTAATCCTGTATATGAATTAAGACAGTTTAATGTAGAATACCTGCTTCAGTGCTAAAAGTAAAGTATTTGAATTATGTTTTACCGTTCATCTGTTTTCAGACGTAGGTTGTATTCTACAATTTACGGAATTTCTCTTTATTGGACATCTCACATAGCTGACAAAATTTCATTCCTATGTTTAGGTTTTATAGTACAATACGTTGAGCATCCGTACATTAGTATATGACTTTGATTCCTTCTAAAGAAAAAGTGTATCTTAGTTTTCTTTAATTTTTGCTCAAAATTTTAGTATGTAGGTAATTACAATAGTGCTTCCAGGAAATTGCATTTAAATTTTTTGCATCATTTCAAAATGCTGTATCATTCAATGGCATTTGATGTGTTTTGGCTTGCTGTATTAAAGCTGGGCTCGAACCCGGGCAGCCAGTCAATATGTTCTTTCCCTGAGTGAAATATAGCTATAATTTCATTAAAGTGACGTAATATTTCAGGATAATTTCTTGTACATTGGACTAAGCGTTCCTCTCTCATGGATAAGTTTACCTAAGTAAAGAACTTAAAAATAGAAACGGTTCTTACGTTAAAATTCTGAATGAAATATTTCTTTTATGGTTTATGACTTTTGCTTCCAAGATGTTCTTCGAAATCTGTTTTTAGAATGGAGTTTTTGAGCCCTTTCTAAAAAAAAAATCTATAAAAATATATATATGTATAGCTATTTTAGTGTTAATTTATTGCGAGTTTGATTATTACTCTTTTTTGATCTGTTATGTCACTAATTCTGTGTGTGAATTAAGACTGTTTAATATATAACACCTGCTTCAAAGCTAACAGTAAAGTTTATTTTGTTTATTTGTCATTTAAAATTACCTGCTTATTGTCTTTTGGTGCCATCTTTTTACCAGCGCTGAAATTATTTACTCTTCTCGAAGATCATTATCCCTTTTATTCTGTGTATCTGTAATAACTGTCTAATTTTTTTTCTTTCATTGTTCATGCTGTACCCATACATTAAAATCCCCCTTCGCTTACTGTGCTTCTGTCGTATTAGGAAAATAATTTGCTTTTCTATCGAATTTAGTCGTGATTTTAGTAACAATGTAGCACATTGCTGGAATTTAAAACAAAGAAGGCTACTTTTGAAGTTATATATATTAAGAAAGAATATTAGATATTTCTGTGTGTGTATAATTATTCTTTAATTTTAAAGTAGTTAAAATCTAATGATTCCTTCCCCCCCCCTTGGCCTCTTCTAGTGTAATTTGTCATCATTTTTGTGCACTCTTGGATTGCAGAACATGATATCATGAAAGAAAAAGAACGAAGATGAAAAGAATGGAGAAATAGTGCAGAGGAAAAAGACATCTGTGGCTGGTAATTCTTGTTTTAGTTAACTTTATTTCCACTAGAAATGCTTGAATGTTATAATTTGTACACTGCATTTCTTCTGCGAGTTTTTCTTTCCCTCTGATACATGCGATGTTATGGCTAAATCCATGCAGTCGTTTGGATGTTTGTTTGTTATCCTGTATCTGAACATTGATTTTTAACAAGTTCGTTGTTGAAAATCCTCTTTCACATTTTTTAGTAAATCGAAAGCAGAAATTTATCATTCTAAAAGTTTAACAGGTCATGATTTTTCTGATCTAGGACTATTCAAATGGCATTTTGTGATATTCTTGATCTTAATTAGGATGAAAATCAGTTACTTCCATTTCTAGATCAGTAGCATTGTTATTTAACATATTTGCAATCTTTTACCATTTTTCTTAAATACTAGTACTATGTAATGGGTTTGAAGTGAATGAAGTAGTTGACCTAATTTTAAATACACTCAAAACATCTAATTTAGAAACTAACTTAAGCTCGATGAGATTTTCGAAATGTTTGTTTCAGTTTTCTTATATTTCACGCTTTAGTTCTCGAAATTTTCAAAGTGGCAAAACGTACATTACATTATGGTAAAAATGTATATTCCATATATTTGTGTATTATTTTCACAAAATTAATTTGATTTAAAATGAATTTGTAATACCTTTAATTCAAAGACTTTAGCTCTCTACACCCCCTCAAGTTTAAGATTTAGTTATTATGTCTGTAAGAATGGCTAAATCATAGAACAAGGTATGTTCAATAATTTCTTCATAAGTTTCGTTTCTGGATTTTTAAATTTCTTCTATGAAACTTTTGTAACAAAAGTTGGGATGGAACCTAGGCAGCCAGACAGAATGTCCCTTCTCTGAGTGAAAATTTCTATCATTTGATTGAAAGTGACTTTACAATATTTCAGAATAAACCCTCTTAACACTAATAAATGTATATAGATTTTTTTTTTAATGTTTATGTAATGCGTGTTTTGTTCTTACAATATTTTGAGCTATTATATTACTAATCCTGTATATGAATTAAGACAGTTTAATGTAGAATACCTGCTTCAGTGCTAAAAGTAAAGTATTTGAATTATGTTTTACCGTTCATCTGTTTTCAGACGTAGGTTGTATTCTACAATTTACGGAATTTCTCTTTATTGGAAATCTCACATAGCTGACAAAATTTCATTCCTATGTTTAGGTTTTATAGTACAATCCGTTGAGCATCCGTACATTAGTATATGACTTTGATTCCTTCTAAAGAAAAAGTGTATCTTAGTTTTCTTTAATTTTTGCTCAAAATTTTAGTATGTAGGTAATTACAATAGTGCTTCCAGGAAATTGCATTTAAATTTTTTGCATCATTTCAAAATGCTGTATCATTCAATGGCATTTGATGTGTTTTGGCTTGCTGTATTAAAGCAGGGCTCGAACCCGGGCAGCCAGTCAATATGTTCTTTCCCTGAGAGAAATATTGCTATAATTTCATTAAAGTGACGTAATATTTCAGGATAATTTCTTGTACATTGGACTAAGCGTTCCTCTCTCATGGATAAGTTTACCTAAGTAAAGAACTTAAAAATAGAAACGGTTCTTACGTTAAAATTCTGAATGAAATATTTCTTTTATGGTTTATGACTTTTGCTTCCAAGATGTTCTTCGAAATCTGTTTTTAGAATGGTGTTTTTGAGCCCTTTCTAAAAAAAAAATCTATAAAAATATATATATGTATAGCTATTTTAATGTTAATATATTGCGAGTTTGATTATTACTCTTTTTTGATCTGTCATGTCACTAATTCTGTGTGTGAATTAAGACTGTTTAATATATAACACCTGCTTCAAAGCTAACAGTAAAGTTTATTTTGTTTATTTGTCATTTAAAATTATCTGCTTATTGTCTTTTGGTGCCATCTTTTTACCAGCGCTGAAATTATTTACTCTTCTCGAAGATCATTATCCCTTTTATTCTGTGTATCTGTAATAACTGTCTAATTTTTTTTCTTTCATTGTTCATGCTGTACCCATACATTAAAATCCCCCTTCGCTTACTGTGCTTCTGTCGTATTAGGAAAATAATTTGCTTTTCTATCGACTTTAGTCGTGATTTTAGTAACAATGTAGCACATTGCTGGAATTTAAAACAAAGAAGGCTACTTTTGAAGTTATATATATTAAGAAAGAATATTAGATATTTCTGTGTGTGTATAATTATTCTTTAATTTTAAAGTAGTTAAAATCTAATGATTCCTTCCCCCCCCCGGCCTCTTGTAGTGTAATTTGTCATCATTTTTGTGCACTCTTGGATTGCAGAACATGATATCATGAAAGAAAAAGAACGAAGATGAAAAGAATGGAGAAATAGTGCAGAGCAAAAAGACATCTGTGGCTGGTAATTCTTGTTTTATATTAACTTTATTTCCACTAGAAATGCTTGAATGTTATAATTTGTACACTGCATTTCTTCTGCGAGTTTTTCTTTCCCTCTGATACATGCGATGTTATGGCTAAATCCATGCAGTCGTTTGGATGTTTGCTTGTTATCCTGTATCTGAACATTGATTTTTAACAAGTTCGTTGTTGAAAATCTTCTTTCACATTTTTTAGTAAATCGAAAGCAGAAATTTATCGATCTAAAAGTTTAACAGGTCATGATTTTTCTGATCTAGGACTATTCAATTGGCATTTTGTGATATTCTTGATCTTAATTAGGATGAAAATCAGTTACTTCCATTTCTAGATCAGTAGCATTTTTCCATTTTTCTTAAATACTAGTATTATGTAATGGGTTTGAAGTGAATGAAGTATTTGGCCTAATTTTAAATACACTCAAAACATCTAATTTAGAAACTAACTTAAGCTCGATGAGATTTTCGAAATGTTTGTTTCAGTTTTCTTATATTTCACGCTTTAGTTCTCGAGATTTTCAAAGTGGCAAAACGTACATTACATTATGGTAAAAATGTATATTCCTTATATTTGTGTATTATTTTCACAAAATTAATTTGATTTAAAATGAATTTATAATACCTTTAATTCAAAGACTTTAGTTCTCTCCACCCCCTCAAGTTTAAGATTTAGTTATTATGTCTGTAAGAATGGCTAAATCATAGAACAAGGTATGTTCAATAATTTCTTCATAAGTTTCGTTTCTGGATTTTTAAATTTCTTCTATGAAACTTTTGTAACAAAAGTTGGGATGGAACCTAGGCAGCCAGACAGAATGTCCCTTCTCTGAGTGAAAATTTCTATCATTTGATTGAAAGTGACTTTAGAATATTTCAGAATAAACCCTCTTAACACTAATAAATGTATATAGATTTTTTTTTAATGTTTATGTAATGCGTGTTTAGTTCTTACAATATTTTGAGCTATTATATTACTAATCCTGTATATGAATTAAGACAGTTTAATGTAGAATACCTGCTTCAGTGCTAAAAGTAAAGTATTTGAATTATGTTTTACCGTTCATCTGTTTTCAGACGTAGGTTGTATTCTACAATTTACGGAATTTCTCTTTATTGGACATCTCACATAGCTGACAAAATTTCATTCCTATGTTTAGGTTTTATAGTACAATACGTTGAGCATCCGTACATTAGTATATGACTTTGATTCCTTCTAAAGAAAAAGTGTATCTTAGTTTTCTTTAATTTTTGCTCAAAATTTTAGTATGTAGGTAATTACAATAGTGCTTCCAGGAAATTGCATTTAAATTTTTTGCATCATTTCAAAATGCTGTATCATTCAATGGCATTTGATGTGTTTTGGCTTTCTGTATTAAAGCTGGGCTCGAACCCGGGCAGCCAGTCAATATGTTCTTTCCCTGAGTGAAATATAGCTATAATTTCATTAAAGTGACGTAATATTTCAGGATAATTTCTTGTACATTGGACTAAGCGTTCCTCTCTCATGGATAAGTTTACCTAAGTAAAGAACTTAAAAATAGAAACGGTTCTTACGTTAAAATTCTGAATGAAATATTTCTTTTATGGTTTATGACTTTTGCTTCCAAGATGTTCTTCGAAATCTGTTTTTAGAATGGAGTTTTTGAGCCCTTTCTAAAAAAAAAATCTATAAAAATATATATATGTATAGCTATTTTAGTGTTAATATATTGCGAGTTTGATTATTACTCTTTTTTGATCTGTTATGTCACTAATTCTGTGTGTGAATTAAGACTGTTTAATATATAACACCTGCTTCAAAGCTAACAGTAAAGTTTATTTTGTTTATTTGTCATTTAAAATTACCTGCTTATTGTCTTTTGGTGCCATCTTTTTACCAGCGCTGAAATTATTTACTCTTCTCGAAGATCATTATCCCTTTTATTCTGTGTATCTGTAATAACTGTCCAATTTTTTTTCTTTCATTGTTCATGCTGCACCCATACATTAAAATCCCCCTTCGCTTACTGTGCTTCTGTCGTATTAGGAAAATAATTTGCTTTTCTATCGAATTTAGTCGTGATTTTAGTAACAATGTAGCACATTGCTGGAATTTAAAACAAAGAAGGCTACTTTTGAAGTTATATATATTAAGAAAGAATATTAGATATTTCTGTGTGTGTATAATTATTCTTTAATTTTAAAGTAGTTAAAATCTAATGATTCCTTCCCCCCCCCTTGGCCTCTTCTAGTGTAATTTGTCATCATTTTTGTGCACTCTTGGATTGCAGAACATGATATCATGAAAGAAAAAGAACGAAGATGAAAAGAATGGAGAAATAGTGCAGAGGAAAAAGACATCTGTGGCTGGTAATTCTTGTTTTAGTTAACTTTATTTCCACTAGAAATGCTTGAATATTATAATTTGTACACTGCATTTCTTCTGCGAGTTTTTCTTTCCCTCTGATACATGCGATGTTATGGCTAAATCCATGCAGTCGTTTGGATGTTTGTTTGTTATCCTGTATCTGAACATTGATTTTTAACAAGTTCGTTGTTGAAAATCCTCTTTCACATTTTTTAGTAAATCGAAAGCAGAAATTTATCATTCTAAAAGTTTAACAGGTCATGATTTTTCTGATCTAGGACTATTCAAATGGCATTTTGTGATATTCTTGATCTTAATTAGGATGAAAATCAGTTACTTCCATTTCTAGATCAGTAGCATTGTTATTTAACATATTTGCAATCTTTTACCATTTTTCTTAAATACTAGTACTATGTAATGGGTTTGAAGTGAATGAAGTAGTTGACCTAATTTTAAATACACTCAAAACATCTAATTTAGAAACTAACTTAAGCTCGATGAGATTTTCGAAATGTTTGTTTCAGTTTTCTTATATTTCACGCTTTAGTTCTCGAAATTTTCAAAGTGGCAAAACGTACATTACATTATGGTAAAAATGTATATTCCTTATATTTGTGTATTATTTTCACAAAATTAATTTGATTTAAAATGAATTTGTAATACCTTTAATTCAAAGACTTTAGTTCTCTACACCCCCTCAAGTTTAAGATTTAGTTATTATGTCTGTAAGAATGGCTAAATCATAGAACAAGGTATGTTCAATAATTTCTTCATAAGTTTCGTTTCTGGATTTTTAAATTTCTTCTATGAAACTTTTGTAACAAAAGTTGGGATGGAACCTAGGCAGCCAGACAGAATGTCCCTTCTCTGAGTGAAAATTTCTATCATTTGATTGAAAGTGACTTTACAATATTTCAGAATAAACCCTCTTAACACTAATAAATGTATATAGATTTTTTTTTTAATGTTTATGTAATGCGTGTTTTGTTCTTACAATATTTTGAGCTATTATATTACTAATCCTGTATATGAATTAAGACAGTTTAATGTAGAATACCTGCTTCAGTGCTAAAAGTAAAGTATTTGAATTATGTTTTACCGTTCATCTGTTTTCAGACGTAGGTTGTATTCTACAATTTACGGAATTTCTCTTTATTGGAAATCTCACATAGCTGACAAAATTTCATTCCTATGTTTAGGTTTTATAGTACAATACGTTGAGCATCCGTACATTAGTATATGACTTTGATTCCTTCTAAAGAAAAAGTGTATCTTAGTTTTCTTTAATTTTTGCTCAAAATTTTAGTATGTAGGTAATTACAATAGTGCTTCCAGGAAATTGCATTTAAATTTTTTGCATCATTTCAAAATGCTGTATCATTCAATGGCATTTGATGTGTTTTGGCTTGCTGTATTAAAGCTGGGCTCGAACCCGGGCAGCCAGTCAATATGTTCTTTCCCTGAGTGAAATATAGCTATAATTTCATTAAAGTGACGTAATATTTCAGGATAATTTCTTGTACATTGGACTAAGCGTTCCTCTCTCATGGATAAGTTTACCTAAGTAAAGAACTTAAAAATAGAAACGGTTCTTACGTTAAAATTCTGAATGAAATATTTCTTTTATTGTTTATGACTTTTGCTTCCAAGATGTTCTTCGAAATCTGTTTTTAGAAATGAGTTTTTGAGCCCTTTCTAAAAAAAAAAAATCTATAAAAATATATATATGTATAGCTATTTTAGTGTTAATATATTGCGAGTTTGATTATTACTCTTTTTTGATCTGTTATGTCACTAATTCTGTGTGTGAATTAAGACTGTTTAATATATAACACCTGCTTCAAAGCTAACAGTAAAGTTTATTTTGTTTATTTGTCATTTAAAATTACCTGCTTATTGTCTTTTGGTGCCATCTTTTTACCAGCGCTGAAATTATTTACTCTTCTCGAAGATCATTATCCCTTTTATTCTGTGTATCTGTAATAACTGTCTAATTTTTTTTCTTTCATTGTTCATGCTGTACCCATACATTAAAATCCCCCTTCGCTTACTGTGCTTCTGTCGTATTAGGAAAATAATTTGCTTTTCTATCGAATTTAGTCGTGATTTTAGTAACAATGTAGCACATTGCTGGAATTTAAAACAAAGAAGGCTACTTTTGAAGTTATATATATTAAGAAAGAATATTAGATATTTCTGTGTGTGTATAATTATTCTTTAATTTTAAAGTAGTTAAAATCTAATGATTCCTTCCCCCCCTTGGCCTCTTCTAGTGTAATTTGTCATCATTTTTGTGCACTCTTGGATTGCAGAACATGATATCATGAAAGAAAAAGAACGAAGATGAAAAGAATGGAGAAATAGTGCAGAGGAAAAAGACATCTGTGGCTGGTAATTCTTGTTTTAGTTAACTTTATTTCCACTAGAAATGCTTGAATGTTATAATTTGTACACTGCATTTCTTCTGCGAGTTTTTCTTTCCCTCTGATACATGCGATGTTATGGCTAAATCCATGCAGTCGTTTGGATGTTTGTTTGTTATCCTGTATCTGAACATTGATTTTTAACAAGTTCGTTGTTGAAAATCCTCTTTCACATTTTTTAGTAAATCGAAAGCAGAAATTTATCATTCTAAAAGTTTAACAGGTCATGATTTTTCTGATCTAGGACTATTCAAATGGCATTTTGTGATATTCTTGATCTTAATTAGGATGAAAATCAGTTACTTCCATTTCTAGATCAGTAGCATTGTTATTTAACATATTTGCAATCTTTTACCATTTTTCTTAAATACTAGTATTATGTAATGGGTTTGAAGTGAATGAAGTAGTTGACCTAATTTTAAATACACTCAAAACATCTAATTTAGAAACTAACTTAAGCTCGATGAGATTTTCGAAATGTTTGTTTCAGTTTTCTTATATTTCACGCTTTAGTTCTCGAGATTTTCAAAGTGGCAAAACGTACATTACATTATGGTAAAAATGTATATTCCTTATATTTGTGTATTATTTTCACAAAATTAATTTGATTTAAAATGAATTTGTAATACCTTTAATTCAAAGACTTTAGTTCTCTACACCCCCTCAAGTTTAAGATTTAGTTATTATGTCTGTAAGAATGGCTAAATCATAGAACAAGGTATGTTCAATAATTTCTTCATAAGTTTCGTTTCTGGATTTTTAAATTTCTTCTATGAAACTTTTGTAACAAAAGTTGGGATGGAACCTAGGCAGCCAGACAGAATGTCCCTTCTCTGAGTGAAAATTTCTATCATTTGATTGAAAGTGACTTTACAATATTTCAGAATAAACCCTCTTAACACTAATAAATGTATATAGATTTTTTTTTAATGTTTATGTAATGCGTGTTTTGTTCTTAAAATATTTTGAGCTATTATATTACTAATCCTGTATATGAATTAAGACAGTTTAATGTAGAATACCTGCTTCAGTGCTAAAAGTAAAGTATTTGAATTATGTTTTACCGTTCATCTGTTTTCAGACGTAGGTTGTATTCTACAATTTACGGAATTTCTCTTTATTGGAAATCTCACATAGCTGACAAAATTTCATTCCTATGTTTAGGTTTTATAGTACAATCCGTTGAGCATCCGTACATTAGTATATGACTTTGATTCCTTCTAAAGAAAAAGTGTATCTTAGTTTTCTTTAATTTTTGCTCAAAATTTTAGTATGTAGGTAATTACAATAGTGCTTCCAGGAAATTGCATTTAAATTTTTTGCATCATTTCAAAATGCTGTATCATTCAATGGCATTTGATGTGTTTTGGCTTGCTGTATTAAAGCAGGGCTCGAACCCGGGCAGCCAGTCAATATGTTCTTTCCCTGAGAGAAATATTGCTATAATTTCATTAAAGTGACGTAATATTTCAGGATAATTTCTTGTACATTGGACTAAGCGTTCCTCTCTCATGGATAAGTTTACCTAAGTAAAGAACTTAAAAATAGAAACGGTTCTTACGTTAAAATTCTGAATGAAATATTTCTTTTATGGTTTATGACTTTTGCTTCCAAGATGTTCTTCGAAATCTGTTTTTAGAATGGTGTTTTTGAGCCCTTTCTAAAAAAAAAATCTATAAAAATATATATATGTATAGCTATTTTAATGTTAATATATTGCGAGTTTGATTATTACTCTTTTTTGATCTGTCATGTCACTAATTCTGTGTGTGAATTAAGACTGTTTAATATATAACACCTGCTTCAAAGCTAACAGTAAAGTTTATTTTGTTTATTTGTCATTTAAAATTATCTGCTTATTGTCTTTTGGTGCCATCTTTTTACCAGCGCTGAAATTATTTACTCTTCTCGAAGATCATTATCCCTTTTATTCTGTGTATCTGTAATAACTGTCTAATTTTTTTTCTTTCATTGTTCATGCTGTACCCATACATTAAAATCCCCCTTCGCTTACTGTGCTTCTGTCGTATTAGGAAAATAATTTGCTTTTATATCGACTTTAGTCGTGATTTTAGTAACAATGTAGCACATTGCTGGAATTTAAAACAAAGAAGGCTACTTTTGAAGTTATATATATTAAGAAAGAATATTAGATATTTCTGTGTGTGTATAATTATTCTTTAATTTTAAAGTAGTTAAAATCTAATGATTCCTTCCCCCCCCCTTGGCCTCTTCTAGTGTAATTTGTCATCATTTTTGTGCACTCTTGGATTGCAGAACATGATATCATGAAAGAAAAAGAATGGAGAAATAGTGCAGAGCAAAAAGACATCTGTGGCTGGTAATTCTTGTTTTATATTAACTTTATTTCCACTAGAAATGCTTGAATATTATAATTTGTACACTGCATTTCTTCTGCGAGTTTTTCTTTCCCTCTGATACATGCGATGTTATGGCTAAATCCATGCAGTCGTTTGGATGTTTGCTTGTTATCCTGTATCTGAACATTGATTTTTAACAAGTTCGTTGTTGAAAATCCTCTTTCACATTTTTTAGTAAATCGAAAGAAGAAATTTATCATTCTAAAAGTTTAACAGGTCATGATTTTTCTGATCTAGGACTATTCAAATGGCATTTTGTGATATTCTTGATCTTAATTAGGATGAAAATCAGTTACTTCCATTTCTAGATCAGTAGCATTGTTATTTAACATATTTGCAATCTTTTACCATTTTTCTTAAATACTAGTATTATGTAATGGGTTTGAAGTGAATGAAGTAGTTGGCCTAATTTTAAATACACTCAAAACATCTAATTTAGAAACTAACTTAAGCTCGATGAGATTTTCGAAATGTTTGTTTCAGTTTTCTTATATTTCACGCTTTAGTTCTCGAGATTTTCAAAGTGGCAAAACGTACATTACATTATGGTAAAAATGTATATTCCTTATATTTGTGTATTATTTTCACAAAATTAATTTGATTTAAAATGAATTTGTAATACCTTTAATTCAAAGACTTTAGTTCTCTCCACCCCCTCAAGTTTAAGATTTAGTTATTATGTCTGTAAGAATGGCTAAATCATAGAACAAGGTATGTTCAATAATTTCTTCATAAGTTTCGTTTCTGGATTTTTAAATTTCTTCTATGAAACTTTTGTAACAAAAGTTGGGATGGAACCTAGGCAGCCAGACAGAATGTCCCTTCTCTGAGTGAAAATTTCTATCATTTGATTGAAAGTGACTTTACAATATTTCAGAATAAACCCTCTTAACACTAATAAATGTATATAGATTTTTTTTTAATGTTTATGTAATGCGTGTTTTGTTCTTACAATATTTTGAGCTATTATATTACTAATCCTGTATATGAATTAAGACAGTTTAATGTAGAATACCTGCTTCAGTGCTAAAAGTAAAGTATTTGAATTATGTTTTACCGTTCATCTGTTTTCAGACGTAGGTTGTATTCTACAATTTACGGAATTTCTCTTTATTGGACATCTCACATAGCTGACAAAATTTCATTCCTATGTTTAGGTTTTATAGTACAATACGTTGAGCATCCGTACATTAGTATATGACTTTGATTCCTTCTAAAAAAAAAGTGTATCTTAGTTTTCTTTAATTTTTGCTCAAAATTTTAGTATGTAGGTAATTACAATAGTGCTTCCAGGAAATTGCATTTAAATTTTTTGCATCATTTCAAAATGCTGTATCATTCAATGGCATTTGATGTGTTTTGGCTTGCTGTATTAAAGCTGGGCTCGAACCCGGGCAGCCAGTCAATATGTTCTTTCCCTGAGTGAAATATTGCTATAATTTCATTAAAGTGACGTAATATTTCAGGATAATTTCTTGTACATTGGACTAAGCATTCCTCTCTCATGGATAAGTTTACCTAAGTAAAGAACTTAAAAATAGAAACGGTTCTTACGTTAAAATTCTGAATGAAATATTTCTTTTATGGTTTATGACTTTTGCTTCCAAGATGTTCTTCGAAATCTGTTTTTAGAATGGTGTTTTTGAGCCCTTTCTAAAAAAAAATCTATAAAAATATATATATGTATAGCTATTTTAATGTTAATATATTGCGAGTTTGATTATTACTCTTTTTTGATCTGTTATGTCACTAATTCTGTGTGTGAATTAAGACTGTTTAATATATAACACCTGCTTCAAAGCTAACAGTAAAGTTTATTTTGTTTATTTGCCATTTAAAATTACCTGCTTATTGTCTTTTGGTGCCATCTTTTTACCAGCGCTGAAATTATTTACTCTTCTCGAAGATCATTATCCCTTTTATTCTGTGTATCTGTAATAACTGTCTAATTTTTTTTTCTTTCATTGTTCATGCTGTACCCATACATTAAAATCCCCCTTCGCTTACTGTGCTTCTGTCGTATTAGGAAAATAATTTGCTTTTCTATCGACTTTAGTCGTGATTTTAGTAACAATGTAGCACATTGCTGGAATTTAAAACAAAGAAGGCTACTTTTGAAGTTATATATATTAAGAAAGAATATTAGATATTTCTGTGTGTGTATAATTATTCTTTAATTTTAAAGTAGTTAAAATCTAATGATTCCTCCCCCCCCCCCCTTGGCCTCTTCTAGTGTAATTTGTCATCATTTTTGTGCACTCTTGGATTGCAGAACATGATATCATGAAAGAAAAAGAACGAAGATGAAAAGAATGGAGAAATAGTGCAGAGCAAAAAGACATCTGTGGCTGGTAATTCTTGTTTTATATTAACTTTATTTCCACTAGAAATGCTTGAATGTTATAATTTGTACACTGCATTTCTTCTGCGAGTTTTTCTTTCCCTCTGATACATGCGATGTTATGGCTAAATCCATGCAGTCGTTTGGATGTTTGCTTGTTATCCTGTATCTGAACATTGATTTTTAACAAGTTCGTTGTTGAAATTCCTCTTTCACATTTTTTAGTAAATCGAAAGCAGAAATTTATCATTCTAAAAGTTTAACAGGTCATGATTTTTCTGATCTAGGACTATTCAATTGGCATTTTGTGATATTCTTGATCTTAATTAGGATGAAAATCAGTTACTTCCACTTCTAGATCAGTAGCATTTTTCCATTTTTCTTAAATACTAGTATTATGTAATGGGTTTGAAGTGAATGAAGTATTTGGCCTAATTTTAAATACACTCAAAACATCTAATTTAGAAACTAACTTAAGCTCGATGAGATTTTCGAAATGTTTGTTTCAGTTTTTTTATATTTCACGCTTGAGTTCTCGAGATTTTCAAAGTGCAAAACGTACATTACATTACGGTAAAAATGTATATTCCTTATATTTGTGTATTATTTTCACAAAATTAATTTGATTTAAAATGCATTTATAATACCTTTAATTCAAAGACTTTAGTTCTCTCCACCCCCTCAAGTTTAAGATTTAGTTATTATGTCTGTAAGAATAGCTAAATCATAGAACAAGGTATGTTCAATAATTTCTTCATAAGTTTCGTTTCTGGATTTTTAAATTTCTTCTATGAAACTTTTGTAACAAAAGTTGGGATGGAACCTAGGCAGCCAGACAGAATGTCCCTTCTCTGAGTGAAAATTTCTATCATTTGATTGAAAGTGACTTTACAATATTTCAGAATAAACCCTCTTAACACTAATAAATGTATATAGACTTTTTTTTTAATGTTTATGTAATGCGTGTTTTGTTCTTACAATATTTTGAGCTATTATATTACTAATCCTGTATATGAATTAAGACAGTTTAATGTAGAATACCTGCTTCAGTGCTAAAAGTAAAGTATTTGAATTATGTTTTACCGTTCATATGTTTTCAGACGTAGGTTGTATTCTACAATTTACGGAATTTCTCTTTATTGGACATATCACATAGCTGACAAAATTTCATTCCTATGTTTAGGTTTTATAGTACAATACGTTGAGCATCCGTACATTAGTATATGACTTTGATTCCTTCTAAAGAAAAAGTGTATCTTAGTTTTCTTTAATTTTTGCTCAAAATTTTAGTATGTAGGTAATTACAATAGTGCTTCCAGGAAATTGCATTTAAATTTTTTGCATCATTTCAAAATGCTGTATCATTCAATGGCATTTGATGTGTTTTGGCTTGCTGTATTAAAGCTGGGCTCGAACCCGGGCAGCCAGTCAATATGTTCTTTCCCTGAGTGAAATATTGCTATAATTTCATTAAAGTGACGTAATATTTCAGGATAATTTCTTGTACATTGGACTAAGCGTTCCTCTCTCATGGATAAGTTTACCTAAGTAAAGAACTTAAAAATAGAACCGGTTCTTACGTTAAAATTCTGAATGAAATATTTCTTTTATGGTTTATGACTTTTGCTTCCAAGATGTTCTTCGAAATCTGTTTTTAGAATGGTGTTTTTGAGCCCTTTCTAAAAAAAAAAATCTATAAAAATATATATATGTATAGCTATTTTAATGTTAATATATTGCGAGTTTGATTATTACTCTTTTTTGATCTGTTATGTCACTAATTCTGTGTGTGAATTAAGACTGTTTAATATATAACACCTGCTTCAAAGCTAACAGTAAAGTTTATTTTGTTTATTTGCCATTTAAAATTACCTGCTTATTGTCTTTTGGTGCCATCTTTTTACCAGCGCTGAAATTATTTACTCTTCTCGAAGATCATTATCCCTTTTATTCTGTGTATCTGTAATAACTGTCTAATTTTTTTTCTTTCATTGTTCATGCTGTACCCATACATTAAAATCCCCCTTCGCTTACTGTGCTTCTGTCGTATTAGGAAAATAATTTGCTTTTCTATCGACTTTAGTCGTGATTTTAGTAACAATGTAGCACATTGCTGGAATTTAAAACAAAGAAGGCTACTTTTGAAGTTATATATATTAAGAAAGAATATTAGATATTTCTGTGTGTGTATAATTATTCTTTAATTTTAAAGTAGTTAAAATCTAATGATTCCTTCCCCCCCCCTTGGCCTCTTCTAGTGTAATTTGTCATCATTTTTGTGCACTCTTGGATTGCAGAACATGATATCATGAAAGAAAAAGAACGAAGATGAAAAGAATGGAGAAATAGTGCAGAGCAAAAAGACATCTGTGGCTGGTAATTCTTGTTTTATATTAACTTTATTTCCACTAGAAATGCTTGAATGTTATAATTTGTACACTGCATTTCTTCTGCGAGTTTTTCTTTCCCTCTGATACATGCGATGTTATGGCTAAATCCATGCAGTCGTTTGGATGTTTGTTTGTTATCCTGTATCTGAACATTGATTTTTAACAAGTTCGTTGTTGAAAATCCTCTTTCACATTTTTTAGTAAATCGAAAGCAGAAATTTATCATTCTAAAAGTTTAACAGGTCATGATTTTTCTGATCTAGGACTATTCAAATGGCATTTTGTGATATTCTTGATCTTAATTAGGATGAAAATCAGTTACTTCCATTTCTAGATCAGTAGCATTGTTATTTAACATATTTGCAATCTTTTACCATTTTTCTTAAATACTAGTATTATGTAAAGGGTTTGAAGTGAATGAAGTAGTTGGCCTAATTTTAAATACACTCAAAACATCTAATTTAGAAACTAACTTAAGCTCGATGAGATTTTCGAAATGTTTGTTTCAGTTTTCTTATATTTCACGCTTTAGTTCTCGAGATTTTCAAAGTGGCAAAACGTACATTACATTATGGTAAAAATGTATATTCCTTATATTTGTGTATTATTTTCACAAAATTAGTTTGATTTAAAATGAATTTGTAATACCTTTAATTCAAAGACTTTAGTTCTCTACACCCCCTCAAGTTTAAGATTTAGTTATTATGTCTGTAAGAATGGCTAAATCATAGAACAAGGTATGTTCAATAATTTCTTCATAAGTTTCGTTTCTGGATTTTTAAATTTCTTCTATGAAACTTTTGTAACAAAAGTTGGGATGGAACCTAGGCAGCCAGACAGAATGTCCCTTCTCTGAGTGAAAATTTCTATCATTTGATTGAAAGTGACTTTACGATATTTCAGAATAAACCCTCTTAACACTAATAAATGTATATAGATTTTTTTTTAATGTTTATGTAATGCGTGTTTTGTTCTTACAATATTTTGAGCTATTATATTACTAATCCTGTATATGAATTAAGACAGTTTAATGTAGAATACCTGCTTCAGTGCTAAAAGTAAAGTATTTGAATTATGTTTTACCGTTCATCTGTTTTCAGACGTAGGTTGTATTCTACAATTTACGGAATTTCTCTTTATTGGACATCTCACATAGCTGACAAAATTTCATTCCTATGTTTAGGTTTTATAGTACAATACGTTGAGCATCCGTACATTAGTATATGACTTTGATTCCTTCTAAAAAAAAAGTGTATCTTAGTTTTCTTTAATTTTTGCTCAAAATTTTAGTATGTAGGTAATTACAATAGTGCTTCCAGGAAATTGCATTTAAATTTTTTGCATCATTTCAAAATGCTGTATCATTCAATGGCATTTGATGTGTTTTGGCTTGCTGTATTAAAGCTGGGCTCGAACCCGGGCAGCCAGTCAATATGTTCTTTCCCTGAGTGAAATATTGCTATAATTTCATTAAAGTGACGTAATATTTCAGGATAATTTCTTGTACATTGGACTAAGCATTCCTCTCTCATGGATAAGTTTACCTAAGTAAAGAACTTAAAAATAGAAACGGTTCTTACGTTAAAATTCTGAATGAAATATTTCTTTTATGGTTTATGACTTTTGCTTCCAAGATGTTCTTCGAAATCTGTTTTTAGAATGGTGTTTTTGAGCCCTTTCTAAAAAAAAATCTATAAAAATATATATATGTATAGCTATTTTAATGTTAATATATTGCGAGTTTGATTATTACTCTTTTTTGATCTGTTATGTCACTAATTCTGTGTGTGAATTAAGACTGTTTAATATATAACACCTGCTTCAAAGCTAACAGTAAAGTTTATTTTGTTTATTTGCCATTTAAAATTACCTGCTTATTGTCTTTTGGTGCCATCTTTTTACCAGCGCTGAAATTATTTACTCTTCTCGAAGATCATTATCCCTTTTATTCTGTGTATCTGTAATAACTGTCTAATTTTTTTTTCTTTCATTGTTCATGCTGTACCCATACATTAAAATCCCCCTTCGCTTACTGTGCTTCTGTCGTATTAGGAAAATAATTTGCTTTTCTATCGACTTTAGTCGTGATTTTAGTAACAATGTAGCACATTGCTGGAATTTAAAACAAAGAAGGCTACTTTTGAAGTTATATATATTAAGAAAGAATATTAGATATTTCTGTGTGTGTATAATTATTCTTTAATTTTAAAGTAGTTAAAATCTAATGATTCCTCCCCCCCCCCTTGGCCTCTTCTAGTGTAATTTGTCATCATTTTTGTGCACTCTTGGATTGCAGAACATGATATCATGAAAGAAAAAGAACGAAGATGAAAAGAATGGAGAAATAGTGCAGAGCAAAAAGACATCTGTGGCTGGTAATTCTTGTTTTATATTAACTTTATTTCCACTAGAAATGCTTGAATGTTATAATTTGTACACTGCATTTCTTCTGCGAGTTTTTCTTTCCCTCTGATACATGCGATGTTATGGCTAAATCCATGCAGTCGTTTGGATGTTTGCTTGTTATCCTGTATCTGAACATTGATTTTTAACAAGTTCGTTGTTGAAATTCCTCTTTCACATTTTTTAGTAAATCGAAAGCAGAAATTTATCATTCTAAAAGTTTAACAGGTCATGATTTTTCTGATCTAGGACTATTCAATTGGCATTTTGTGATATTCTTGATCTTAATTAGGATGAAAATCAGTTACTTCCACTTCTAGATCAGTAGCATTTTTCCATTTTTCTTAAATACTAGTATTATGTAATGGGTTTGAAGTGAATGAAGTATTTGGCCTAATTTTAAATACACTCAAAACATCTAATTTAGAAACTAACTTAAGCTCGATGAGATTTTCGAAATGTTTGTTTCAGTTTTTTTATATTTCACGCTTGAGTTCTCGAGATTTTCAAAGTGCAAAACGTACATTACATTACGGTAAAAATGTATATTCCTTATATTTGTGTATTATTTTCACAAAATTAATTTGATTTAAAATGCATTTATAATACCTTTAATTCAAAGACTTTAGTTCTCTCCACCCCCTCAAGTTTAAGATTTAGTTATTATGTCTGTAAGAATAGCTAAATCATAGAACAAGGTATGTTCAATAATTTCTTCATAAGTTTCGTTTCTGGATTTTTAAATTTCTTCTATGAAACTTTTGTAACAAAAGTTGGGATGGAACCTAGGCAGCCAGACAGAATGTCCCTTCTCTGAGTGAAAATTTCTATCATTTGATTGAAAGTGACTTTACAATATTTCAGAATAAACCCTCTTAACACTAATAAATGTATATAGACTTTTTTTTTAATGTTTATGTAATGCGTGTTTTGTTCTTACAATATTTTGAGCTATTATATTACTAATCCTGTATATGAATTAAGACAGTTTAATGTAGAATACCTGCTTCAGTGCTAAAAGTAAAGTATTTGAATTATGTTTTACCGTTCATATGTTTTCAGACGTAGGTTGTATTCTACAATTTACGGAATTTCTCTTTATTGGACATATCACATAGCTGACAAAATTTCATTCCTATGTTTAGGTTTTATAGTACAATACGTTGAGCATCCGTACATTAGTATATGACTTTGATTCCTTCTAAAGAAAAAGTGTATCTTAGTTTTCTTTAATTTTTGCTCAAAATTTTAGTATGTAGGTAATTACAATAGTGCTTCCAGGAAATTGCATTTAAATTTTTTGCATCATTTCAAAATGCTGTATCATTCAATGGCATTTGATGTGTTTTGGCTTGCTGTATTAAAGCTGGGCTCGAACCCGGGCAGCCAGTCAATATGTTCTTTCCCTGAGTGAAATATTGCTATAATTTCATTAAAGTGACGTAATATTTCAGGATAATTTCTTGTACATTGGACTAAGCGTTCCTCTCTCATGGATAAGTTTACCTAAGTAAAGAACTTAAAAATAGAACCGGTTCTTACGTTAAAATTCTGAATGAAATATTTCTTTTATGGTTTATGACTTTTGCTTCCAAGATGTTCTTCGAAATCTGTTTTTAGAATGGTGTTTTTGAGCCCTTTCTAAAAAAAAAAATCTATAAAAATATATATATGTATAGCTATTTTAATGTTAATATATTGCGAGTTTGATTATTACTCTTTTTTGATCTGTTATGTCACTAATTCTGTGTGTGAATTAAGACTGTTTAATATATAACACCTGCTTCAAAGCTAACAGTAAAGTTTATTTTGTTTATTTGCCATTTAAAATTACCTGCTTATTGTCTTTTGGTGCCATCTTTTTACCAGCGCTGAAATTATTTACTCTTCTCGAAGATCATTATCCCTTTTATTCTGTGTATCTGTAATAACTGTCTAATTTTTTTTCTTTCATTGTTCATGCTGTACCCATACATTAAAATCCCCCTTCGCTTACTGTGCTTCTGTCGTATTAGGAAAATAATTTGCTTTTCTATCGACTTTAGTCGTGATTTTAGTAACAATGTAGCACATTGCTGGAATTTAAAACAAAGAAGGCTACTTTTGAAGTTATATATATTAAGAAAGAATATTAGATATTTCTGTGTGTGTATAATTATTCTTTAATTTTAAAGTAGTTAAAATCTAATGATTCCTTCCCCCCCCCTTGGCCTCTTCTAGTGTAATTTGTCATCATTTTTGTGCACTCTTGGATTGCAGAACATGATATCATGAAAGAAAAAGAACGAAGATGAAAAGAATGGAGAAATAGTGCAGAGCAAAAAGACATCTGTGGCTGGTAATTCTTGTTTTATATTAACTTTATTTCCACTAGAAATGCTTGAATGTTATAATTTGTACACTGCATTTCTTCTGCGAGTTTTTCTTTCCCTCTGATACATGCGATGTTATGGCTAAATCCATGCAGTCGTTTGGATGTTTGTTTGTTATCCTGTATCTGAACATTGATTTTTAACAAGTTCGTTGTTGAAAATCCTCTTTCACATTTTTTAGTAAATCGAAAGCAGAAATTTATCATTCTAAAAGTTTAACAGGTCATGATTTTTCTGATCTAGGACTATTCAAATGGCATTTTGTGATATTCTTGATCTTAATTAGGATGAAAATCAGTTACTTCCATTTCTAGATCAGTAGCATTGTTATTTAACATATTTGCAATCTTTTACCATTTTTCTTAAATACTAGTATTATGTAAAGGGTTTGAAGTGAATGAAGTAGTTGGCCTAATTTTAAATACACTCAAAACATCTAATTTAGAAACTAACTTAAGCTCGATGAGATTTTCGAAATGTTTGTTTCAGTTTTCTTATATTTCACGCTTTAGTTCTCGAGATTTTCAAAGTGGCAAAACGTACATTACATTATGGTAAAAATGTATATTCCTTATATTTGTGTATTATTTTCACAAAATTAGTTTGATTTAAAATGAATTTGTAATACCTTTAATTCAAAGACTTTAGTTCTCTACACCCCCTCAAGTTTAAGATTTAGTTATTATGTCTGTAAGAATGGCTAAATCATAGAACAAGGTATGTTCAATAATTTCTTCATAAGTTTCGTTTCTGGATTTTTAAATTTCTTCTATGAAACTTTTGTAACAAAAGTTGGGATGGAACCTAGGCAGCCAGACAGAATGTCCCTTCTCTGAGTGAAAATTTCTATCATTTGATTGAAAGTGACTTTACGATATTTCAGAATAAACCCTCTTAACACTAATAAATGTATATAGATTTTTTTTTAATGTTTATGTAATGCGTGTTTTGTTCTTACAATATTTTGAGCTATTATATTACTAATCCTGTATATGAATTAAGACAGTTTAATGTAGAATACCTGCTTCAGTGCTAAAAGTAAAGTATTTGAATTATGTTTTACCGTTCATCTGTTTTCAGACGTAGGTTGTATTCTACAATTTACGGAATTTCTCTTTATTGGACATCTCACATAGCTGACAAAATTTCATTCCTATGTTTAGGTTTTATAGTACAATACGTTGAGCATCCGTACATTAGTATATGACTTTGATTCCTTCTAAAGAAAAAGTGTACCTTAGTTTTCTTTAATTTTTGCTCAAAATTTTAGTATGTAGTTAATTACAATAGTGCTTCCAGGAAATTGCATTTAACTTTTTTGCATCATTTCAAAATGCTGTATCATTCAATGGCATTTGATGTGTTGTGGCTTGCTGTATTAAAGCTGGGCTCGAACCCGGGCAGCCAGTCAATATGTTCTTTCCCTGAGAGAAATATTGCTATATTTTCATTAAAGTGACGTAATATTTCAGGATAATTTCTTGTACATTGGACTAAGCGTTCCTCTCTCATGGATAAGTTTACCTAAGTAAAGAACTTAAAAATAGAAACGGTTCTTACGTTAAAATTCTGAATGAAATATTTCTTTTATGGTTTATGACTTTTGCTTCCAAGATGTTCTTCGAAATCTGTTTTTAGAATGGAGTTTTTGAGCCCTTTCTAAAAAAAAATCTATAAAAATATATATATGTATAGCTATTTTAATGTTAATATATTGCGAGTTTGATTATTACTCTTTTTTGATCTGCCATGTCACTAATTCTGTGTGTGAATTAAGACTGTTTAATATATAACACCTGCTTCAAAGCTAACAGTAAAGTTTATTTTGTTTATTTGTCATTTAAAGTTATCTGCTTATTGTCTTTTGGTGCCATCTTTTTACCAGCGCTGAAATTATTTACTCTTCTCGAAGATCATTATCCCTTTTATTCTGTGTATCTGTAATAACTGTCTAATTTTTTTTCTTTCATTGTTCATGCTGTACCCATACATTAAAATCCCCCTTCGCTTACTGTGCTTCTGTCGTATTAGGAAAATAATTTGCTTTTCTATCGACTTTAGTCGTGATTTTAGTAACAATGTAGCACATTGCTGGAATTTAAAACAAAGAAGGCTACTTTTGAAGTTATATATATTAAGAAAGAATATTAGATATTTCTGTGTGTGTATAATTATTCTTTAATTTTAAAGTAGTTAAAATCTAATGATTCCTTCCCCCCCCTTGGCCTCTTCTAGTGTAATTTGTCATCATTTTTGTGCACTCTTGGATTGCAGAACATGATATCATGAAAGAAAAAGAACGAAGATAAAAAGAATGGAGAAATAGTGCAGAGCAAAAAGACATCTGTGGCTGGTAATTCTTGTTTTATATTAACTTTATTTCCACTAGAAATGCTTGAATGTTATAATTTGTACACTGCATTTCTTCTGCGAGTTTTTCTTTCCCTCTGATACATGCGATGTTATGGCTAAATCCATGCAGTCGTTTGGATGTTTGTTTGTTATCCTGTATCTGAACATTGATTTTTAACAAGTTCGTTGTTGAAAATCCTCTTTCACATTTTTTAGTAAATCGAAAGCAGAAATTTATCATTCTAAAAGTTTAACAGGTCATGATTTTTCTGATCTAGGACTATTCAAATGGCATTTTGTGATATTCTTGATCTTAATTAGGATGAAAATCAGTTACTTCCATTTCTAGATCAGTAGCATTGTTATTTAACATATTTGCAATCTTTTACCATTTTTCTTAAATACTAGTATTATGTAAAGGGTTTGAAGTGAATGAAGTAGTTGGCCTAATTTTAAATACACTCAAAACATCTAATTTAGAAACTAACTTAAGCTCGATGAGATTTTCGAAATGTTTGTTTCAGTTTTCTTATATTTCACGCTTTAGTTCTCGAGATTTTCAAAGTGGCAAAACGTACATTACATTATGGTAAAAATGTATATTCCTTATATTTGTGTATTATTTTCACAAAATAATTTTGATTTAAAATGAATTTGTAATACCTTTAATTCAAAGACTTTAGTTCTCTACACCCCCTCAAGTTTAAGATTTAGTTATTATGTCTGTAAGAATGGCTAAATCATAGAACAAGGTATGTTCAATAATTTCGTCATAAGTTTCGTTTCTGGATTTTTAAATTTCTTCTATGAAACTTTTGTAACAAAAGTTGGGATGGAACCTAGGCAGCCAGACAGAATGTCCCTTCTCTGAGTGAAAATTTCTATCATTTGATTGAAAGTGACTTTACGATATTTCAGAATAAACCCTCTTAACACTAATAAATGTATATAGATTTTTTTTTAATGTTTATGTAATGCGTGTTTTGTTCTTACAATATTTTGAGCTATTATATTACTAATCCTGTATATGAATTAAGACAGTTTAATGTAGAATACCTGCTTCAGTGCTAAAAGTAAAGTATTTGAATTATGTTTTACCGTTCATCTGTTTTCAGACGTAGGTTGTATTCTACAATTTACGGAATTTCTCTTTATTGGACATCTCACATAGCTGACAAAATTTCATTCCTATGTTTAGGTTTTATAGTACAATACGTTGAGCATCCATACATTAGTATATGACTTTGATTCCTTCTAAAGAAAAAGTGTATCTTAGTTTTCTTTAATTTTTGCTCAAAATTTTAGTATGTAGGTAATTACAATAGTGCTTCCAGGAAATTGCATTTAAATTTTTTGCATCATTTCAAAATGCTGTATCATTCAATGGCATTTGATGTGTTTTGGCTTGCTGTATTAAAGCTGGGCTCGAACCCGGGCAGCCAGTCAATATGTTCTTTCCCTGAGAGAAATATTGCTATAATTTCATTAAAGTGACGTAATATTTCAGGATAATTTCTTGTACATTGGAATAAGCGTTCCTCTCTCATGGATAAGTTTACCTAAGTAAAGAACTTAAAAATAGAAACGGTTCTTACGTTAAAATTCTGAATGAAATATTTCTTTTATGGTTTATGACTTTTGCTTCCAAGATGTTCTTCGAAATCTGTTTTTAGAATGGTGTTTTTAGCCCTTTCTAAAAAAAAATCTATAAAAATATATATATGTATAGCTATTTTAGTGTTAATATATTGCGAGTTTGATTATTACTCTTTTTTGATCTGTTATGTCACTAATTCTGTGTGTGAATTAAGACTGTTTAATATATAACACCTGCTTCAAAGCTAACAGTAAAGTTTATTTTGTTTATTTGTCATTTAAAATTACCTGCTTATTGTCTTTTGGTGCCATCTTTTTACCAGCGCTGAAATTATTTACTCTTCTCGAAGATCATTATCCCTTTTATTCTGTGTATCTGTAATAAGTGTCTAATTTTTTTTCTTTCATTGTTCATGCTGTACCCATACATTAAAATCCCCCTTCGCTTACTGTGCTTCTGTCGTATTAGGAAAATAATTTGCTTTTCTATCGACTTTAGTCGTGATTTTAGTAACAATGTAGCACATTGCTGGAATTTAAAACAAAGAAGGCTACTTTTGAAGTTATATATATTAAGAAAGAATATTAGATATTTCTGTGTGTGTATAATTATTCTTTAATTTTAAAGTAGTTAAAATCTAATGATTCTTTCCCCCCCCCTTGGCCTCTTCTAGTGTAATTTGTGATCATTTTTGTGCACTCTTGGATTGCAGAACATGATATCATGAAAGAAAAAGAACGAAGATGAAAAGAATGGAGAAATAGTGCAGAGCAAAAAGACATCTGTGGCTGGTAATTCTTGTTTTATATTAACTTTATTTCCACTAGAAATGCTTGAATGTTATAATTTGTACACTGCATTTCTTCTGCGAGTTTTTCTCTCCCTCTGATACATGCGATGTTATGGCTAAATCCATGCAGTCGTTTGGATGTTTGCTTGTTATCCTGTATCTGAACATTGATTTTTAACAAGTTCGTTGTTGAAAATCCTCTTTCACATTTTTTAGTAAATCGAAAGCAGAAATTTATCATTCTAAAAGTTTAACAGGTCATGATTTTTCTGATCTAGGACTATTCAAATGGCATTTTGTGATATTCTTGATCTTAATTAGGATGAAAATCAGTTACTTCCATTTCTAGATCAGTAGCATTGTTATTTAACATATTTGCAATCTTTTACCATTTTTCTTAAATACTAGTATTATGTAATGGGTTTGAAGTGAATGAAGGAGTTGGCCTAATTTTAAATACACTCAAAACATCTAATTTAGAAACTAACTTAAGCTCGATGAGATTTTCGAAATGTTTGTTTCAGTTTTCTTATATTTCACGCTTTAGTTCTCGAGATTTTCAAAGTGGCAAAACGTACATTACATTATGGTAAAAATGTATATTCCTTATATTTGTGTATTATTTTCACAAAATTAATTTGATTTAAAATGAATTTATAATACCTTTAATTCAAAGACTTTAGTTCTCTCCACCCCCTCAAGTTTAAGATTTAGTTATTATGTCTGTAAGAATGGCTAAATCATAGAACAAGGTATGTTCAATAATTTCTTCATAAGTTTCGTTTCTGGATTTTTAAATTTCTTCTATGAAACTTTTGTAACAAAAGTTGGGATGGAACCTAGGCAGCCAGACAGAATGTCCCTACCCTGAGTGAAAATTTCTATCATTTGATTGAAAGTGACTTTACAATATTTCAGAATAAACCCTCTTAACACTAATAAATGTATATAGACTTTTTTTTAATGTTTATGTAATGCGTGTTTTGTTCTTACAATATTTTGAGCTATTATATTACTAATCCTGTATATGAATTAAGACAGTTTAATGTAGAATACCTGCTTCAGTGCTAAAAGTAAAGTATTTGAATTATGTTTTACCGTTCATATGTTTTCAGACGTAGGTTGTATTCTACAGTTTACGGAATTTCTCTTTATTGGACATCTCACATAGCTGACAAAATTTCATTCCTATGTTTAGGTTTTATAGTACAATATGTTGAGCATCCGTACATTAGTATATGACTTTGATTCCTTCTAAAGAAAAAGTGTATCTTAGTTTTCTTTAATTTTTGCTCAAAATTTTAGTATGTAGGTAATTACAATAGTGCTTCCAGGAAATTGCATTTAAATTTTTTGCATCATTTCAAAATGCTGTATCATTCAATGGCATTTGATGTGTTTTGGCTTGCTGTATTAAAGCTGGGCTCGAACCCGGGCAGCCAGTCAATATGTTCTTTCCCTGAGTGAAATATTGCTATAATTTCATTAAAGTGACGTAATATTTCGGGATAATTTCTTGTACATTGGACTAAGCATTCCTCTCTCATGGATAAGTTTACCTAAGTAAAGAGCTTAAAAATAGAAACGGTCTTACGTTAAAATTCTGAATGAAATATTTCTTTTATGGTTTATGACTTTTGCTTCCAAGATGTTCTTCGAAATCTGTTTTTAGAATGGTGTTTTTGAGCCCTTTCTAAAAAAAATCTATAAAAATATATATATGTATAGCTATTTTAATGTTAATATATTGCGAGTTTGATTATTACTCTTTTTTGATCTGTTATGTCACTAATTCTGTGTGTGAATTAAGACTGTTTAATATATAACACCTGCTTCAAAGCTAACAGTAAAGTTTATTTTGTTTATTTGTCATTTAAAATTACCTGCTTATTGTCTTTTGGTGCCATCTTTTTACCAGCGCTGAAATTATTTACTCTTCTCGAAGATCATTATCCCTTTTATTCTGTGTATCTGTAATAACTGTCTAATTTTTTTTCTTTCATTGTTCATGCTGTACCCATACATTAAAATCCCCCTTCGCTTACTGTGCTTCTGTCGTATTAGGAAAATAATTTGCTTTTCTATCGACTTTAGTCGTGATTTTAGTAACAATGTAGCACATTGCTGGAATTTAAAACAAAGAAGGCTACTTTTGAAGTTATATATATTAAGAAAGAATATTAGATATTTCTGTGTGTGTATAATTATTCTTTAATTTTAAAGTAGTTAAAATCTAATGATTCTTTCCCCCCCCCCTTGGCCTCTTCTAGTGTAATTTGTGATCATTTTTGTGCACTCTTGGATTGCAGAACATGATATCATGAAAGAAAAAGAACGAAGATGAAAAGAATGGAGAAATAGTGCAGAGCAAAAAGACATCTGTGGCTGGTAATTCTTGTTTTATATTAACTTTATTTCCACTAGAAATGCTTGAATGTTATAATTTGTACACTGCATTTCTTCTGCGAGTTTTTCTCTCCCTCTGATACATGCGATGTTATGGCTAAATCCATGCAGTCGTTTGGATGTTTGCTTGTTATCCTGTATCTGAACATTGATTTTTAACAAGTTCGTTGTTGAAAATCCTCTTTCACATTTTTTAGTAAATCGAAAGCAGAAATTTATCATTCTAAAAGTTTAACAGGTCATGATTTTTCTGATCTAGGACTATTCAAATGGCATTTTGTGATATTCTTGATCTTAATTAGGATGAAAATCAGTTACTTCCATTTCTAGATCAGTAGCATTGTTATTTAACATATTTGCAATCTTTTACCATTTTTCTTAAATACTAGTATTATGTAATGGGTTTGAAGTGAATGAAGGAGTTGGCCTAATTTTAAATACACTCAAAACATCTAATTTAGAAACTAACTTAAGCTCGATGAGATTTTCGAAATGTTTGTTTCAGTTTTCTTATATTTCACGCTTTAGTTCTCGAGATTTTCAAAGTGGCAAAACGTACATTACATTATGGTAAAAATGTATATTCCTTATATTTGTGTATTATTTTCACAAAATTAATTTGATTTAAAATGAATTTATAATACCTTTAATTCAAAGACTTTAGTTCTCTCCACCCCCTCAAGTTTAAGATTTAGTTATTATGTCTGTAAGAATGGCTAAATCATAGAACAAGGTATGTTCAATAATTTCTTCATAAGTTTCGTTTCTGGATTTTTAAATTTCTTCTATGAAACTTTTGTAACAAAAGTTGGGATGGAACCTAGGCAGCCAGACAGAATGTCCCTACCCTGAGTGAAAATTTCTATCATTTGATTGAAAGTGACTTTACAATATTTCAGAATAAACCCTCTTAACACTAATAAATGTATATAGACTTTTTTTTAATGTTTATGTAATGCGTGTTTTGTTCTTACAATATTTTGAGCTATTATATTACTAATCCTGTATATGAATTAAGACAGTTTAATGTAGAATACCTGCTTCAGTGCTAAAAGTAAAGTATTTGAATTATGTTTTACCGTTCATATGTTTTCAGACGTAGGTTGTATTCTACAATTTACGGAATTTCTCTTTATTGGACATCTCACATAGCTGACAAAATTTCATTCCTATGTTTAGGTTTTATAGTACAATATGTTGAGCATCCGTACATTAGTATATGACTTTGATTCCTTCTAAAGAAAAAGTGTATCTTAGTTTTCTTTAATTTTTGCTCAAAATTTTAGTATGTAGGTAATTACAATAGTGCTTCCAGGAAATTGCATTTAAATTTTTTGCATCATTTCAAAATGCTGTATCATTCAATGGCATTTGATGTGTTTTGGCTTGCTGTATTAAAGCTGGGCTCGAACCCGGGCAGCCAGTCAATATGTTCTTTCCCTGAGTGAAATATTGCTATAATTTCATTAAAGTGACGTAATATTTCGGGATAATTTCTTGTACATTGGACTAAGCATTCCTCTCTCATGGATAAGTTTACCTAAGTAAAGAGCTTAAAAATAGAAACGGTCTTACGTTAAAATTCTGAATGAAATATTTCTTTTATGGTTTATGACTTTTGCTTCCAAGATGTTCTTCGAAATCTGTTTTTAGAATGGTGTTTTTGAGCCCTTTCTAAAAAAAAATCTATAAAAATATATATATGTATAGCTATTTTAATGTTAATATATTGCGAGTTTGATTATTACTCTTTTTTGATCTGTTATGTCACTAATTCTGTGTGTGAATTAAGACTGTTTAATATATAACACCTGCTTCAAAGCTAACAGTAAAGTTTATTTTGTTTATTTGTCATTTAAAATTACCTGCTTATTGTCTTTTGGTGCCATCTTTTTACCAGCGCTGAAATTATTTACTCTTCTCGAAGATCATTATCCCTTTTATTCTGTGTATCTGTAATAACTGTCTAATTTTTTTTCTTTCATTGTTCATGCTGTACCCATACATTAAAATCCCCCTTCGCTTACTGTGCTTCTGTCGTATTAGGAAAATAATTTGCTTTTCTATCGACTTTAGTCGTGATTTTAGTAACAATGTAGCACATTGCTGGAATTTAAAACAAAGAAGGCTACTTTTGAAGTTATATATATTAAGAAAGAATATTAGATATTTCTGTGTGTGTATAATTATTCTTTAATTTTAAAGTAGTTAAAATCTAATGATTCCTTCCCCCCCCTTGGCCTCTTCTAGTGTAATTTGTCATCATTTTTGTGCACTCTTGGATTGCAGAACATGATATCATGAAAGAAAAAGAACGAAGATGAAAAGAATGGAGAAATAGTGCAGAGCAAAAAGACATCTGTGGCTGGTAATTCTTGTTTTATATTAACTTTATTTCCACTAGAAATGCTTGAATGTTATAATTTGTACACTGCATTTCTTCTGCGAGTTTTTCTTTCCCTCTGATACATGCGATGTTATGGCTAAATCCATGCAGTCGTTTGGATGTGTGCTTGTTATCCTGTATCTGAACATTGATTTTTAACAAGTTCGTTGTTGAAAATCCTCTTTCACATTTTTTAGTAAATCGAAAGCAGAAATTTATCATTCTAAAAGTTTAACAGGTCATGATTTTTCTGATCTAGGACTATTCAGATGGCATTTTGTGATATTCTTGATCTTAATTAGGATGAAAATCAGTTACTTCCATTTCTAGATCAGTAGCATTGTTATTTAACATATTTGCAATCTTTTACCATTTTTCTTAAATACTAGTATTATGTAATGGGTTTGAAGTGAATGAAGGAGTTGGCCTAATTTTAAATACACTCAAAACATCTAATTTAGAAACTAACTTAAGCTCGATGAGATTTTCGAAATGTTTGTTTCAGTTTTCTTATATTTCACGCTTTAGTTCTCGAGATTTTCAAAGTGGCAAAACGTACATTACATTATGGTAAAAATGTATATTCCTTATATTTGTGTATTATTTTCACAAAATTAATTTGATTTAAAATGAATTTATAATACCTTTAATTCAAAGATTTTAGTTCTCTCCACCCCCTCAAGTTTAAGATTTAGTTATTATGTCTGTAAGAATGGCTAAATCATAGAACAAGGTATGTTCAATAATTTCTTCATAAGTTTCGTTTCTGGATTTTTAAATTTCTTCTATGAAACTTTTGTAACAAAAGTTGGGATGGAACCTAGGCAGCCAGACAGAATGTCCCTTCCCTGAGTGAAAATTTCTATCATTTGATTGAAAGTGACTTTACAATATTTCAGAATAAACCCTCTTAACACTAATAAATGTATATAGACTTTTTTTTAATGTTTATGTAATGCGTGTTTTGTTCTTACAATATTTTGAGCTATTATATTACTAATCCTGTATATGAATTAAGACAGTTTAATGTAGAATACCTGCTTCAGTGCTAAAAGTAAAGTATTTGAATTATGTTTTACCGTTCATATGTTTTCAGACGTAGGTTGTATTCTACAATTTACGGAATTTCTCTTTATTGGACATCTCACATAGCTGACAAAATTTCATTCCTATGTTTAGGTTTTATAGTACAATACGTTGAGCATCCGTACATTAGTATATGACTTTGATTCCTTCTAAAGAAAAAGTGTATCTTAGTTTTCTTTAATTTTTGCTCAAAATTTTAGTATGTAGGTAATTACAATAGTGCTTCCAGGAAATTGCATTTAAATTTTTTGCATCATTTCAAAATGCTGTATCATTCAATGGCATTTGATGTGTTTTGGCTTGCTGTATTAAAGCTGGGCTCGAACCCGGGATGCCAGTCAATATGTTCTTTCCCTGAGTGAAATATTGCTATAATTTCATTAAAGTGACGTAATATTTCAGGATAATTTCTTGTACATTGGACTAAGCGTTCCTCTCTCATGGATAAGTTTACCTAAGTAAAGAGCTTAAAAATAGAAACGGTCTTACGTTAAATTTCTGAATGAAATATTTCTTTTATGGTTTATGACTTTTGCTTCCAAGATGTTCTTCGAAATCTGTTTTTAGAATGGTGTTTTTGAGCCCTTTCTAAAAAAAAATCTATAAAAATATATATATGTATAGCTATTATAATGTTAATATATTGCGAGTTTGATTATTACTCTTTTTTGATCTGTTATGTCACTAATTCTGTGTGTGAATTAAGACTGTTTAATATATAACACCTGCTTGAAAGCTAACAGTAAAGTTTATTTTGTTTATTTGTCATTTAAAATTACCTGCTTATTGTCTTTTGGTGCCATCTTTTTACCAGCGCTGAAATTATTTACTCTTCTCGAAGATCATTATCCCTTTTATTCTGTGTATCTGTAATAACTGTCTAATTTTTTTTCTTTCATTGTTCATGCTGTACCCATACATTAAAATCCCCCTTCGCTTACTGTGCTTCTGTCGTATTAGGAAAATAATTTGCTTTTCTTTCGACTTTAGTCGTGATTTTAGTAACAATGTAGCACATTGCTGGAATTTAAAACAAAGAAGGCTACTTTTGAAGTTATATATATTAAGAAAGAATATTAGATATTTCTGTGTGTGTATAATTATTCTTTAATTTTAAAGTAGTTAAAATCTAATGATTCCTTCCCCCCCCCCTTGGCCTCTTCTAGTGCAATTTGTCATCATTTTTGTGCACTCTTGGATTGCAGAACATGATATCATGAAAGAAAAAGAACGAAGATGAAAAGAATGGAGAAATAGTGCAGAGCAAAAAGACATCTGTGGCTGGTAATTCTTGTTTTATATTAACTTTATTTCCACTAGAAATGCTTGAATGTTATAATTTGTACACTGCATTTCTTCTGCGAGTTTTTCTTTCCCTCTGATACATGCGATGTTATGGCTAAATCCATGCAGTCGTTTGGATGTGTGCTTGTTATCCTGTATCTGAACATTGATTTTTAACAAGTTCGTTGTTGAAAATCCTCTTTCACATTTTTTAGTAAATCGAAAGCAGAAATTTATCATTCTAAAAGTTTAACAGGTCATGATTTTTCTGATCTAGGACTATTCAAATGGCATTTTGTGATATTCTTGATCTTAATTAGGATGAAAATCAGTTACTTCCATTTCTAGATCAGTAGCATTGTTATTTAACATATTTGCAATCTTTTACCATTTTTCTTAAATACTAGTATTATGTAATGGGTTTGAAGTGAATGAAGGAGTTGGCCTAATTTTAAATACACTCAAAACATCTAATTTAGAAACTAACTTAAGCTCGATGAGATTTTCGAAATGTTTGTTTCAGTTTTCTTATATTTCACGCTTTAGTTCTCGAGATTTTCAAAGTGGCAAAACGTACATTACATTATGGTAAAAATGTATATTCCTTATATTTGTGTATTATTTTCACAAAATTAATTTGATTTAAAATGAATTTATAATACCTTTAATTCAAAGACTTTAGTTCTCTCCACCCCCTCAAGTTTAAGATTTAGTTATTATGTCTGTAAGAATGGCTAAATCATAGAACAAGGTATGTTCAATAATTTCGTCATAAGTTTCGTTTCTGGATTTTTAAATTTCTTCTATGAAACTTTTGTAACAAAAGTTGGGATGGAACCTAGGCAGCCAGACAGAATGTCCCTTCCCTGAGTGAAAATTTCTATCATTTGATTGAAAGTGACTTTGCAATATTTCAGAATAAACCCTCTTAACACTAATAAATGTATATAGACTTTTTTTTAATGTTTATGTAATGCGTGTTTTGTTCTTACAATATTTTGAGCTATTATATTACTAATCCTGTATATGAATTAAGACAGTTTAATGTAGAATACCTGCTTCAGTGCTAAAAGTAAAGTATTTGAATTATGTTTTACCGTTCATATGTTTTCAGACGTAGGTTGTATTCTACAATTTACGGAATTTCTCTTTATTGGACATCTCACATAGCTGAGAAAATTTCATTCCTATGTTTAGGTTTTATAGTACAATACGTTGAGCATCCATACATTAGTATATGACTTTGATTCCTTCTAAAGAAAAAGTGTATGTTAGTTTTCTTTAATTTTTGCTCAAAATTTTAGTATGTAGGTAATTACAATAGTGCTTCCAGGAAATTGCATTTAAATTTTTTGCATCATTTCAAAATGCTGTATCATTCAATGGCATTTGATGTGTTTTGGCTTGATGTATTAAAGCTGGGCTCGAACCCGGGCAGCCAGTCAATATGTTCTTTCCCTGAGTGAAATATTGCTATAATTTCATTAAAGTGACGTAATATTTCAGGATAATTTCTTGTACATTGGACTAAGCGTTCCTCTCTCATGGATAAGTTTACCTAAGTAAAGAACTCAAAAATAGAAACGGTTCTTACGTTAAAATTCTGAATGAAATATTTCTTTTATGGTTTATGACTTTTGTTTGAAATATTGCTATAATTTCATTAAAGTGACGTAATATTTCAGGATAATTTCTTGTACATTGGACTAAGCGTTCCTCTCTCATGGATAAGTTTACCTAAGTAAAGAACTTAAAAATAGAAACGGTTCTTACGTTAAAATTCTGAATGAAATATTTCTTTTATGGTTTATGACTTTTGTTTGAAATATTGCTATAATTTCATTAAAGTGACGTAATATTTCAGGATAATTTCTTGTACATTGGACTAAGCGTTCCTCTCTCATGGATAAGTTTACCTAAGTAAAGAACTCAAAAATAGAAACGGTTCTTACGTTAAAATTCTGAATGAAATATTTCTTTTATGGTTTATGACTTTTGTTTGAAATATTGCTATAATTTCATTAAAGTGACGTAATATTTCAGGATAATTTCTTGTACATTGGACTAAGCGTTCCTCTCTCATGGATAAGTTTACCTAAGTAAAGAACTTAAAAATAGAAACGGTTCTTACGTTAAAATTCTGAATGAAATATTTCTTTTATGGTTTATGACTTTTGTTTCCAAGATGTTCTTCGAAATCTGTTTTTAGAATGGTGTTTTTGAGCCCTTTCTAAAAAAAAAAATTATAAAAATATATATGTGTATAGCTATTTTAATGTTAATATATTGCGAGTTTGATTATTACTCTTTTTTGATCTGTTATGTCAGTAATTCTGTGTGTGAATTAAGATTGTTTAATATATAACACCTGCTTCAAAGCTAACAGTAAAGTTTATTTTGTTTATTTGTCATTTAAAATTACTTGCTTATTGTCTTTTGGTGCCATCTTTTTACCAGCGCTGAAATTATTTACTCTTCTCGAAGATCGTTATCCCTTTTATTCTGTGTATCTGTAATAACTGTCTAATTTTTTTTCTTTCATTGTTCATGTTGTACCCATACATTAAAATCCCCCTTCGCTTACTGTGCTTCTGTCGTATTAGGAAAATAATTTGCTTTTCTATCGACTTTAGTCGTGATTTTAGTAACAATGTAGCACATTGCTGGAATTTAAAACAAAGAAGGCTACTTTTGAAGTTATATATATTAAGAAAGAATATTAGATATTTCTGTGTGTGTATAATTATTCTTTAATTTTAAAGTAGTTAAAATCTAATGATTCCTTCCCCCCCCCTTGGCCTCTTCTAGTGTAATTTGTCATCATTTTTGTGCACTCTTGGATTGCAGAACATGATATCATGAAAGAAAAAGAACGAAGATGAAAAGAATGGAGAAATAGTGCAGAGCAAAAAGACATCTGTGGCTGGTAATTCTTGTTTTATATTAACTTTATTTCCACTAGAAATGCTTGAATGTTATAATTTGTACACTGCATTTCTTCTGCGAGTTTTTCTTTCCCTCTGATACATGCGATGTTATGGCTAAATCCATGCAGTCGTTTGGATGTTTTTTTGTTATCCTGTATCTGAACATTGATTTTTAACAAGTTCGTTGTTGAAAATCCTCTTTCACATTTTTTAGTAAATCGAAAGCAGAAATTTATCATTCTAAAAGTTTAACAGGTCATGATTTTTCTGATCTAGGACTATTCAAATGGCATTTTGTGATATTCTTCATCTTAATTAGGATGAAAATCAGTTACTTCCATTTCTAGATCAGTAGCATTGTTATTTAACATATTTGCAATCTTTTACCATTTTTCTTAAATACTAGTATTATGTAATGGGTTTGAAGTGAATGAAGTAGTTGGCCTAATTTTAAATACACTCAAAACATCTAATTTAGAAACTAACTTAAGCTCGATGAGATTTTTCGAAATGTTTGTTTCAGTTTTCTTATATTTCACGCTTTAGTTCTCGAGATTTTCAAAGTGGCAAAACGTACATTACATTATGGTAAAAATGTATATTCCTTATATTTGTGTATTATTTTCACAAAATTAATTTGATTTAAAATGAATTTATAATACCTTTAATTCAAAGACTTTAGTTCTCTCCACCCCCTCAAGTTTAAGATTTAGTTATTATGTCTGTAAGAATGGCTAAATCATAGAACAAGGTATGTTCAATAATTTCTTCATAAGTTTCGTTTCTGGATTTTTAAATTTCTTCTATGAAACTTTTGTAACAAAAGTTGGGATGGAACCTTGGCAGCCAGACAGAATGTCCCTTCTCTGAGTGAAAATTTCTATCATTTGATTGAAAGTGACTTTACAATATTTCAGAATAAACCCTCTTAACACTAATAAATGTATATAGACATTTTTTTAATGTCTATGTAATGCGTGTTTTGTTCTTACAATATTTTGAGCTATTATATTACTAATCCTGTATATGAATTAAGACAGTTTAATGTAGAATACCTGCTTCAGTGCTAAAAGTAAAGTATTTGAATTATGTTTTACCGTTCATCTGTTTTCAGACGTAGGTTGTATTCTACAATTTACGGAATTTCTCTTTAATGGACATCTCACATAGCTGACAAAATTTCATTCCTATGTTTAGGTTTTATAGTACAATACGTTGAGCATCCGTACATTAGCATATGACTTTGATTCCTTCTAAAGAAAAAGTGTATCTTAGTTTTCTTTAATTTTTGCTCAAAATTTTAGTATGTAGGTAATTACAATAGTGCTTCCAGGAAATTGCATTTAAATTTTTTGCATCATTTCAAAATGCTGTATCATTCAATGGCATTTGATGTGTTTTGGCTTGATGTATTAAAGCTGGGCTCGAACCCGGGCAGCCAGTCAATATGTTCTTTCCCTGAGTGAAATATTGCTATAATTTCATTAAAGTGACGTAATATTTCAGGATAATTTCTTGTACATTGGACTAAGCATTCCTCTCTCATGGATAAGTTTACCTAAGTAAAGAACTCAAAAATAGAAACGGTTCTTACGTTAAAATTCTGAATGAAATATTTCTTTTATGGTTTATGACTTTTGTTTGAAATATTGCTATAATTTCATTAAAGTGACGTAATATTTCAGGATAATTTCTTGTACATTGGACTAAGCGTTCCTCTCTCATGGATAAGTTTACCTAAGTAAAGAACTCAAAAATAGAAACGGTTCTTACGTTAAAATTCTGAATGAAATATTTCTTTTATGGTTTATGACTTTTGTTTGAAATATTGCTATAATTTCATTAAAGTTACGTAATATTTCAGGATAATTTCTTGTACATTGGACTAAGCGTTCCTCTCTCATGGATAAGTTTACCTAAGTAAAGAACTTAAAAATAGAAACGGTTCTTACGTTAAAATTCTGAATGAAATATTTCTTTTATGGTTTATGACTTTTGTTTCCAAGATGTTCTTCGAAATCTGTTTTTAGAATGGTGTTTTTGAGCCCTTTCTAAAAAAAAAATCTATAAAAATATATATATGTATAGCTATTTTAATGTTAATATATTGCGAGTTTGATTATTACTCTTTTTTGATCTGTTATGTCACTAATTCTGTGTGTGAATTAAGATTGTTTAATATATAACACCTGCTTCAAAGCTAACAGTAAAGTTTATTTTGTTTATTTGTCATTTAAAATTACTTGCTTATTGTCTTTTGGTGCCATCTTTTTACCAGCGCTGAAATTATTTACTCTTCTCGAAGATCATTATCCCTTTTATTCTGTGTATCTGTAATAACTGTCTAATTTTTTTTCTTTCATTGTTCATGTTGTACCCATACATTAAAATCCCCCTTCGCTTACTGTGCTTCTGTCGTATTAGGAAAATAATTTGCTTTTCTATCGACTTTAGTCGTGATTTTAGTAACAATGTAGCACATTGCTGGAATTTAAAACAAAGAAGGCTACTTTTGAAGTTATATATATTAAGAAAGAATATTAGATATTTCTGTGTGTGTATAATTATTCTTTAATTTTAAAGTAGTTAAAATCTAATGATTCCTTCCCCCCCCCTTGGCCTCTTCTAGTGTAATTTGTCATCATTTTTGTGCACTCTTGGATTGCAGAACATGATATCATGAAGAAAAAGAACGAAGATGAAAAGAATGGAGAAATAGTGCAGAGCAAAAAGACATCTGTGGCTGGTAATTCTTGTTTTATATTAACTTTATTTCCACTAGAAATGCTTGAATGTTATAATTTGTACACTGCATTTCTTCTGCGAGTTTTTCTTTCCCTCTGATACATGCGATGTTATGGCTAAATCCATGCAGTCGTTTGGATGTTTGTTTGTTATCCTGTATCTGAACATTGATTTTTAACAATTTCGTTGTTGAAAATCCTCTTTCACATTTTTTAGTAAATCGAAAGCAGAAATTTATCATTCTAAAAGTTTAACAGGTCATGATTTTTCTGATCTAGGACTATTCAAATGGCATTTTGTGATATTCTTGATCTTAATTAGGATGAAAATCAGTTACTTCCATTTCTAGATCAGTAGCATTGTTATTTAACATATTTGCAATCTTTTACCATTTTTCTTAAATACTAGTATTATGTAATGGGTTTGAAGTGAATGAAGTAGTTGGCCTAATTTTAAATACACTCAAAACATCTAATTTAGAAACTAACTTAAGCTCGATGAGATTTTCGAAATGTTTGTTTCAGTTTTCTTATATTTCACACTTTAGTTCTCGAGATTTTCAAAGTGGCAAAACGTACATTACATTATGGTAAAAATGTATATTCCTTATATTTGTGTATTATTTTCACAAAATTAATTTGATTTAAAATGAATTTATAATACCTTTAATTCAAAGACTTTAGTTCTCTCAACCCCCTCAAGTTTAAGATTTAGTTATTATGTCTGTAAGAATGGCTAAATCATAGAACAAGGTATGTTCAATAATTTCTTCATAAGTTTCGTTTCTGGATTTTTAAATTTCTTCTATGAAACTTTTGTAACAAAAGTTGGGATGAAACCTAGGCAGCCAGACAGAATGTCCCTTCTCTGAGTGAAAATTTCTATCATTTGATTGAAAGTGACTTTACAATATTTCAGAATAAACCCTCTTAACACTAATAAATGTATATAGACTTTTTTTTAATGTTTATGTAATGCGTGTTTTTTTCTTACAATATTTTGAGCTATTATATTACTAATCCTGTATATGAATTAAGACAGTTTAATGTAGAAAACCTGCTTCAGTGCTAAAAGTAAAGTATTTGAATTATGTTTTACCGTTCATCTGTTTTCAGACGTAGGTTGTATTCTACAATTTACGGAATTTCTCTTTATTGGACATCTCACATAGCTGACAAAATTTCATTCCTATGTTTAGGTTTTATAGTACAATACGTTGAGCATCCATACATTAGTATATGACTTTGATTCCTTCTAAAGAAAATGTGTATGTTAGTTTTCTTTAATTTTTGCTCAAAATTTTAGTATGTAGGTAATTACAATAGTGCTTCCAGGAAATTGCATTTAAATTTTTTGCATCATTTCAAAATGCTGTATCATTCAATGGCATTTGATGTGTTTTGGCTTGATGTATTAAAGCTGGGCTCGAACCCGGGCAGCCAGTCAATATGTTCTTTCCCTGAGTGAAATATTGCTATAATTTCATTAAAGTGACGTAATATTTCAGGATAATTTCTTGTACATTGGACTAAGCGTTCCTCTCTCATGGATAAGTTTACCTAAGTAAAGAACTCAAAAATAGAAACGGTTCTTACGTTAAAATTCTGAATGAAATATTTCTTTTATGGTTTATGACTTTTGTTTGAAATATTGCTATAATTTCATTAAAGTGACGTAATATTTCAGGATAATTTCTTGTACGTTGGACTAAGCGTTCCTCTCTCATGGATAAGTTTACCTAAGTAAAGAACTTAAAAATAGAAACGGTTCTTACGTTAAAATTCTGAATGAAATATTTCTTTTATGGTTTATGACTTTTGTTTGAAATATTGCTATAATTTCATTAAAGTGACGTAATATTTCAGGATAATTTCTTGTACATTGGACTAAGCGTTCCTCTCTCATGGATAAGTTTACCTAAGTAAAGAACTCAAAAATAGAAACGGTTCTTACGTTAAAATTCTGAATGAAATATTTCTTTTATGGTTTATGACTTTTGTTTGAAATATTGCTATAATTTCATTAAAGTGACGTAATATTTCAGGATAATTTCTTGTACGTTGGACTAAGCGTTCCTCTCTCATGGATAAGTTTACCTAAGTAAAGAACTTAAAAATAGAAACGGTTCTTACGTTAAAATTCTGAATGAAATATTTCTTTTATGGTTTATGACTTTTGTTTGAAATATTGCTATAATTTCATTAAAGTGACGTAATATTTCAGGATAATTTATTGTACATTGGACTAAGCGTTCCTCTCTCATGGATAAGTTTACCTAAGTAAAGAACTCAAAAATAGAAACGGTTCTTACGTTAAAATTCTGAATGAAATATTTCTTTTATGGTTTATGACTTTTGTTTGAAATATTGCTATAATTTCATTAAAGTGACGTAATATTTCAGGATAATTTCTTGTACATTGGACTAAGCGTTCCTCTCTCATGGATAAGTTTACCTAAGTAAAGAACTTAAAAATAGAAACGGTTCTTACGTTAAAATTCTGAATGAAATATTTCTTTTATGGTTTATGACTTTTGTTTCCAAGATGTTCTTCGAAATCTGTTTTTAGAATGGTGTTTTTGAGCCCTTTCTAAAAAAAAAAATTATAAAAATATATATATGTATAGCTATTTTAATGTTAATATATTGCGAGTTTGATTATTACTCTTTTTTGATCTGTTATGTCAGTAATTCTGTGTGTGAATTAAGATTGTTTAATATATAACACCTGCTTCAAAGCTAACAGTAAAGTTTATTTTGTTTATTTGTCATTTAAAATTACTTGCTTATTGTCTTTTTGTGCCATCTTTTTACCAGCGCTGAAATTATTTACTCTTCTCGAAGATCATTATCCCTTTTATTCTGTGTATCTGTAATAACTGTCTAATTTTTTTTCTTTCATTGTTCATGTTGTACCCATACATTAAAATCCCCCTTCGCTTACTGTGCTTCTGTCGTATTAGGAAAATAATTTGCTTTTCTATCGACTTTAGTCGTGATTTTAGTAACAATGTAGCACATTGCTGGAATTTAAAACAAAGAAGGCTACTTTTGAAGTTATATATATTAAGAAAGAATATTAGATATTTCTGTGTGTGTATAATTATTCTTTAATTTTAAAGTAGTTAAAATCTAATGATTCCTTCCCCCCCCCTTGGCCTCTTCTAGTGTAATTTGTCATCATTTTTGTGCACTCTTGGATTGCAGAACATGATATCATGAAAGAAAAAGAACGAAGATGAAAAGAATGGAGAAATAGTGCAGAGCAAAAAGACATCTGTGGCTGGTAATTCTTGTTTTATATTAACTTTATTTCCACTAGAAATGCTTGAATGTTATAATTTGTACACTGCATTTCTTCTGCGAGTTTTTCTTTCCCTCTGATACATGCGATGTTATGGCTAAATCCATGCAGTCGTTTGGATGTTTTTTTGTTATCCTGTATCTGAACATTGATTTTTAACAAGCTCGTTGTTGAAAATCCTCTTTCACATTTTTTAGTAAATCGAAAGCAGAAATTTATCATTCTAAAAGTTTAACAGGTCATGATTTTTCTGATCTAGGACTATTCAAATGGCATTTTGTGATATTCTTGATCTTAATTAGGATGAAAATCAGTTACTTCCATTTCTAGATCATTAGCATTGTTATTTAACATATTTGCAATCTTTTACCATTTTTCTTAAATACTAGTATTATGTAATGGGTTTGAAGTGAATGAAGTAGTTGGCCTAATTTTAAATACACTCAAAACATCTAATTTAGAAACTAACTTAAGCTCGATGAGATTTTTCGAAATGTTTGTTTCAGTTTTCTTATATTTCACGCTTTAGTTCTCGAGATTTTCAAAGTGGCAAAACGTACATTACATTATGGTAAAAATGTATATTCCTTATATTTGTGTATTATTTTCACAAAATTAATTTGATTTAAAATGAATTTATAATACCTTTAATTCAAAGACTTTAGTTCTCTCCACCCCCTCAAGTTTAAGATTTAGTTATTATGTCTGTAAGAATGGCTAAATCATAGAACAAGGTATGTTCAATAATTTCGTCATAAGTTTCGTTTCTGGATTTTTAAATTTCTTCTATGAAACTTTTGTAACAAAAGTTGGGATGGAACCTAGGCAGCCAGACAGAATGTCCCTTCTCTGAGTGAAAATTTCTATCATTTGATTGAAAGTGACTTTACAATATTTCAGAATAAACCCTCTTAACACTAATAAATGTATATAGACTTTCTTTTAATGTCTATGTAATGCGTGTTTTGTTCTTACAATATTTTGAGCTATTATATTACTAATCCTGTATATGAATTAAGACAGTTTAATGTAGAATACATGCTTCAGTGCTAAAAGTAAAGTATTTGAATTATGTTTTACCGTTCATCTGTTTTCAGACGTAGGTTGTATTCTACAATTTACGGAATTTCTCTTTATTGGACATCTCACATAGCTGACAAAATTTCATTCCTATGTTTAGGTTTTATAGTACAATACGTTGAGCATCCGTACATTAGTATATGACTTTGATTCCTTCTAAAGAAAAAGTGTATCTTAGTTTTCTTTAATTTTTGCTCAAAATTTTAGTATGTAGGTAATTACAATAGTGCTTCCAGGAAATTGCATTTAAATTTTTTGCATCATTTCAAAATGCTGTATCATTCAATGGCATTTGATGTGTTTTGGCTTGATGTATTAAAGCTGGGCTCGAACCCGGGCAGCCAGTCAATATGTTCTTTCCCTGAGTGAAATATTGCTATAATTTCATTAAAGTGAGGTAATATTTCAGGATATTTTCTTGTACATTGGACTAAGCGTTCCTCTCTCATGGATAAGTTTACCTAAGTAAAGAACTTAAAAATAGAAACGGTTCTTACGTTAAAATTCTGAATGAAATATTTCTTTTATGGTTTATGACTTTTGTTTGAAATATTGCTATAATTTCATTAAAGTGACGTAATATTTCAGGATAATTTCTTGTACATTGGACTAAGCGTTCCTCTCTCATAGATAAGTTTACCTAAGTAAAGAACTCAAAAATAGAAACGGTTCTTACGTTAAAATTCTGAATGAAATATTTCTTTTATGGTTTATGACTTTTGTTTTAAATATTGCTATAATTTCATTAAAGTGACGTAATATTTCAGGATAATTTCTTGTACATTGGACTAAGCGTTCCTCTCTCATGGATAAGTTTACCTAAGTAAAGAACTTAAAAATAGAAACGGTTCTTACGTTAAAATTCTGAATGAAATATTTCTTTTATGGTTTATGACTTTTGTTTGAAATATTGCTATAATTTCATTAAAGTGACGTAATATTTCAGGATAATTTCTTGTACATTGGACTAAGCGTTCCTCTCTCATGGATAAGTTTACCTAAGTAAAGAACTCAAAAATAGAAACGGTTCTTACGTTAAAATTCTGAATGAAATATTTCTTTTATGGTTTATGACTTTTGTTTGAAATATTGCTATAATTTCATTAAAGTAACGTAATATTTCAGGATAATTTATTGTACATTGGACTAAGCGTTCCTCTCTCATGGATAAGTTTACCTAAGTAAAGAACTCAAAAATAGAAACGGTTCTTACGTTAAAATTCTGAATGAAATATTTCTTTTATGGTTTATGACTTTTGTTTGAAATATTGCTATAATTTCATTAAAGTGACGTAATATTTCAGGATAATTTCTTGTACATTGGACTAAGCGTTCCTCTCTCATGGATAAGTTTACCTAAGTAAAGAACTTAAAAATAGAAACGGTTCTTACGTTAAAATTCTGAATGAAATATTTCTTTTATGGTTTATGACTTTTGTTTCCAAGATGTTCTTCGAAATCTGTTTTTAGAATGGTGTTTTTGAGCCCTTTCTAAAAAAAAAAATTATAAAAATATATATATGTATAGCTATTTTAATGTTAATATATTGCGAGTTTGATTATTACTCTTTTTTGATCTGTTATGTCAGTAATTCTGTGTGTGAATTAAGATTGTTTAATATATAACACCTGCTTCAAAGCTAACAGTAAAGTTTATTTTGTTTATTTGTCATTTAAAATTACTTGCTTATTGTCTTTTTGTGCCATCTTTTTACCAGCGCTGAAATTATTTACTCTTCTCGAAGATCATTATCCCTTTTATTCTGTGTATCTGTAATAACTGTCTAATTTTTTTTCTTTCATTGTTCATGTTGTACCCATACATTAAAATCCCCCTTCGCTTACTGTGCTTCTGTCGTATTAGGAAAATAATTTGCTTTTCTATCGACTTTAGTCGTGATTTTAGTAACAATGTAGCACATTGCTGGAATTTAAAACAAAGAAGGCTACTTTTGAAGTTATATATATTAAGAAAGAATATTAGATATTTCTGTGTGTGTATAATTATTCTTTAATTTTAAAGTAGTTAAAATCTAATGATTCCTTCCCCCCCCTTGGCCTCTTCTAGTGTAATTTGTCATCATTTTTGTGCACTCTTGGATTGCAGAACATGATATCATGAAAGAAAAAGAACGAAGATGAAAAGAATGGAGAAATAGTGCAGAGCAAAAAGACATCTGTGGCTGGTAATTCTTGTTTTATATTAACTTTATTTCCACTAGAAATGCTTGAATGTTATAATTTGTACACTGCATTTCTTCTGCGAGTTTTTCTTTCCCTCTGATACATGCGATGTTATGGCTAAATCCATGCAGTCGTTTGGATGTTTTTTTGTTATCCTGTATCTGAACATTGATTTTTAACAAGCTCGTTGTTGAAAATCCTCTTTCACATTTTTTAGTAAATCGAAAGCAGAAATTTATCATTCTAAAAGTTTAACAGGTCATGATTTTTCTGATCTAGGACTATTCAAATGGCATTTTGTGATATTCTTGATCTTAATTAGGATGAAAATCAGTTACTTCCATTTCTAGATCATTAGCATTGTTATTTAACATATTTGCAATCTTTTACCATTTTTCTTAAATACTAGTATTATGTAATGGGTTTGAAGTGAATGAAGTAGTTGGCCTAATTTTAAATACACTCAAAACATCTAATTTAGAAACTAACTTAAGCTCGATGAGTTTTTCGAAATGTTTGTTTCAGTTTTCTTATATTTCACGCTTTAGTTCTCGAGATTTTCAAAGTGGCAAAACGTACATTACATTATGGTAAAAATGTATATTCCTTATATTTGTGTATTATTTTCACAAAATTAATTTGATTTAAAATGAATTTATAATACCTTTAATTCAAAGACTTTAGTTCTCTCCACCCCCTCAAGTTTAAGATTTAGTTATTATGTCTGTAAGAATGGCTAAATCATAGAACAAGGTATGTTCAATAATTTCGTCATAAGTTTCGTTTCTGGATTTTTAAATTTCTTCTATGAAACTTTTGTAACAAAAGTTGGGATGGAACCTAGGCAGCCAGACAGAATGTCCCTTCTCTGAGTGAAAATTTCTATCATTTGATTGAAAGTGACTTTACAATATTTCAGAATAAACCCTCTTAACACTAATAAATGTATATAGACTTTCTTTTAATGTCTATGTAATGCGTGTTTTGTTCTTACAATATTTTGAGCTATTATATTACTAATCCTGTATATGAATTAAGACAGTTTAATGTAGAATACATGCTTCAGTGCTAAAAGTAAAGTATTTGAATTATGTTTTACCGTTCATCTGTTTTCAGACGTAGGTTGTATTCTACAATTTACGGAATTTCTCTTTATTGGACATCTCACATAGCTGACAAAATTTCATTCCTATGTTTAGGTTTTATAGTACAATACGTTGAGCATCCGTACATTAGTATATGACTTTGATTCCTTCTAAAGAAAAAGTGTATCTTAGTTTTCTTTAATTTTTGCTCAAAATTTTAGTATGTAGGTAATTACAATAGTGCTTCCAGGAAATTGCATTTAAATTTTTTGCATCATTTCAAAATGCTGTATCATTCAATGGCATTTGATGTGTTTTGGCTTGATGTATTAAAGCTGGGCTCGAACCCGGGCAGCCAGTCAATATGTTCTTTCCCTGAGTGAAATATTGCTATAATTTCATTAAAGTGAGGTAATATTTCAGGATATTTTCTTGTACATTGGACTAAGCGTTCCTCTCTCATGGATAAGTTTACCTAAGTAAAGAACTTAAAAATAGAAACGGTTCTTACGTTAAAATTCTGAATGAAATATTTCTTTTATGGTTTATGACTTTTGTTTGAAATATTGCTATAATTTCATTAAAGTGACGTAATATTTCAGGATAATTTCTTGTACATTGGACTAAGCGTTCCTCTCTCATAGATAAGTTTACCTAAGTAAAGAACTCAAAAATGGAAACGGTTCTTACGTTAAAATTCTGAATGAAATATTTCTTTTATGGTTTATGACTTTTGTTTGAAATATTGCTATAATTTCATTAAAGTGACGTAATATTTCAGGATAATTTCTTGTACATTGGACTAAGCGTTCCTCTCTCATGGATAAGTTTACCTAAGTAAAGAACTTAAAAATAGAAACGGTTCTTACGTTAAAATTCTGAATGAAATATTTCTTTTATGGTTTATGACTTTTGTTTGAAATATTGCTATAATTTCATTAAAGTGACGTAATATTTCAGGATAATTTCTTGTACATTGGACTAAGCGTTCCTCTCTCATGGATAAGTTTACCTAAGTAAAGAACTCAAAAATAGAAACGGTTCTTACGTTAAAATTCTGAATGAAATATTTCTTTTATGGTTTATGACTTTTGTTTGAAATATTGCTATAATTTCATTAAAGTGACGTAATATTTCAGGATAATTTCTTGTACATTGGGCTAAGCGTTCCTCTCTCATGGATAAGTTTACCTAAGTAAAGAACTTAAAAATAGAAACGGTTCTTACGTTAAAATTATGAATGAAATATTTCTTTTATGGTTTATGACTTTTGTTTCCAAGATGTTCTTCGAAATCTGTTTTTAGAATGGTGTTTTTGAGCCCTTTCTAAAAAAAAAATCTATAAAACTATATATATGTATAGCTATTTTAATGTTAACATATTGCGAGTTTGATTATTATTCTTTTTTGATCTGTTATGTCACTAATTCTGTGTGTGAATTAAGATTGTTTAATATATAACACCTGCTTCAAAGCTAACAGTAAAGTTTATTTAGTTTATTTGTCATTTAAAATTACCTGCTTATTGTCTTTTGGTGCCACCAGCGCTGAAATTATTTACTTTTCTCGAAGATCATTATCCCTTTTATTCTGTGTATCTGTAATAACTGTCTAATTTTTTTTTCTTTCATTGTTCATGTTGTACCCATACATTAAAATCCCCCTTCGCTTACTGTGCTTCTGTCGTATTAGGAAAATAATTTGCTTTTCTATCGACTTTAGTCGTGATTTTAGTAACAATGTAGCACATTGCTGGAATTTAAAACAAAGAAGGCTACTTTTGAAGTTATATATATTAAGAAAGAATATTAGATATTTCTGTGTGTGTATAATTATTCTTTAATTTTAAAGTAGTTAAAATCTAATGATTCCTTCCCCCCCCCTTGGCCTCTTCTAGTGTAATTTGTCATCATTTTTGTGCACTCTTGGATTGCAGAACATGATATCATGAAAGAAAAAGAACGAAGATGAAAAGAATGGAGAAATAGTGCAGAGCAAAAAGACATCTGTGGCTGGTAATTCTTGTTTTATATTAACTTTATTTCCACTAGAAATGCTTGAATGTTATAATTTGTACACTGCATTTCTTCTGCGAGTTTTTCTTTCCCTCTGATACATGCGATGTTATGGCTAAATCCATGCAGTCGTTTGGATGTTTTTTTGTTATCCTGTATCTGAACATTAATTTTTAACAAGTTCGTTGTTGAAAATCCTCTTTCACATTTTTTAGTAAATCGAAAGCAGAAATTTATCATTCTAAAAGTTTAACAGGTCATGATTTTTCTGATCTAGGACTATTCAAATGGCATTTTGTGATATTCTTGATCTTAATTAGGATGAAAATCAGTTACTTCCATTTCTAGATCATTAGCATTGTTATTTAACATATTTGCAATCTTTTACCATTTTTCTTAAATACTAGTATTATGTAATGGGTTTGAAGTGAATGAAGTAGTTGGCCTAATTTTAAATACACTCAAAACATCTAATTTAGAAACTAACTTAAGCTCGATGAGATTTTTCGAAATGTTTGTTTCAGTTTTCTTATATTTCACGCTTTAGTTCTCGAGATTTTCAAAGTGGCAAAACGTACATTACATTATGGTAAAAATGTATATTCCTTATATTTGTGTATTATTTTCACAAAATTAATTTGATTTAAAATGAATTTATAATACCTTTAATTCAAAGACTTTAGTTCTCTCCACCCCCTCAAGTTTAAGATTTAGTTATTATGTCTGTAAGAATGGCTAAATCATAGAACAAGGTATGTTCAATAATTTCGTCATAAGTTTCGTTTCTGGATTTTTAAATTTCTTCTATGAAACTTTTGTAACAAAAGTTGGGATGGAACCTAGGCAGCCAGACAGAATGTCCCTTCTCTGAGTGAAAATTTCTATCATTTGATTGAAAGTGACTTTACAATATTTCAGAATAAACCCTCTTAACACTAATAAATGTATATAGACTTTTTTTTAATGTCTATGTAATGCGTGTTTTGTTCTTACAATATTTTGAGCTATTATATTACTAATCCTGTATATGAATTAAGACAGTTTAATGTAGAATACCTGCTTCAGTGCTAAAAGTAAAGTATTTGAATTATGTTTTACCGTTCATCTGTTTTCAGACGTAGGTTGTATTCTACAATTTACGGAATTTCTCTTTATTGGACATCTCACATAGCTGACAAAATTTCATTCCTATGTTTAGGTTTTATAGTACAATACGTTGAGCATCCGTACATTAGTATATGACTTTGATTCCTTCTAAAGAAAAAGTGTATCTTAGTTTTCTTTAATTTTTGCTCAAAATTTTAGTATGTAGGTAATTACTATAGTGCTTCCAGGAAATTGCATTTAAATTTTTTGCATCATTTCAAAATGCTGTATCATTCAATGGCATTTGATGTGTTTTGGCTTGATGTATTAAAGCTGGGCTCGAACCCGGGAAGCCAGTCAATATGTTCTTTCCCTGAGTGAAATATTGCTATAATTTCATTAAAGTGACATAATATTTCAGGATAATTTCTTGTACATTGGACTAAGCGTTCCTCTCTCATGGATAAGTTTACCTAAGTAAAGAACTTAAAAATAGAAACGGTTCTTACGTTAAAATTCTGAATGAAATATTTCTTTTATGGTTTATGACTTTTGTTTGAAATATTGCTATAATTTCATTAAAGTGACGTAATATTTCAGGATAATTTCTTGTACATTGGACTAAGCGTTCCTCTCTCATAGATAAGTTTACCTAAGTAAAGAACTCAAAAATAGAAACGGTTCTTACGTTAAAATTCTGAATGAAATATTTCTTTTATGGTTTATGACTTTTGTTTGAAATATTGCTATAATTTCATTAAAGTGACGTAATATTTCAGGATAATTTCTTGTACATTGGACTAAGCGTTCCTCTCTCATGGATAAGTTTACCTAAGTAAAGAACTTAAAAATAGAAACGGTTCTTACGTTAAAATTCTGAATGAAATATTTCTTTTATGGTTTATGACTTTTGTTTGAAATATTGCTATAATTTCATTAAAGTGACGTAATATTTCAGGATAATTTCTTGTACATTGGACTAAGCGTTCCTCTCTCATGGATAAGTTTACCTAAGTAAAGAACTCAAAAATAGAAACGGTTCTTACGTTAAAATTCTGAATGAAATATTTCTTTTATGGTTTATGACTTTTGTTTGAAATATTGCTATAATTTCATTAAAGTGACGTAATATTTCAGGATAATTTCTTGTACATTGGACTAAGCGTTCCTCTCTCATGGATAAGTTTACCTAAGTAAAGAACTTAAAAATAGAAACGGTTCTTACGTTAAAATTCTGAATGAAATATTTCTTTTATGGTTTATGACTTTTGTTTGAAATATTGCTATAATTTCATTAAAGTGACGTAATATTTCAGGATAATTTCTTGTACATTGGACTAAGCGTTCCTCTCTCATGGATAAGTTTACCTAAGTAAAGAACTCAAAAATAGAAACGGTTCTTACGTTAAAATTCTGAATGAAATATTTCTTTTATGGTTTATGACTTTTGTTTGAAATATTGCTATAATTTCATTAAAGTGACGTAATATTTCAGGATAATTTCTTGTACATTGGGCTAAGCGTTCCTCTCTCATGGATAAGTTTACCTAAGTAAAGAACTTAAAAATAGAAACGGTTCTTACGTTAAAATTCTGAATGAAATATTTCTTTTATGGTTTATGACTTTTGTTTCCAAGATGTTCTTCGAAATCTGTTTTTAGAATGGTGTTTTTGAGCCCTTTCTAAAAAAAAAATCTATAAAAATATATATATGTATATCTATTTTAATGTTAATATATTGCGAGTTTGATTATTACTCTTTTTTGATCTGTTATGTCACTAATTCTGTGTGTGAATTAAGATTGTTTAATATATAACACCTGCTTCAAAGCTAACAGTAAAGTTTATTTAGTTTATTTGTCATTTAAAATTACCTGCTTATTGTCTTTTGGTGCCACCAGCGCTGAAATTATTTACTTTTCTCGAAGATCATTATCCCTTTTATTCTGTGTATCTGTAATAACTGTCTAATTTTTTTTCTTTCATTGTTCATGTTGTACCCATACATTAAAATCCCCCTTCGCTTACTGTGCTTCTGTCGTATTAGGAAAATAATTTGCTTTTCTATCGACTTTAGTCGTGATTTTAGTAACAATGTAGCACATTGCTGGAATTTAAAACAAAGAAGGCTACTTTTGAAGTTATATATATTAAGAAAGAATATTAGATATTTCTGTGTGTGTATAATTATTCTTTAATTTTAAAGTAGTTAAAATCTAATGATTCCTTCCCCCCCCCTTGGCCTCTTCTAGTGTAATTTGTCATCATTTTTGTGCACTCTTGGATTGCAGAACATGATATCATGAAAGAAAAAGAACGAAGATGAAAAGAATGGAGAAATAGTGCAGAGCAAAAAGACATCTGTGGCTGGTAATTCTTGTTTTATATTAACTTTATTTCCACTAGAAATGCTTGAATGTTATAATTTGTACACTGCATTTCTTCTGCGAGTTTTTCTTTCCCTCTGATACATGCGATGTTATGGCTAAATCCATGCAGTCGTTTGGATGTTTTTTTGTTATCCTGTATCTGAACATTGATTTTTAACAAGTTCGTTGTTGAAAATCCTCTTTCACATTTTTTAGTAAATCGAAAGCAGAAATTTATCATTCTAAAAGTTTAACAGGTCATGATTTTTCTGATCTAGGACTATTCAAATGGCATTTTGTGATATTCTTGATCTTAATTAGGATGAAAATCAGTTACTTCCATTTCTAGATCATTAGCATTGTTATTTAACATATTTGCAATCTTTTACCATTTTTCTTAAATACTAGTATTATGTAATGGGTTTGAAGTGAATGAAGTAGTTGGCCTAATTTTAAATACACTCAAAACATCTAATTTAGAAACTAACTTAAGCTCGATGAGATTTTTCGAAATGTTTGTTTCAGTTTTCTTATATTTCACGCTTTAGTTCTCGAGATTTTCAAAGTGGCAAAACGTACATTACATTATGGTAAAAATGTATATTCCTTATATTTGTGTATTATTTTCACAAAATTAATTTGATTTAAAATGAATTTATAATACCTTTAATTCAAAGACTTTAGTTCTCTCCACCCCCTCAAGTTTAAGATTTAGTTATTATGTCTGTAAGAATGGCTAAATCATAGAACAAGGTATGTTCAATAATTTCTTCATAAGTTTCGTTTCTGGATTTTTAAATTTCTTCTATGAAACTTTTGTAACAAAAGTTGGGATGGAACCTAGGCAGCCAGACAGAATGTCCCTTCTCTGAGTGAAAATTTCTATCATTTGATTGAAAGTGACTTTACAATATTTCAGAATAAACCCTCTTAACACTAATAAATGTATATAGACTTTTTTTTAATGTCTATGTAATGCGTGTTTTGTTCTTACAATATTTTGAGCTATTATATTACTAATCCTGTATATGAATTAAGACAGTTTAATGTAGAATACCTGCTTCAGTGCTAAAAGTAAAGTATTTGAATTATGTTTTACCGTTCATCTGTTTTCAGACGTAGGTTGTATTCTACAATTTACGGAATTTCTCTTTATTGGACATCTCACATAGCTGACAAAATTTCATTCCTATGTTTAGGTTTTATAGTACAATACGTTGAGCATCCGTACATTAGTATATGACTTTGATTCCTTCTAAAGAAAAAGTGTATCTTAGTTTTCTTTAATTTTTGCTCAAAATTTTAGTATGTAGGTAATTACAATAGTGCTTCCAGGAAATTGCATTTAAATTTTTTGCATCATTTCAAAATGCTGTATCATTCAATGGCATTTGATGTGTTTTGGCTTGATGTATTAAAGCTGGGCTCGAACCCGGGCAGCCAGTCAATATGTTCTTTCCCTGAGTGAAATATTGCTATAATTTCATTAAAGTGACATAATATTTCAGGATAATTTCTTGTACATTGGACTAAGCGTTCCTCTCTCATGGATAAGTTTACCTAAGTAAAGAACTCAAAAATAGAAACGGTTCTTACGTTAAAATTCTGAATGAAATATTTCTTTTATGGTTTATGACTTTTGTTTGAAATATTGCTATAATTTCATTAAAGTGACGTAATATTTCAGGATAATTTCTTGTACATTGGACTAAGCGTTCCTCTCTCATGGATAAGTTTACCTAAGTAAAGAACTTAAAAATAGAAACGGTTCTTACGTTAAAATTCTGAATGAAATATTTCTTTTATGGTTTATGACTTTTGTTTGAAATATTGCTATAATTTCATTAAAGTGACGTAATATTTCAGGATAATTTCTTGTACATTGGACTAAGCGTTCCTCTCTCATGGATAAGTTTACCTAAGTAAAGAACTCAAAAATAGAAACGGTTCTTACGTTAAAATTCTGAATGAAATATTTCTTTTATGGTTTATGACTTTTGTTTGAAATATTGCTATAATTTCATTAAAGTGACGTAATATTTCAGGATAATTTCTTGTATATTGGACTAAGCGTTCCTCTCTCATGGATAAGTTTACCTAAGTAAAGAACTTAAAAATAGAAACGGTTCTTACGTTAAAATTCTGAATGAAATATTTCTTTTATGGTTTATGACTTTTGTTTGAAATATTGCTATAATTTCATTAAAGTGACGTAATATTTCAGGATAATTTCTTGTACATTGGACTAAGCGTTCCTCTCTCATGGATAAGTTTACCTAAGTAAAGAACTCAAAAATAGAAACGGTTCTTACGTTAAAATTCTGAATGAAATATTTCTTTTATGGTTTATGACTTTTGTTTGAAATATTGCTATAATTTCATTAAAGTGACGTAATATTTCAGGATAATTTCTTGTACATTGGACTAAGCGTTCCTCTCTCATGGATAAGTTTACCTAAGTAAAGAACTTAAAAATAGAAACGGTTCTTACGTTAAAATTCTGAATGAAATATTTCTTTTATGGTTTATGACTTTTGTTTGAAATATTGCTATAATTTCATTAAAGTGACGTAATATTTCACGATAATTTCTTGTACATTGGACTAAGCGTTCCTCTCTCATGGATAAGTTTACCTAAGTAAAGAACTCAAAAATAGAAACGGTTCTTACGTTAAAATTCTGAATGAAATATTTCTTTTATGGTTTATGACTTTTGTTTCCAAGATGTTCTTCGAAATCTGTTTTTAGAATGGTGTTTTTGAGCCCTTTCTAAAAAAAAAATCTATAAAAACATATATATGTATAGCTATTTTAATGTTAATATATTGCGAGTTTGATTATTACTCTTTTTTGATCTGTTATGTCACTAATTCTGTGTGTGAATTAAGATTGTTTAATATATAACACCTGCTTCAAATCTAACAGTAATGTTTATTTAGTTTATTTGTCATTTAAAATTACCTGCTTATTGTCTTTTGGTGCCACCAGCGCTGAAATTATTTACTTTTCTCGAAGATCATTATCCCTTTTATTCTGTGTATCTGTAATAACTGTCTAATTTTTTTTCTTTCATTGTTCATGTTGTACCCATACATTAAAATCCCCCTTCGCTTACTGTGCTTCTGTCGTATTAGGAAAATAATTTGCTTTTCTATCGACTTTAGTCGTGATTTTAGTAACAATATAGCACATTGCTGGAATTTAAAACAAAGAAGGCTACTTTTGAAGTTATATATATTAAGAAAGAATATTAGATATTTCTGTGTGTGTATAATTATTCTTTAATTTTAAAGTAGTTAAAATCTAATGATTCCTTCCCCCCCCCTTGGCCTCTTCTAGTGTAATTTGTCATCATTTTTGTGCACTCTTGGATTGCAGAACATGATATCATGAAAGAAAAAGAACGAAGATGAAAAGAATGGAGAAATAGTGCAGAGCAAAAAGACATCTGTGGCTGGTAATTCTTGTTTTATATTAACTTTATTTCCACTAGAAATGCTTGAATGTTATAATTTGTACACTGCATTTCTTCTGCGAGTTTTTCTTTCCCTCTGATACATGCGATGTTATGGCTAAATCCATGCAGTCGTTTGGATGTTTGCTTGTTATCCTGTATCTGAACATTGATTTTTAACAAGTTCGTTGTTGAAAATCCTCTTTCACATTTTTTAGTAAATCGAAAGCAGAAATTTATCATTCTAAAAGTTTAACAGGTCATGATTTTTCTGATCTAGGACTATTCAAATGGCATTTTGTGATATTCTTGATCTTAATTAGGATGAAAATCAGTTACTTCCATTTCTAGATCATTAGCATTGTTATTTAACATATTTGCAATCTTTTACCATTTTTCTTAAATACTAGTATTATGTAATGGGTTTGAAGTGAATGAAGTAGTTGGCCTAATTTTAAATACACTCAAAACATCTAATTTAGAAACTAACTTAAGCTCGATGAGATTTTTCGAAATGTTTGTTTCAGTTTTCTTATATTTCACGCTTTAGTTCTCGAGATTTTCAAAGTGGCAAAACGTACATTACATTATGGTAAAAATGTATATTCCTTATATTTGTGTATTATTTTCACAAAATTAATTTGATTTAAAATGAATTTATAATACCTTTAATTCAAAGACTTTAGTTCTCTCCACCCCCTCAAGTTTAAGATTTAGTTATTATGTCTGTAAGAATGGCTAAATCATAGAACAAGGTATGTTCAATAATTTCTTCATAAGTTTCGTTTCTGGATTTTTAAATTTCTTCTATGAAACTTTTGTAACAAAAGTTGGGATGGAACCTAGGCAGCCAGACAGAATGTCCCTTCTCTGAGTGAAAATTTCTATCATTTGATTGAAAGTGACTTTACAATATTTCAGAATAAACCCTCTTAACACTAATAAATGTATATAGACTTTTTTTTAATGTCTATGTAATGCGTGTTTTGTTCTTACAATATTTTGAGCTATTATATTACTAATCCTGTATATGAATTAAGACAGTTTAATGTAGAATACCTGCTTCAGTGCTAAAAGTAAAGTATTTGAATTATGTTTTACCCTTCATCTGTTTTCAGACGTAGGTTGTATTCTACAATTTACGGAATTTCTCTTTATTGGACATCTCACATAGCTGACAAAATTTCATTCCTATGTTTAGGTTTTATAGTACAATACGTTGAGCATCCGTACATTAGAATATGACTTTGATTCCTTCTAAAGAAAAAGTGTATCTTAGTTTTCTTTAATTTTTGCTCAAAATTTTAGTATGTAGGTAATTACAATAGTGCTTCCAGGAAATTGCATTTAAATTTTTTGCATCATTTCAAAATGCTGTATCATTCAATGGCATTTGATGTGTTTTGGCTTGATGTATTAAAGCTGGGCTCGAACCCGGGCAGCCAGTCAATATGTTCTTTCCCTGAGTGAAATATTGCTATAATTTCATTAAAGTGACGTAATATTTCAGGATAATTTCTTGTACATTGGACTAAGCATTCCTCTCTCATGGATAAGTTTACCTAAGTAAAGAACTCAAAAATAGAAACGGTTCTTACGTTAAAATTCTGAATGAAATATTTCTTTTATGTTTTATGACTTTTGTTTGAAATATTGCTATAATTTCATTAAAGTGACGTAATATTTCAGGATAATTTCTTGTACATTGGACTAAGCGTTCCTCTCTCATGGATAAGTTTACCTAAGTAAAGAACTTAAAAATAGAAATGGTTCTTACGTTAAAATTCTGAATGAAATATTTCTTTTATGGTTTATGACTTTTGTTTCCAAGATGTTCTTCGAAATCTGTTTTTAGAATGGTGTTTTTGAGCCCTTTCTAAAAAAAAAAATTATAAAAATATATATATGTATAGCTATTTTAATGTTAATATATTGCGAGTTTGATTATTACTCTTTTTTGATCTGTTATGTCACTAATTCTGTGTGTGAATTAAGATTGTTTAATATATAACACCTGCTTCAAAGCTAACAGTAAAGTTTATTTTGTTTATTTGTCATTTAAAATTACTTGCTTATTGTCTTTTGGTGCCATCTTTTTACCAGCGCTGAAATTATTTACTCTTCTCGAAGATCATTATCCCTTTTATTCTGTGTATCTGTAATAACTGTCTAATTTTTTTTCTTTCATTGTTCATGTTGTACCCATACATTAAAATCCCCCTTCGCTTACTGTGCTTCTGTCGTATTAGGAAAATAATTTGCTTTTCTATCGACTTTAGTCGTGATTTTAGTAAAAATGTAGCACATTGCTGGAATTTAAAACAAAGAAGGCTACTTTTGAAGTTATATATATTAAGAAAGAATATTAGATATTTCTGTGTGTGTATAATTATTCTTTAATTTTAAAGTAGTTAAAATCTAATGATTCCTTCCCCCCCCTTGGCCTCTTCTAGTGTAATTTGTCATCATTTTTGTGCACTCTTGGATTGCAGAACATGATATCATGAAAGAAAAAGAACGAAGATGAAAAGAATGGAGAAATAGTGCAGAGCAAAAAGACATCTGTGGCTGGTAATTCTTGTTTTATATTAACTTTATTTCCACTAGAAATGCTTGAATGTTATAATTTGTACACTGCATTTCTTCTGCGAGTTTTTCTTTCCCTCTGATACATGCGATGTTATGGCTAAATCCATGCAGTCGTTTGGATGTTTGTTTGTTATCCTGTATCTGAACATTGATTTTTAACAAGTTCGTTGTTGAAAATCCTCTTTCACATTTTTTAGTAAATCGAAAGCAGAAATTTATCATTCTAAAAGTTTAACAGGTCATGATTTTTCTGATCTAGGACTATTCAAATGGCATTTTGTGATATTCTTGATCTTAATTAGGATGAAAATCAGTTACTTCCATTTCTAGATCAGTAGCATTGTTATTTAACATATTTGCAATCTTTTACCATTTTTCTTAAATACTAGTATTATGTAATGGGTTTGAAGTGAATGAAGTAGTTGGCCTAATTTTAAATACACTCAAAACATCTAATTTAGAAACTAACTTAAGCTCGATGAGATTTTCGAAATGTTTGTTTCAGTTTTCTTATATTTCACGCTTTAGTTCTCGAGATTTTCAAAGTGGCAAAACGTATATTACATTATGGTAAAAATGTATATTCCTTATATTTGTGTATTATTTTCACAAAATTAATTTGATTTAAAATGAATTTATAATACCTTTAATTCAAAGACTTTAGTTCTCTCCACCCCCTCAAGTTTAAGATTTAGTTATTATGTCTGTAAGAATGGCTAAATCATAGAACAAGGTATGTTCAATAATTTTTTCATAAGTTTCGTTTCTGGATTTTTAAATTTCTTCTATGAAACTTTTGTAACAAATTTGGGATGGAACCTAGTAAGCCAGACAGAATGTCCCTTCTCTGAGTGAAAATTTCTATCATTTCATTGAAAGTGACTTTACAATATTTCAGAATAAACCCTCTTAACACTAATAAATGTATACAGGCTTTTTTTTAATGTTTATGTAATGCGTGTTTTGTTCTTACAATATTTTGAGCTATTATATTACTAATCCTGTATATGAATTAAGACAGTTTAATGTAGAATACCTGCTTCAGTGCTAAAAGTAAAGTATTTGATTTATGTTTTACCCTTCATCTGTTTTCAGACGTAGGTTGTATTCTACAATTTACGGAATTTCTCTTTATTGGACATCTCACATAGCTGACAAAATTTCATTCCTATGTTTAGGTTTTATAGTACAATACGTTTAGCATCCGTACATTAGTATATGACTTTGATTCCTTCTAAAGAAAAAGTGTATCTTAGTTTTCTTTAATTTTTGCTCAAAATTTTAGTATGTAGGTAATTACAATAGTGCTTCCAGGAAATTGCATTTAAATTTTATGCATCATTTCAAAATGCTGTATCATTCAATGGCATTTGATGTGTTTTGGCTTGATGTATTAAAGCTGGGCTCGAACCCGGGCAGCCAGTCAATATGTTCTTTCCCTGAGTGAAATATTGCTATAATTTCATTAAAGTGACGTAATATTTCAGGATAATTTCTTGTACATTGGACTAAGCGTTCCTCTCTCATGGTTAAGTTTACCTAAGTAAAGAACTCAAAAATAGAAACGGTTCTTACGTTAAAATTCTGAATGAAATATTTCTTTTATGGTTTATGACTTTTGTTTGAAATATTGCTATAATTTCATTAAAGTGACGTAATATTTCAGGATAATTTCTTGTACATTGGACTAAGCGTTCCTCTCTCATGGATAAGTTTACCTAAGTAAAGAACTTAAAAATAGAAACGGTTCTTACGTTAAAATTCTGAATGAAATATTTGTTTTATGGTTTATGACTTTTGTTTGAAATATTGCTATAATTTCATTAAAGTGACGTAATATTTCAGGATAATTTCTTGTACATTGGACTAAGCGTTCCTCTCTCATGGATAAGTTTACCTAAGTAAAGAACTCAAAAATAGAAACGGTTCTTACGTTAAAATTCTGAATGAAATATTTCTTTTATGGTTTATGACTTTTGTTTGAAATATTGCTATAATTTCATTAAAGTGACGTAATATTTCAGGATAATTTCTTGTACATTGGGCTAAGCGTTCCTCTCTCATGGATAAGTTTACCTAAGTAAAGAACTTAAAAATAGAAACGGTTCTTACTTTAAAATTCTGAATGAAATATTTCTTTTATGGTTTATGACTTTTGTTTCCAAGATGTTCTTCGAAATCTGTTTTTAGAATGGTGTTTTTGAGCCCTTTCTAAAAAAAAATCTATAAAAATATATATATGTATAGCTATTTTAATGTTAATATATTGCGAGTTTGATTATTACTCTTTTTTGATCTGTTATGTCACTAATTCTGTGTGTGAATTAAGATTGTTTAATATATAACACCTGCTTCAAAGCTAACAGTAAAGTTTATTTTGTTTATTTGTCATTTAAAATTACCTGCTTATTGTCTTTTGGTGCCACCAGCGCTGAAATTATTTACTTTTCTCGAAGATCATTATCCCTTTTATTCTGTGTATCTGTAATAACTGTCTAATTTTTTTTCTTTCATTGTTCATGTTGTACCCATACATTAAAATCCCCCTTCGCTTACTGTGCTTCTGTCGTATTAGGAAAATAATTTGCTTTTCTATCGACTTTAGTCGTGATTTTAGTAACAATATAGCACATTGCTGGAATTTAAAACAAAGAAGGCTACTTTTGAAGTTATATATATTAAGAAAGAATATTAGATATTTCTGTGTGTGTATAATTATTCTTTAATTTTAAAGTAGTTAAAATCTAATGATTCCTTCCCCCCCCCCTTGGCCTCTTCTAGTGTAATTTGTCATCATTTTTGTGCACTCTTGGATTGCAGAACATGATATCATGAAAGAAAAAGAACGAAGATGAAAAGAATGGAGAAATAGTGCAGAGCAAAAAGACATCTGTGGCTGGTAATTCTTGTTTTATATTAACTTTATTTCCACTAGAAATGCTTGAATGTTATAATTTGTACACTGCATTTCTTCTGCGAGTTTTTCTTTCCCTCTGATACATGCGATGTTATGGCTAAATCCATGCAGTCGTTTGGATGTTTTTTTGTTATCCTGTATCTGAACATTGATTTTTAACAAGTTCGTTGTTGAAAATCCTCTTTCACATTTTTTAGTAAATCGAAAGCAGAAATTTATCATTCTAAAAGTTTAACAGGTCATGATTTTTCTGATCTAGGACTATTCAAATGGCATTTTGTGATATTCTTGATCTTAATTAGGATGAAAATCAGTTACTTCCATTTCTAGATCATTAGCATTGTTATTTAACATATTTGCAATCTTTTACCATTTTTCTTAAATACTAGTATTATGTAATGGGTTTGAAGTGAATGAAGTAGTTGGCCTAATTTTAAATACACTCAAAACATCTAATTTAGAAACTAACTTAAGCTCGATGAGATTTTTCGAAATGTTTGTTTCAGTTTTCTTATATTTCACGCTTTAGTTCTCGAGATTTTCAAAGTGGCAAAACGTACATTACATTATGGTAAAAATGTATATTCCTTATATTTGTGTATTATTTTCACAAAATTAATTTGATTTAAAATGAATTTATAATACCTTTAATTCAAAGACTTTAGTTCTCTCCACCCCCTCAAGTTTAAGATTTAGTTATTATGTCTGTAAGAATGGCTAAATCATAGAACAAGGTATGTTCAATAATTTCTTCATAAGTTTCGTTTCTGGATTTTTAAATTTCTTCTATGAAACTTTTGTAACAAAAGTTGGGATGGAACCTAGGCAGCCAGACAGAATGTCCCTTCTCTGAGTGAAAATTTCTATCATTTCATTGAAAGTGACTTTACAATATTTCAGAATAAACCCTCTTAACACTAATAAATGTATACAGGCTTTTTTTTAATGTTTATGTAATGCGTGTTTTGTTCTTACAATATTTTGAGCTATTATATTACTAATCCTGTATATGAATTAAGACAGTTTAATGTAGAATACCTGCTTCAGTGCTAAAAGTAAAGTATTTGATTTATGTTTTACCCTTCATCTGTTTTCAGACGTAGGTTGTATTCTACAATTTACGGAATTTCTCTTTATTGGACATCTCACATAGCTGACAAAATTTCATTCCTATGTTTAGGTTTTATAGTACAATACGTTTAGCATCCGTACATTAGTATATGACTTTGATTCCTTCTAAAGAAAAAGTGTATCTTAGTTTTCTTTAATTTTTGCTCAAAATTTTAGTATGTAGGTAATTACAATAGTGCTTCCAGGAAATTGCATTTAAATTTTATGCATCATTTCAAAATGCTGTATCATTCAATGGCATTTGATGTGTTTTGGCTTGATGTATTAAAGCTGGGCTCGAACCCGGGCAGCCAGTCAATATGTTCTTTCCCTGAGTGAAATATTGCTATAATTTCATTAAAGTGACGTAATATTTCAGGATAATTTCTTGTACATTGGACTAAGCGTTCCTCTCTCATGGTTAAGTTTACCTAAGTAAAGAACTCAAAAATAGAAACGGTTCTTACGTTAAAATTCTGAATGAAATATTTCTTTTATGGTTTATGACTTTTGTTTGAAATATTGCTATAATTTCATTAAAGTGACGTAATATTTCAGGATAATTTCTTGTACATTGGACTAAGCGTTCCTCTCTCATGGATAAGTTTACCTAAGTAAAGAACTTAAAAATAGAAACGGTTCTTACGTTAAAATTCTGAATGAAATATTTGTTTTATGGTTTATGACTTTTGTTTGAAATATTGCTATAATTTCATTAAAGTGACGTAATATTTCAGGATAATTTCTTGTACATTGGACTAAGCGTTCCTCTCTCATGGATAAGTTTACCTAAGTAAAGAACTCAAAAATAGAAACGGTTCTTACGTTAAAATTCTGAATGAAATATTTCTTTTATGGTTTATGACTTTTGTTTGAAATATTGCTATAATTTCATTAAAGTGACGTAATATTTCAGGATAATTTCTTGTACATTGGGCTAAGCGTTCCTCTCTCATGGATAAGTTTACCTAAGTAAAGAACTTAAAAATAGAAACGGTTCTTACTTTAAAATTCTGAATGAAATATTTCTTTTATGGTTTATGACTTTTGTTTCCAAGATGTTCTTCGAAATCTGTTTTTAGAATGGTGTTTTTGAGCCCTTTCTAAAAAAAAATCTATAAAAATATATATATGTATAGCTATTTTAATGTTAATATATTGCGAGTTTGATTATTACTCTTTTTTGATCTGTTATGTCACTAATTCTGTGTGTGAATTAAGATTGTTTAATATATAACACCTGCTTCAAAGCTAACAGTAAAGTTTATTTTGTTTATTTGTCATTTAAAATTACCTGCTTATTGTCTTTTGGTGCCACCAGCGCTGAAATTATTTACTTTTCTCGAAGATCATTATCCCTTTTATTCTGTGTATCTGTAATAACTGTCTAATTTTTTTTCTTTCATTGTTCATGTTGTACCCATACATTAAAATCCCCCTTCGCTTACTGTGCTTCTGTCGTATTAGGAAAATAATTTGCTTTTCTATCGACTTTAGTCGTGATTTTAGTAACAATATAGCACATTGCTGGAATTTAAAACAAAGAAGGCTACTTTTGAAGTTATATATATTAAGAAAGAATATTAGATATTTCTGTGTGTGTATAATTATTCTTTAATTTTAAAGTAGTTAAAATCTAATGATTCCTTCCCCCCCCCCTTGGCCTCTTCTAGTGTAATTTGTCATCATTTTTGTGCACTCTTGGATTGCAGAACATGATATCATGAAAGAAAAAGAACGAAGATGAAAAGAATGGAGAAATAGTGCAGAGCAAAAAGACATCTGTGGCTGGTAATTCTTGTTTTATATTAACTTTATTTCCACTAGAAATGCTTGAATGTTATAATTTGTACACTGCATTTCTTCTGCGAGTTTTTCTTTCCCTCTGATACATGCGATGTTATGGCTAAATCCATGCAGTCGTTTGGATGTTTTTTTGTTATCCTGTATCTGAACATTGATTTTTAACAAGTTCGTTGTTGAAAATCCTCTTTCACATTTTTTAGTAAATCGAAAGCAGAAATTTATCATTCTAAAAGTTTAACAGGTCATGATTTTTCTGATCTAGGACTATTCAAATGGCATTTTGTGATATTCTTGATCTTAATTAGGATGAAAATCAGTTACTTCCATTTCTAGATCATTAGCATTGTTATTTAACATATTTGCAATCTTTTACCATTTTTCTTAAATACTAGTATTATGTAATGGGTTTGAAGTGAATGAAGTAGTTGGCCTAATTTTAAATACACTCAAAACATCTAATTTAGAAACTAACTTAAGCTCGATGAGATTTTTCGAAATGTTTGTTTCAGTTTTCTTATATTTCACGCTTTAGTTCTCGAGATTTTCAAAGTGGCAAAACGTACATTACATTATGGTAAAAATGTATATTCCTTATATTTGTGTATTATTTTCACAAAATTAATTTGATTTAAAATGAATTTATAATACCTTTAATTCAAAGACTTTAGTTCTCTCCACCCCCTCAAGTTTAAGATTTAGTTATTATGTCTGTAAGAATGGCTAAATCATAGAACAAGGTATGTTCAATAATTTCTTCATAAGTTTCGTTTCTGGATTTTTAAATTTCTTCTATGAAACTTTTGTAACAAAAGTTGGGATGGAACCTAGGCAGCCAGACAGAATGTCCCTTCTCTGAGTGAAAATTTCTATCATTTGATTGAAAGTGACTTTACAATATTTCAGAATAAACCCTCTTAACACTAATAAATGTATATAGACTTTTTTTTAATGTCTATGTAATGCGTGTTTTGTTCTTACAATATTTTGAGCTATTATATTACTAATCCTGTATATGAATTAAGACAGTTTAATGTAGAATACCTGCTTCAGTGCTAAAAGTAAAGTATTTGAATTATGTTTTACCGTTCATCTGTTTTCAGACGTAGGTTGTATTCTACAATTTACGGAATTTCTCTTTATTGGACATCTCACATAGCTGAGAAAATTTCATTCCTATGTTTAGGTTTTATAGTACAATACGTTTAGCATCCGTACATTAGTATATGACTTTGATTCCTTCTAAAGAAAAAGTGTATCTTAGTTTTCTTTAATTTTTGCTCAAAATTTTAGTATGTAGGTAATTACAATAGTGCTTCCAGGAAATTGCATTTAAATTTTTTGCATCATTTCAAAATGCTGTATCATTCAATGGCATTTGATGTGTTTTGGCTTGATGTATTAAAGCTGGGCTCGAACCCGGGCAGCCAGTCAATATGTTCTTTCCCTGAGTGAAATATTGCTATAATTTCATTAAAGTGACGTAATATTTCAGGATAATTTCTTGTACATTGGACTAAGCATTCCTCTCTCATGGATAAGTTTACCTAAGTAAAGAACTCAAAAATAGAAACGGTTCTTACGTTAAAATTCTGAATGAAATATTTCTTTTATGGTTTATGACTTTTGTTTGAAATATTGCTATAATTTCATTAAAGTGACGTAATATTTCAGGATAATTTCTTGTACATTGGACTAAGCGTTCCTCTCTCATGGATAAGTTTACCTAAGTAAAGAACTTAAAAATAGAAATGGTTCTTACGTTAAAATTCTGAATGAAATATTTCTTTTATGGTTTATGACTTTTGTTTCCAAGATGTTCTTCGAAATCTGTTTTTAGAATGGTGTTTTTGAGCCCTTTCTAAAAAAAAAAAATTATAAAAATATATATATGTATAGCTATTTTAATGTTAATATATTGCGAGTTTGATTATTACTCTTTTTTGATCTGTTATGTCACTAATTCTGTGTGTGAATTAAGATTGTTTAATATATAACACCTGCTTCAAAGCTAACAGTAAAGTTTATTTTGTTTATTTGTCATTTAAAATTACTTGCTTATTGTCTTTTGGTGCCATCTTTTTACCAGCGCTGAAATTATTTACTCTTCTCGAAGATCATTATCCCTTTTATTCTGTGTATCTGTAATAACTGTCTAATTTTTTTTCTTTCATTGTTCATGTTGTACCCATACATTAAAATCCCCCTTCGCTTACTGTGCTTCTGTCGTATTAGGAAAATAATTTGCTTTTCTATCGACTTTAGTCGTGATTTTAGTAAAAATGTAGCACATTGCTGGAATTTAAAACAAAGAAGGCTACTTTTGAAGTTATATATATTAAGAAAGAATATTAGATATTTCTGTGTGTGTATAATTATTCTTTAATTTTAAAGTAGTTAAAATCTAATGATTCCTTCCCCCCCCCTTGGCCTCTTCTAGTGTAATTTGTCATCATTTTTGTGCACTCTTGGATTGCAGAACATGATATCATGAAAGAAAAAGAACGAAGATGAAAAGAATGGAGAAATAGTGCAGAGCAAAAAGACATCTGTGGCTGGTAATTCTTGTTTTATATTAACTTTATTTCCACTAGAAATGCTTGAATGTTATAATTTGTACACTGCATTTCTTCTGCGAGTTTTTCTTTCCCTCTGATACATGCGATGTTATGGCTAAATCCATGCAGTCGTTTGGATGTTTGTTTGTTATCCTGTATCTGAACATTGATTTTTAACAAGTTCGTTGTTGAAAATCCTCTTTCACATTTTTTAGTAAATCGAAAGCAGAAATTTATCATTCTAAAAGTTTAACAGGTCATGATTTTTCTGATCTAGGACTATTCAAATGGCATTTTGTGATATTCTTGATCTTAATTAGGATGAAAATCAGTTACTTCCATTTCTAGATCAGTAGCATTGTTATTTAACATATTTGCAATCTTTTACCATTTTTCTTAAATACTAGTATTATGTAATGGGTTTGAAGTGAATGAAGTAGTTGGCCTAATTTTAAATACACTCAAAACATCTAATTTAGAAACTAACTTAAGCTCGATGAGATTTTCGAAATGTTTGTTTCAGTTTTCTTATATTTCACGCTTTAGTTCTCGAGATTTTCAAAGTGGCAAAACGTATATTACATTATGGTAAAAATGTATATTCCTTATATTTGTGTATTATTTTCACAAAATTAATTTGATTTAAAATGAATTTATAATACCTTTAATTCAAAGACTTTAGTTCTCTCCACCCCCTCAAGTTTAAGATTTAGTTATTATGTCTGTAAGAATGGCTAAATCATAGAACAAGGTATGTTCAATAATTTCTTCATAAGTTTCGTTTCTGGATTTTTAAATTTCTTCTATGAAACTTTTGTAACAAAAGTTGGGATGGAACCTAGTAAGCCAGACAGAATGTCCCTTCTCTGAGTGAAAATTTCTATCATTTCATTGAAAGTGACTTTACAATATTTCAGAATAAACCCTCTTAACACTAATAAATGTATATAGACTTTTTTTTAATGTTTATGTAATGCGTGTTTTGTTCTTACAATATTTTGAGCTATTATATTACTAATCCTGTATATGAATTAAGACAGTTTAATGTAGAATACCTGCTTCAGTGCTAAAAGTAAAGTATTTGATTTATGTTTTACCCTTCATCTGTTTTCAGACGTAGGTTGTATTCTACAATTTACGGAATTTCTCTTTATTGGACATCTCACATAGCTGACAAAATTTCATTCCTATGTTTAGGTTTTATAGTACAATACGTTTAGCATCCGTACATTAGTATATGACTTTGATTCCTTCTAAAGAAAAAGTGTATCTTAGTTTTCTTTAATTTTTGCTCAAAATTTTAGTATGTAGGTAATTACAATAGTGCTTCCAGGAAATTGCATTTAAATTTTATGCATCATTTCAAAATGCTGTATCATTCAATGGCATTTGATGTGTTTTGGCTTGATGTATTAAAGCTGGGCTCGAACCCGGGCAGCCAGTCAATATGTTCTTTCCCTGAGTGAAATATTGCTATAATTTCATTAAAGTGACGTAATATTTCAGGATAATTTCTTGTACATTGGACTAAGCGTTCCTCTCTCATGGTTAAGTTTACCTAAGTAAAGAACTCAAAAATAGAAACGGTTCTTACGTTAAAATTCTGAATGAAATATTTCTTTTATGGTTTATGACTTTTGTTTGAAATATTGCTATAATTTCATTAAAGTGACGTAATATTTCAGGATAATTTCTTGTACATTGGACTAAGCGTTCCTCTCTCATGGATAAGTTTACCTAAGTAAAGAACTTAAAAATAGAAACGGTTCTTACGTTAAAATTCTGAATGAAATATTTGTTTTATGGTTTATGACTTTTGTTTGAAATATTGCTATAATTTCATTAAAGTGACGTAATATTTCAGGATAATTTCTTGTACATTGGACTAAGCGTTCCTCTCTCATGGATAAGTTTACCTAAGTAAAGAACTCAAAAATAGAAACGGTTCTTACGTTAAAATTCTGAATGAAATATTTGTTTTATGGTTTATGACTTTTGTTTGAAATATTGCTATAATTTCATTAAAGTGACGTAATATTTCAGGATAATTTCTTGTACATTGGGCTAAGCGTTCCTCTCTCATGGATAAGTTTACCTAAGTAAAGAACTTAAAAATAGAAACGGTTCTTACTTTAAAATTCTGAATGAAATATTTCTTTTATGGTTTATGACTTTTGTTTCCAAGATGTTCTTCGAAATCTGTTTTTAGAATGGTGTTTTTGAGCCCTTTCTAAAAAAAAATCTATAAAAATATATATATGTATAGCTATTTTAATGTTAATATATTGCGAGTTTGATTATTACTCTTTTTTGATCTGTTATGTCACTAATTCTGTGTGTGAATTAAGATTGTTTAATATATAACACCTGCTTCAAAGCTAACAGTAAAGTTTATTTTGTTTATTTGTCATTTAAAATTACCTGCTTATTGTCTTTTGGTGCCACCAGCGCTGAAATTATTTACTCTTCTCGAAGATCATTATCCCTTTTATTCTGTGTATCTGTAATAACTGTCTAATTTTTTTTTCTTTCATTGTTCATGTTGTACCCATACATTAAAATCCCCCTTCGCTTACTGTGCTTCTGTCGTATTAGGAAAATAATTTGCTTTTCTATCGACTTTAGTCGTGATTTTAGTAACAATGTAGCACATTGCTGGAATTTAAAACAAAGAAGGCTACTTTTGAAGTTATATATATTAAGAAAGAATATTAGATATTTCTGTGTGTGTATAATTATTCTTTAATTTTAAAGTAGTTAAAATCTAATGATTCCTTCCCCCCCCTTGGCCTCTTCTAGTGTAATTTGTCATCATTTTTGTGCACTCTTGGATTGCAGAACATGATATCATGAAAGAAAAAGAACGAAGATGAAAAGAATGGAGAAATAGTGCAGAGCAAAAAGACATCTGTGGCTGGTAATTCTTGTTTTATATTAACTTTATTTCCACTAGAAATGCTTGAATGTTATAATTTGTACACTGCATTTCTTCTGCGAGTTTTTCTTTCCCTCTGATACATGCGATGTTATGGCTAAATCCATGCAGTCGTTTGGATGTTTGTTTGTTATCCTGTATCTGAACATTGATTTTTAACAAGTTCGTTGTTGAAAATCCTCTTTCACATTTTTTAGTAAATCGAAAGCAGAAATTTATCATTCTAAAAGTTTAACAGGTCATGATTTTTCTGATCTAGGACTATTCAAATGGCATTTTGTGATATTCTTGATCTTAATTAGGATGAAAATCAGTTACTTCCATTTCTAGATCAGTAGCATTGTTATTTAACATATTTGCAATCTTTTACCATTTTTCTAAAATACTAGTATTATGTAATGGGTTTGAAGTGAATGAAGTAGTTGGCCTAATTTTAAATACACTCAAAACATCTAATTTAGAAACTAACTTAAGCTCGATGAGATTTTTCGAAATGTTTGTTTCAGTTTTCTTATATTTCACGCTTTAGTTCTCGAGATTTTCAAAGTGGCAAAACGTACATTACATTATGGTAAAAATGTATATTCCTTATATTTGTGTATTATTTTCACAAAATTAATTTGATTTAAAATGAATTTATAATACCTTTAATTCAAAGACTTTAGTTCTCTCCACCCCCTCAAGTTTAAGATTTAGTTATTATGTCTGTAAGAATGGCTAAATCATAGAACAAGGTATGTTCAATAATTTCGTCATAAGTTTCGTTTCTGGATTTTTAAATTTCTTCTATGAAACTTTTGTAACAAAAGTTGGGATGGAACCTAGGCAGCCAGACAGAATGTCCCTTCTCTGAGTGAAAATTTCTATCATTTGATTGAAAGTGACTTTACAATATTTCAGAATAAACCCTCTTAACACTAATAAATGTATATAGACTTTTTTTTAATGTCTATGTAATGCGTGTTTTGTTCTTACAATATTTTGAGCTATTATATTACTAATCCTGTATATGAATTAAGACAGTTTAATGTAGAATACCTGCTTCAGTGCTAAAAGTAAAGTATTTGATTTATGTTTTACTCTTCATCTGTTTTCAGACGTAGGTTGTATTCTACAATTTACGGAATTTCTCTTTATTGGACATCTCACATAGCTGAGAAAATTTCATTCCTATGTTTAGGTTTTATAGTACAATACGTTTAGCATCCGTACATTAGTATATGACTTTGATTCCTTCTAAAGAAAAAGTGTATCTTAGTTTTCTTTAATTTTTGCTCAAAATTTTAGTATGTAGGTAATTACAATAGTGCTTCCAGGAAATTGCATTTAAATTTTTTGCATCATTTCAAAATGCTGTATCATTCAATGGCATTTGATGTGTTTTGGCTTGATGTATTAAAGCTGGGCTCGAACCCGGGCAGCCAGTCAATATGTTCTTTCCCTGAGTGAAATATTGCTATAATTTCATTAAAGTGACGTAATATTTCAGGATAATTTCTTGTACATTGGACTAAGCATTCCTCTCTCATGGATAAGTTTACCTAAGTAAAGAACTCAAAAATAGAAACGGTTCTTACGTTAAAATTCTGAATGAAATATTTCTTTTATGGTTTATGACTTTTGTTTGAAATATTGCTATAATTTCATTAAAGTGACGTAATATTTCAGGATAATTTCTTGTACATTGGACTAAGCGTTCCTCTCTCATGGATAAGTTTACCTAAGTAAAGAACTTAAAAATAGAAACGGTTCTTACGTTAAAATTCTGAATGAAATATTTGTTTTATGGTTTATGACTTTTGTTTGAAATATTGCTATAATTTCATTAAAGTGACGTAATATTTCAGGATAATTTCTTGTACATTGGACTAAGCGTTCCTCTCTCATGGATAAGTTTACCTAAGTAAAGAACTCAAAAATAGAAACGGTTCTTACGTTAAAATTCTGAATGAAATATTTCTTTTATGGTTTATGACTTTTGTTTGAAATATTGCTATAATTTCATTAAAGTGACGTAATATTTCAGGATAATTTCTTGTACATTGGGCTAAGCGTTCCTCTCTCATGGATAAGTTTACCTAAGTAAAGATCTTAAAAATAGAAACGGTTCTTACGTTAAAATTCTGAATGAAATATTTCTTTTATGGTTTATGACTTTTGTTTCCAAGATGTTCTTCGAAATCTGTTTTTAGAATGGTGTTTTTGAGCCCTTTCTAAAAAAAAATCTATAAAAATATATATATGTATAGCTATTTTAATGTTAATATATTGCGAGTTTGATTATTACACTTTTTTGATCTGTTATGTCACTAATTCTGTGTGTGAATTAAGATTGTTTAATATATAACACCTGCTTCAAAGCTAACAGTAAAGTTTATTTTGTTTATTTGTCATTTAAAATTACCTGCTTATTGTCTTTTGGTGCCACCAGCGCTGAAATTATTTACTCTTCTCGAAGATCATTATCCCTTTTATTCTGTGTATCTGTAATAACTGTCTAATTTTTTTTCTTTCATTGTTCATGTTGTACCCATACATTAAAATCCCCCTTCGCTTACTGTGCTTCTGTCGTATTAGGAAAATAATTTGCTTTTCTATCGACTTTAGTCGTGATTTTAGTAACAATGTAGCACATTGCTGGAATTTAAAACAAAGAAGGCTACTTTTGAAGTTATATATATTAAGAAAGAATATTAGATATTTCTGTGTGTGTATAATTATTCTTTAATTTTAAAGTAGTTAAAATCTAATGATTCCTTCCCCCCCCCCTTGGCCTCTTCTAGTGTAATTTGTCATCATTTTTGTGCACTCTTGGATTGCAGAACATGATATCATGAAAGAAAAAGAACGAAGATGAAAAGAATGGAGAAATAGTGCAGAGCAAAAAGACATCTGTGGCTGGTAATTCTTGTTTTATATTAACTTTATTTCCACTAGAAATGCTTGAATGTTATAATTTGTACACTGCATTTCTTCTGCGAGTTTTTCTTTCCCTCTGATACATGCGATGTTATGGCTAAATCCATGCAGTCGTTTGGATGTTTGTTTGTTATCCTGTATCTGAACATTGATTTTTAACAAGTTCGTTGTTGAAAATCCTCTTTCACATTTTTTAGTAAATCGAAAGCAGAAATTTATCATTCTAAAAGTTTAACAGGTCATGATTTTTCTGATCTAGGACTATTCAAATGGCATTTTGTGATATTCTTGATCTTAATTAGGATGAAAATCAGTTACTTCCATTTCTAGATCAGTAGCATTGTTATTTAACATATTTGCAATCTTTTACCATTTTTCTTAAATACTAGTATTATGTAATGGGTTTGAAGTGAATGAAGTAGTTGGCCTAATTTTAAATACACTCAAAACATCTAATTTAGAAACTAACTTCAGCTCGATGAGATTTTCGAAATGTTTGTTTCAGTTTTCTTATATTTCACGCTTTAGTTCTCGAGATTTTCAAAGTGGCAAAACGTACATTACATTATGGTAAAAATGTATATTCCTTATATTTGTGTATTATTTTCACAAAATTAATTTGATTTAAAATGAATTTATAATACCTTTAATTCAAAGACTTTAGTTCTCTCCACCCCCTCAAGTTTAAGATTTAGTTATTATGTCTGTAAGAATGGCTAAATCATAGAACAAGGTATGTTCAATAATTTCTTCATAAGTTTCGTTTCTGGATTTTTAAATTTCTTCTATGAAACTTTTGTAACAAAAGTTGGGATGGAACCTAGGCAGCCAGACAGAATGTCCCTTCTCTGAGTGAAAATTTCTATCATTTGATTGAAAGTGACTTTACAATATTTCAGAATAAACCCTCTTAACACTAATAAATGTATATAGACTTTTTTTTAATGTCTATGTAATGCGTGTTTTGTTCTTACAATATTTTGAGCTATTATATTAATAATCCTGTATATGAATTAAGACAGTTTAATGTAGAATACCTGCTTCAGTGCTAAAAGTAAAGTATTTGATTTATGTTTTACTCTTCATCTGTTTTCAGACGTAGGTTGTATTCTACAATTTACGGAATTTCTCTTTATTGGACATCTCACATAGCTGACAAAATTTCATTCCTATGTTTATGTTTTATAGTACAATACGTTTAGCATCCGTACATTAGTATATGACTTTGATTCCTTCTAAAGAAAAAGTGTATCTTAGTTTTCTTTAATTTTTGCTCAAAATTTTAGTATGTAGGTAATTACAATAGTGCTTCCAGGAAATTGCATTTAAATTTTTTTCATCATTTCAAAATGCTGTATCATTCAATGGCATTTGATGTGTTTTGGCTTGATGTATTAAAGCTGGGCTCGAACCCGGGCAGCCAGGCAATATGTTCTTTCCCTGAGTGAAATATTGCTATAATTTCATTAAAGTGACATAATATTTCAGGATAATTTCTTGTACATTGGACTAAGCGTTCCTCTCTCATGGATAAGTTTACCTAAGTAAAGAACTCAAAAATAGAAACGGTTCTTACGTTAAAATTCTGAATGAAATATTTCTTTTATGGTTTATGACTTTTGTTTGAAATATTGCTATAATTTCATTAAAGTGACGTAATATTTCAGGATAATTTCTTGTACATTGGACTAAGCGTTCCTCTCTCATGGATAAGTTTACCTAAGTAAAGAACTTAAAAATAGAAACGGTTCTTACGTTAAAATTCTGAATGAAATATTTCTTTTATGGTTTATGACTTTTGTTTGAAATATTGCTATAATTTCATTAAAGTGACGTAATATTTCAGGATAATTTCTTGTACATTGGACTAAGCGTTCCTCTCTCATGGATAAGTTTACCTAAGTAAAGAACTCAAAAATAGAAACGGTTCTTACGTTAAAATTCTGAATGAAATATTTCTTTTATGGTTTATGACTTTTGTTTGAAATATTGCTATAATTTCATTAAAGTGACGTAATATTTCAGGATAATTTCTTGTACATTGGGCTAAGCGTTCCTCTCTCATGGATAAGTTTACCTAAGTAAAGAACTTAGAAATAGAAACGGTTCTTACGTTAAAATTCTGAATGAAGTATTTCTTTTATGGTTTATGACTTTTGTTTCCAAGATGTTCTTCGAAATCTGTTTTTAGAATGGTGTTTTTGAGCCCTTTCTAAAGAAAAAATCTATAAAAATATATATATGTATAGCTATTTTAATGTTAATATATTGCGAGTTTGATTATTACTCTTTTTTGATCTGTTATGTCACTAATTCTGTGTGTGAATTAAGATTGTTTAATATATAACACCTGCTTCAAAGCTAACAGTAAAGTTTATTTAGTTTATTTGTCATTTAAAATTACCTGCTTATTGTCTTTTGGTGCCACCAGCGCTGAAATTATTTACTTTTCTCGAAGATCATTATCCCTTTTATTCTGTGTATCTGTAATAACTGTCTAATTTTTTTTCTTTCATTGTTCATGTTGTACCCATACATTAAAATCCCCCTTCGCTTACTGTGCTTCTGTCGTATTAGGAAAATAATTTGCTTTTCTATCGACTTTAGTCGTGATTTTAGTAACAATGTAGCACATTGCTGGAATTTAAAACAAAGAAGGCTACTTTTGAAGTTATATATATTAAGAAAGAATATTAGATATTTCTGTGTGTGTATAATTATTCTTTAATTTTAAAGTAGTTAAAATCTAATGATTCCTTCCCCCCCCTTGGCCTCTTCTAGTGTAATTTGTCATCATTTTTGTGCACTCTTGGATTGCAGAACATGATATCATGAAAGAAAAAGAACGAAGATGAAAAGAATGGAGAAATAGTGCAGAGCAAAAAGACATCTGTGGCTGGTAATTCTTGTTTTATATTAACTTTATTTCCACTAGAAATGCTTGAATGTTATAATTTGTACACTGCATTTCTTCTGCGAGTTTTTCTTTCCCTCTGATACATGCGATGTTATGGCTAAATCCATGCAGTCGTTTGGATGTTTTTTTGTTATCCTGTATCTGAACATTGATTTTTAACAAGTTCGTTGTTGAAAATCCTCTTTCACATTTTTTAGTAAATCGAAAGCAGAAATTTATCATTCTAAAAGTTTAACAGGTCATGATTTTTCTGATCTAGGACTATTCAAATGGCATTTTGTGATATTCTTGATCTTAATTAGGATGAAAATCAGTTACTTCCATTTCTAGATCATTAGCAATTTTATTTAACATATTTGCAATCTTTTACCATTTTTCTTAAATACTAGTATTATGTAATGGGTTTGAAGTGAATGAAGTAGTTGGCCTAATTTTAAATACACTCAAAACATCTAATTTAGAAACTAACTTAAGCTCGATGAGATTTTTCGAAATGTTTGTTTCAGTTTTCTTATATTTCACGCTTTAGTTCTCGAGATTTTCAAAGTGGCAAAACGTACATTACATTATGGTAAAAATGTATATTCCTTATATTTGTGTATTATTTTCACAAAATTAATTTGATTTAAAATGAATTTATAATACCTTTAATTCAAAGACTTTAGTTCTCTCCACCCCCTCAAGTTTAAGATTTAGTTATTATGTCTGTAGGAATGGCTAAATCATAGAACAAGGTATGTTCAATAATTTCTTCATAAGTTTCGTTTCTGGATTTTTAAATTTCTTCTATGAAACTTTTGTAACAAAAGTTGGGATGGAACCTAGGCAGCCAGACAGAATGTCCCTTGTCTGAGTGAAAATTTCTATCATTTGATTGAAAGTGACTTTACAATATTTCAGAATAAACCCTCTTAACACTAATAAATGTATATAGACTTTTTTTTAATGTTTATGTAATGCGTGTTTTGTTCTTACAATATTTTGAGCTATTATATTACTAATCCTGTATATGAATTAAGACAGTTTAATGTAGAATACCTGCTTCAGTGCTAAAAGTAAAGTATTTGATTTATGTTTTACCCTTCATCTGTTTTCAGACGTAGGTTGTATTCTACAATTTACGGAATTTCTCTTTATTGGACATCTCACATAGCTGACAAAATTTCATTCCTATGTTTAGGTTTTATAGTACAATACGTTGAGCATCCGTACATTAGTATATGACTTTGATTCCTTCTAAAGAAAAAGTGTATCTTAGTTTTCTTTAATTTTTGCTCAAAATTTTAGTATGTAGGTAATTACAATAGTGCTTCCAGGAAATTGCATTTAAATTTTTTGCATCATTTCAAAATGCTGTATCATTCAATGGCATTTGATGTGTTTTGGCTTGATGTATTAAAGCTGGGCTCGAACCCGGGCAGCCAGTCAATATGTTCTTTCCCTGAGTGAAATATTGCTATAATTTCATTAAAGTGACGTAATATTTCAGGATAATTTCTTGTACATTGGACTAAGCGTTCCTCTCTCATGGATAAGTTTACCTAAGTAAAGAACTCAAAAATAGAAACGGTTCTTACGTTAAAATTCTGAATGAAATATTTCTTTTATGGTTTATGACTTTTGTTTGAAATATTGCTATAATTTTATTAAAGTGACGTAATATTTCAGGATAATTTCTTGTACATTGGACTAAGCGTTCCTCTCTCATGGATAAGTTTACCTAAGTAAAGAACTCAAAAATAGAAACGGTTCTTACGTTAAAATTCTGAATGAAATATTTCTTTTATGGTTTATGACTTTTGTTTGAAATATTGCTATAATTTCATTAAAGTGACGTAATATTTCAGGATAATTTCTTGTACATTGGACTAAGCGTTCCTCTCTCATGGATAAGTTTACCTAAGTAAAGAACTCAAAAATAGAAACGGTTCTTACGTTAAAATTCTGAATGAAATATTTCTTTTATGTTTTATGACTTTTGTTTGAAATATTGCTATAATTTCATTAAAGTGACGTAATATTTCAGGATAATTTCTTGTACATTGGGCTAAGCGTTCCTCTCTCATGGATAAGTTTACCTAAGTAAAGAACTTAAAAATAGAAACGGTTCTTACGTTAAAATTCTGAATGAAATATTTCTTTTATGGTTTATGACTTTTGTTTCCAAGATGTTCTTCGAAATCTGTTTTTAGAATGGTGTTTTTGAGCCCTTTCTAAAAAAAAATCTATAAAAATATATATATGTATAGCTATTTTAATGTTAATATATTGCGAGTTTGATTATTACTCTTTTTTGATCTGTTATGTCACTAATTCTGTGTGTGAATTAAGATTGTTTAATATATAACACCTGCTTCAAAGCTAACAGTAAAGTTTATTTTGTTTATTTGTCATTTAAAATTACCTGCTTATTGTCTTTTGGTGCCACCAGCGCTGAAATTATTTACTCTTCTCGAAGATCATTATCCCTTTTATTCTGTGTATCTGTAATAACTGTCTAATTTTTTTTCTTTCATTGTTCATGTTGTACCCATACATTAAAATCCCCCTTCGCTTACTGTGCTTCTGTCGTATTAGGAAAATAATTTGCTTTTCTATCGACTTTAGTCGTGATTTTACTAACAATGTAGCACATTGCTGGAATTTAAAACAAAGAAGGCTACTTTTGAAGTTATATATATTAAGAAAGAATATTAGATATTTCTGTGTGTGTATAATTATTCTTTAATTTTAAAGTAGTTAAAATCTAATGATTCCTTCCCCCCCCCTTGGCCTCTTCTAGTGTAATTTGTCATCATTTTTGTGCACTCTTGGATTGCAGAACATGATATCATGAAAGAAAAAGAACGAAGATGAAAAGAATGGAGAAATAGTGCAGAGCAAAAAGACATCTGTGGCTGGTAATTCTTGTTTTATATTAACTTTATTTCCACTAGAAATGCTTGAATGTTATAATTTGTACACTGCATTTCTTCTGCGAGTTTTTCTTTCCCTCTGATACATGCGATGTTATGGCTAAATCCATGCAATCGTTTGGATGTTTGTTTGTTATACTGTATCTGAACATTGATTTTTAACAAGTTCGTTGTTGAAAATCCTCTTTCACATTTTTTAGTAAATCGAAAGCAGAAATTTATCATTCTAAAAGTTTAACAGGTCATGATTTTTCTGATCTAGGACTATTCAAATGGCATTTTGTGATATTCTTGATCTTAATTAGGATGAAAATCAGTTACTTCCATTTCTAGATCAGTAGCATTGTTATTTAACATATTTGCAATCTTTTACCATTTTTCTTAAATACTAGTATTATGTAATGGGTTTGAAGTGAATGAAGTAGTTGGCCTAATTTTAAATACACTCAAAACATCTAATTTAGAAACTAACTTCAGCTCGATGAGATTTTCGAAATGTTTGTTTCAGTTTTCTTATATTTCACGCTTTAGTTCTCGAGATTTTCAAAGTGGCAAAACGTACATTACATTATGGTAAAAATGTATATTCCTTATATTTGTGTATTATTTTCACAAAATTAATTTGATTTAAAATGAATTTATAATACCTTTAATTCAAAGACTTTAGTTCTCTCCACCCCCTCAAGTTTAAGATTTAGTTATTATGTCTGTAAGAATGGCTAAATCATAGAACAAGGTATGTTCAATAATTTCTTCATAAGTTTCGTTTCTGGATTTTTAAATTTCTTCTATGAAACTTTTGTAACAAAAGTTGGGATGGAACCTAGTAAGCCAGACAGAATGTCCCTTCTCTGAGTGAAAATTTCTATCATTTGATTGAAAGTGACTTTACAATATTTCAGAATAAACCCTCTTAACACTAATAAATGTATATAGACTTTTTTTTAATGTTTATGTAATGCGTGTTTTGTTCTTACAATATTTTGAGATATTATATTACTAATCCTGTATATGAATTAAGACAGTTTAATGTAGAATACCTGCTTCAGTGCTAAAAGTAAAGTATTTGAATTATGTTTTACCCTTCATCTGTTTTCAGACGTAGGTTGTATTCTACAATTTACGGAATTTCTCTTTATTGGACATCTCACATAGCTGACAAAATTTCATTCCTATGTTTAGGTTTTATAGTACAATACGTTGAGCATCCGTACATTAGTATATGACTTTGATTCCTTCTAAAGAAAAAGTGTATCTTAGTTTTCTTTAATTTTTGCTCAAAATTTTAGTATGTAGGTAATTACAATAGTGCTTCCAGGAAATTGCATTTAAATTTTTTGCATCATTTCAAAATGCTGTATCATTCAATGGCATTTTATGTGTTTTGGCTTGATGTATTAAAGCTGGGCTCGAACCCGGGCAGCCAGTCAATATGTTCTTTCCCTGAGTGAAATATGGCTATAATTTCATTAAAGTGACGTAATATTTCAGGATAATTTCTTGTACATTGGACTAAGCGTTCCTCTCTCATGGATAAGTTTACCTAAGTAAAGAACTCAAAAATAGAAACGGTTCTTACGTTAAAATTCTGAATGAAATATTTCTTTTATGGTTTATGACTTTTGTTTGAAATATTGCTATAATTTCATTAAAGTGACGTAATATTTCAGGATAATTTCTTGTACATTGGACTAAGCGTTCCTCTCTCATGGATAAGTTTACCTAAGTAAAGAACTTAAAAATAGAAACGGTTCTTACGTTAAAATTCTGAATGAAATATTTCTTTTATGGTTTATGACTTTTGTTTGAAATATTCCTATAATTTCATTAAAGTGACGTAATATTTCGGGATAATTTCTTGTACATTGGACTAAGCGTTCCTCTCTCATGGATAAGTTTACCTAAGTAAAGAACTTAAAACTAGAAACGGTTCTTACGTTAAAATTCTGAATGAAATATTTCTTTTATGGTTTATGACTTTTGTTTCCAAGATGTTCTTCGAAATCTGTTTTTAGAATGGTGTTTTTGAGCCCTTTCTAAAAAAAAAAATTATAAAAATATATATATGTATAGCTATTTTAATGTTAATATATTGCGAGTTTGATTATTACTCTTTTTTGATCTGTTATGTCACTAATTCTGTGTGTGAATTAAGATTGTTTAATATATAACACCTGCTTCAAAGCTAACAGTAAAGTTTATTTTATTTATTTGTCATTTAAAATTACTTGCTTATTGTCTTTTGGTGCCATCTTTTTACCAGCGCTGAAATTATTTACTCTTCTCGAAGATCATTATCCCTTTTATTCTGTGTATCTGTAATAACTGTCTAATTTTTTTTTCTTTCATTGTTCATGTTGTACCCATACATTAAAATCCCCCTTCGCTTACTGTGCTTCTGTCGTATTAGGAAAATAATTTGCTTTTCTATCGACTTTAGTCGTGATTTTAGTAACAATGTAGCACATTGCTGGAATTTAAAACAAAGAAGGCTACTTTTGAAGTTATATATATTAAGAAAGAATATTAGATATTTCTGTGTTTGTATAATTATTCTTTAATTTTAAAGTAGTTAAAATCTAATGATTCCTTCCCCCCCCTTGGCCTCTTCTAGTGTAATTTGTCATCATTTTTGTGCACTCTTGGATTGCAGAACATGATATCATGAAAGAAAAAGAACGAAGATGAAAAGAATGGAGAAATAGTGCAGAGCAAAAAGACATCTGTGGCTGGTAATTCTTGTTTTATATTAACTTTATTTCCACTAGAAATGCTTGAATGTTATAATTTGTACACTGCATTTCTTCTGCGAGTTTTTCTTTCCCTCTGATACATGCGATGTTATGGCTAAATCCATGCAGTCGTTTGGATGTTTTTTTGTTATCCTGTATCTGAACATTGATTTTTAACAAGTTCGTTGTTGAAAATCCTCTTTCACATTTTTTAGTAAATCGAAAGCAGAAATTTATCATTCTAAAAGTTTAACAGGTCATGATTTTTCTGATCTAGGACTATTCAAATGGCATTTTGTGATATTCTTGATCTTAATTAGGATGAAAATCAGTTACTTCCATTTCTAGATCATTAGCATTGTTATTTAACATATTTGCAATCTTTTACCATTTTTCTTAAATACTAGTATTATGTAATGGGTTTGAAGTGAATGAAGTAGTTGGCCTAATTTTAAATACACTCAAAACATCTAATTTAGAAACTAACTTAAGCTCGATGAGATTTTTCGAAATGTTTGTTTCAGTTTTCTTATATTTCACGCTTTAGTTCTCGAGATTTTCAAAGTGGCAAAACGTACATTACATTATGGTAAAAATGTATATTCCTTATATTTGTGTATTATTTTCACAAAATTAATTTGATTTAAAATGAATTTATAATACCTTTAATTCAAAGACTTTAGTTCTCTCCACCCCCTCAAGTTTAAGATTTAGTTATTATGTCTGTAAGAATGGCTAAATCATAGAACAAGGTATGTTCAATAATTTCTTCATAAGTTTCGTTTCTGGATTTTTAAATTTCTTCTATGAAACTTTTGTAACAAAAGTTGGGATGGAACCTAGGCAGCCAGACAGAATGTCCCTTCTCTGAGTGAAAATTTCTATCATTTGATTGAAAGTGACTTTACAATATTTCAGAATAAACCCTCTTAACACTAATAAATGTATATAGACTTTTTTTTAATGTCTATGTAATGCGTGTTTTGTTCTTACAATATTTTGAGCTATTATATTACTAATCCTGTATATGAATTAAGACAGTTTAATGTAGAATACCTGCTTCAGTGCTAAAAGTAAAGTATTTGAATTATGTTTTACCCTTCATCTGTTTTCAGACGTAGGTTGTATTCTACAATTTACGGAATTTCTCTTTATTGGACATCTCACATAGCTGACAAAATTTCATTCCTATGTTTAGGTTTTATAGTACAATACGTTGAGCATCCGTACATTAGCATATGACTTTGATTCCTTCTAAAGAAAAAGTGTATCTTAGTTTTCTTTAATTTTTGCTCAAAATTTTAGTATGTAGGTAATTACAATAGTGCTTCCAGGAAATTGCATTTAAATTTTTTGCATCATTTCAAAATGCTGTATCATTCAATGGCATTTGATGTGTTTTGGCTTGATGTATTAAAGCTGGGCTCGAACCCGGGCAGCCAGTCAATATGTTCTTTCCCTGAGTGAAATATTGCTGTAATTTCATTAAAGTGACGTAATATTTCAGGATAATTTCTTGTACATTGGACTAAGCGTTCCTCTCTCATGGATAAGTTTACCTAAGTAAAGAACTCAAAAATAGAAACGGTTCTTACGTTAAAATTCTGAATGAAATATTTCTTTTATGGTTTATAACTTTTGTTTGAAATATTCCTATAATTTCATTAAAGTGACGTAATATTTCGGGATAATTTCTTGTACATTGGACTAAGCGTTCCTCTCTCATGGATAAGTTTACCTAAGTAAAGAACTTAAAACTAGAAACGGTTCTTACGTTAAAATTCTGAATGAAATATTTCTTTTATGGTTTATGACTTTTGTTTCCAAGATGTTCTTCGAAATCTGTTTTTAGAATGGTGTTTTTGAGCCCTTTCTAAAAAAAAAAATTATAAAAATATATATATGTATAGCTATTTTAATGTTAATATATTGCGAGTTTGATTATTACTCTTTTTTGATCTGTTATGTCACTAATTCTGTGTGTGAATTAAGATTGTTTAATATATAACACCTGCTTCAAAGCTAACAGTAAAGTTTATTTTATTTATTTGTCATTTAAAATTACTTGCTTATTGTCTTTTGGTGCCATCTTTTTACCAGCGCTGAAATTATTTACTCTTCTCGAAGATCATTATCCCTTTTATTCTGTGTATCTGTAATAACTGTCTAATTTTTTTTCTTTCATTGTTCATGTTGTACCCATACATTAAAATCCCCCTTCGCTTACTGTGCTTCTGTCGTATTAGGAAAATAATTTGCTTTTCTATCGACTTTAGTCGTGATTTTAGTAACAATGTAGCACATTGCTGGAATTTAAAACAAAGAAGGCTACTTTTGAAGTTATATATATTAAGAAAGAATATTAGATATTTCTGTGTGTGTATAATTATTCTTTAATTTTAAAGTAGTTAAAATCTAATGATTCCTTCCCCCCCCTTGGCCTCTTCTAGTGTAATTTGTCATCATTTTTGTGCACTCTTGGATTGCAGAACATGATATCATGAAAGAAAAAGAACGAAGATGAAAAGAATGGAGAAATAGTGCAGAGCAAAAAGACATCTGTGGCTGGTAATTCTTGTTTTATATTAACTTTATTTCCACTAGAAATGCTTGAATGTTATAATTTGTACACTGCATTTCTTCTGCGAGTTTTTCTTTCCCTCTGATACATGCGATGTTATGGCTAAATCCATGCAGTCGTTTGGATGTTTTTTTGTTATCCTGTATCTGAACATTGATTTTTAACAAGTTCGTTGTTGAAAATCCTCTTTCACATTTTTTAGTAAATCGAAAGCAGAAATTTATCATTCTAAAAGTTTAACAGGTCATGATTTTTCTGATCTAGGACTATTCAAATGGCATTTTGTGATATTCTTGATCTTAATTAGGATGAAAATCAGTTACTTCCATTTCTAGATCATTAGCATTGTTATTTAACATATTTGCAATCTTTTACCATTTTTCTTAAATACTAGTATTATGTAATGGGTTTGAAGTGAATGAAGTAGTTGGCCTAATTTTAAATACACTCAAAACATCTAATTTAGAAACTAACTTAAGCTCGATGAGATTTTTCGAAATGTTTGTTTCAGTTTTCTTATATTTCACGCTTTAGTTCTCGAGATTTTCAAAGTGGCAAAACGTACATTACATTATGGTAAAAATGTATATTCCTTATATTTGTGTATTATTTTCACAAAATTAATTTGATTTAAAATGAATTTATAATACCTTTAATTCAAAGACTTTAGTTCTCTCCACCCCCTCAAGTTTAAGATTTAGTTATTATGTCTGTAAGAATGGCTAAATCATAGAACAAGGTATGTTCAATAATTTCTTCATAAGTTTCGTTTCTGGATTTTTAAATTTCTTCTATGAAACTTTTGTAACAAAAGTTGGGATGGAACCTAGGCAGCCAGACAGAATGTCCCTTCTCTGAGTGAAAATTTCTATCATTTGATTGAAAGTGACTTTACAATATTTCAGAATAAACCCTCTTAACACTAATAAATGTATATAGACTTTTTTTTAATGTCTATGTAATGCTTGTTTTGTTCTTACAATATTTTGAGCTATTATATTACTAATCCTGTATATGAATTAAGACAGTTTAATGTAGAATACCTGCTTCAGTGCTAAAAGTAAAGTATTTGAATTATGTTTTACCCTTCATCTGTTTTCAGACGTAGGTTGTATTCTACAATTTACGGAATTTCTCTTTATTGGACATCTCACATAGCTGACAAAATTTCATTCCTATGTTTAGGTTTTATAGTACAATACGTTGAGCATCCGTACATTAGCATATGACTTTGATTCCTTCTAAAGAAAAAGTGTATCTTAGTTTTCTTTAATTTTTGCTCAAAATTTTAGTATGTAGGTAATTACAATAGTGCTTCCAGGAAATTGCATTTAAATTTTTTGCATCATTTCAAAATGCTGTATCATTCAATGGCATTTGATGTGTTTTGGCTTGATGTATTAAAGCTGGGCTCGAACCCGGGCAGCCAGTCAATATGTTCTTTCCCTGAGTGAAATATTGCTGTAATTTCATTAAAGTGACGTAATATTTCAGGATAATTTCTTGTACATTGGACTAAGCGTTCCTCTCTCATGGATAAGTTTACCTAAGTAAAGAACTCAAAAATAGAAACGGTTCTTACGTTAAAATTCTGAATGAAATATTTCTTTTATGGTTTATGACTTTTGTTTGAAATATTCCTATAATTTCATTAAAGTGACGTAATATTTCGGGATAATTTCTTGTACATTGGACTAAGCGTTCCTCTCTCATGGATAAGTTTACCTAAGTAAAGAACTTAAAACTAGAAACGGTTCTTACGTTAAAATTCTGAATGAAATATTTCTTTTATGGTTTATGACTTTTGTTTCCAAGATGTTCTTCGAAATCTGTTTTTAGAATGGTGTTTTTGAGCCCTTTCTAAAAAAAAAAATTATAAAAATATATATATGTATAGCTATTTTATTGTTAATATATTGCGAGTTTGATTATTACTCTTTTTTGATCTGTTATGTCACTAATTCTGTGTGTGAATTAAGATTGTTTAATATATAACACCTGCTTCAAAGCTAACAGTAAAGTTTATTTTATTTATTTGTCATTTAAAATTACTTGCTTATTGTCTTTTGGTGCCATCTTTTTACCAGCGCTGAAATTATTTACTCTTCTCGAAGATCATTATCCCTTTTATTCTGTGTATCTGTAATAACTGTCTAATTTTTTTTCTTTCATTGTTCATGTTGTACCCATACATTAAAATCCCCCTTCGCTTACTGTGCTTCTGTCGTATTAGGAAAATAATTTGCTTTTCTATCGACTTTAGTCGTGATTTTAGTAACAATGTAGCACATTGCTGGAATTTAAAACAAAGAAGGCTACTTTTGAAGTTATATATATTAAGAAAGAATATTAGATATTTCTGTGTGTGTATAATTATTCTTTAATTTTAAAGTAGTTAAAATCTAATGATTCCTTCCCCCCCTTTGGCCTCTTCTAGTGTAATTTGTCATCATTTTTGTGCACTCTTGGATTGCAGAACATGATATCATGAAAGAAAAAGAACGAAGATGAAAAGAATGGAGAAATAGTGCAGAGCAAAAAGACATCTGTGGCTGGTAATTCTTGTTTTATATTAACTTTATTTCCACTAGAAATGCTTGAATGTTATAATTTGTACACTGCATTTCTTCTGCGAGTTTTTCTTTCCCTCTGATACATGCGATGTTATGGCTAAATCCATGCAGTCGTTTGGATGTTTTTTTGTTATCCTGTATCTGAACATTGATTTTTAACAAGTTCGTTGTTGAAAATCCTCTTTCACATTTTTTAGTAAATCGAAAGCAGAAATTTATCATTCTAAAAGTTTAACAGGTCATGATTTTTCTGATCTAGGACTATTCAAATGGCATTTTGTGATATTCTTGATCTTAATTAGGATGAAAATCAGTTACTTCCATTTCTAGATCATTAGCATTGTTATTTAACATATTTGCAATCTTTTACCATTTTTCTTAAATACTAGTATTATGTAATGGGTTTGAAGTGAATGAAGTAGTTGGCCTAATTTTAAATACACTCAAAACATCTAATTTAGAAACTAACTTAAGCTCGATGAGATTTTTCGAAATGTTTGTTTCAGTTTTCTTATATTTCACGCTTTAGTTCTCAAGATTTTCAAAGTGGCAAAACGTACATTACATTATGGTAAAAATGTATATTCCTTATATTTGTGTATTATTTTCACAAAATTAATTTGATTTAAAATGAATTTATAATACCTTTAATTCAAAGACTTTAGTTCTCTCCACCCCCTCAAGTTTAAGATTTAGTTATTATGTCTGTAAGAATGGCTAAATCATAGAACAAGGTATGTTCAATAATTTCTTCATAAGTTTCGTTTCTGGATTTTTAAATTTCTTCTATGAAACTTTTGTAACAAAAGTTGGGATGGAACCTAGGCAGCCAGACAGAATGTCCCTTCTCTGAGTGAAAATTTCTATCATTTGATTGAAAGTGACTTTACAATATTTCAGAATAAACCCTCTTAACACTAATAAATGTATATAGACTTTTTTTTAATGTCTATGTAATGCGTGTTTTGTTCTTACAATATTTTGAGCTATTATATTACTAATCCTGTATATGAATTAAGACAGTTTAATGTAGAATACCTGCTTCAGTGCTAAAAGTAAAGTATTTGAATTATGTTTTACCCTTCATCTGTTTTCAGACGTAGGTTGTATTCTACAATTTACGGAATTTCTCTTTATTGGACATCTCACATAGCTGACAAAATTTCATTCCTATGTTTAGGTTTTATAGTACAATACGTTGAGCATCCGTACATTAGCATATGACTTTGATTCCTTCTAAAGAAAAAGTGTATCTTAGTTTTCTTTAATTTTTGCTCAAAATTTTAGTATGTAGGTAATTACAATAGTGCTTCCAGGAAATTGCATTTAAATTTTTTGCATCATTTCAAAATGCTGTATCATTCAGTGGCATTTGATGTGTTTTGGCTTGATGTATTAAAGCTGGGCTCGAACCCGGGCAGCCAGTCAATATGTTCTTTCCCTGAGTGAAATATTGCTATAATTTCATTAAAGTGACGTAATATTTCAGGATAATTTCTTGTACATTGGACTAAGCGTTCCTCTCTCATGGATAAGTTTACCTAAGTAAAGAACTCAAAAATAGAAACGGTTCTTACGTTAAAATTCTGAATGAAATATTTCTTTTATGGTTTATGACTTTTGTTTGAAATATTGCTATAATTTCATTAAAGTGACGTAATATTTCAGGATAATTTCTTGTACGTTGGACTAAGCGTTCCTCTCTCATGGATAAGTTTACCTAAGTAAAGAACTTAAAAATAGAAACGGTTCTTACGTTAAAATTCTGAATGAAATATTTCTTTTATGGTTTATGACTTTTGTTTGAAATATTGCTATAATTTCATTAAAGTGACGTAATATTTCAGGATAATTTATTGTACATTGGACTAAGCGTTCCTCTCTCATGGATAAGTTTACCTAAGTAAAGAACTCAAAAATAGAAACGGTTCTTACGTTAAAATTCTGAATGAAATATTTCTTTTATGGTTTATGACTTTTGTTTGAAATATTGCTATAATTTCATTAAAGTGACGTAATATTTCAGGATAATTTCTTGTACATTGGACTAAGCGTTCCTCTCTCATGGATAAGTTTACCTAAGTAAAGAACTTAAAAATAGAAACGGTTCTTACGTTAAAAGTCTGAATGAAATATTTCTTTTATGGTTTATGACTTTTGTTTCCAAGATGTTCTTCGAAATCTGTTTTTAGAATGGTGTTTTTGAGCCCTTTCTAAAAAAAAAAATTATAAAAATATATATATGTATAGCTATTTTAATGTTAATATATTGCGAGTTTGATTATTACTCTTTTTTGATCTGTTATGTCAGTAATTCTGTGTGTGAATTAAGATTGTTTAATATATAACACCTGCTTCAAAGCTAACAGTAAAGTTTATTTTGTTTATTTGTCATTTAAAATTACTTGCTTATTGTCTTTTGGTGCCATCTTTTTACCAGCGCTGAAATTATTTACTCTTCTCGAAGATCATTATCCCTTTTATTCTGTGTATCTGTAATAACTGTCTAATTTTTTTTCTTTCATTGTTCATGTTGTACCCATACATTAAAATCCCCCTTCGCTTACTGTGCTTCTGTCGTATTAGGAAAATAATTTGCTTTTCTATCGACTTTAGTCGTGATTTTAGTAACAATGTAGCACATTGCTGGAATTTAAAACAAAGAAGGCTACTTTTGAAGTTATATATATTAAGAAAGAATATTAGATATTTCTGTGTGTGTATAATTATTCTTTAATTTTAAAGTAGTTAAAATCTAATGATTCCTTCCCCCCCCCCTTGGCCTCTTCTAGTGTAATTTGTCATCATTTTCGTGCACTCTTGGATTGCAGAACATGATATCATGAAAGAAAAAGAACGAAGATGAAAAGAATGGAGAAATAGTGCAGAGCAAAAAGACATCTGTGGCTGGTAATTCTTGTTTTATATTAACTTTATTTCCACTAGAAATGCTTGAATGTTATAATTTGTACACTGCATTTCTTCTGCGAGTTTTTCTTTCCCTCTGATACATGCGATGTTATGGCTAAATCCATGCAGTCGTTTGGATGTTTTTTTGTTATCCTGTATCTGAACATTGATTTTTAACAAGTTCGTTGTTGAAAATCCTCTTTCACATTTTTTAGTAAATCGAAAGCAGAAATTTATCATTCTAAAAGTTTAACAGGTCATGATTTTTCTGATCTAGGACTATTCAAATGGCATTTTGTGATATTCTTGATCTTAATTAGGATGAAAATCAGTTACTTCCATTTCTAGATCATTAGCATTGTTATTTAACATATTTGCAATCTTTTACCATTTTTCTTAAATACTAGTATTATGTAATGGGTTTGAAGTGAATGAAGTAGTTGGCCTAATTTTAAATACGCTCAAAACATCTAATTTAGAAACTAACTTAAGCTCGATGAGATTTTTCGAAATGTTTGTTTCAGTTTTCTTATATTTCACGCTTTAGTTCTCGAGATTTTCAAAGTGGCAAAACGTACATTACATTATGGTAAAAATGTATATTCCTTATATTTGTGTATTATTTTCACAAAATTAATTTGATTTAAAATGAATTTATAATACCTTTAATTCAAAGACTTTAGTTCTCTCCACCCCCTCAAGTTTAAGATTTAGTTATTATGTCTGTAAGAATGGCTAAATCATAGAACAAGGTATGTTCAATAATTTCTTCATAAGTTTCGTTTCTGGATTTTTAAATTTCTTCTATGAAACTTTTGTAACAAAAGTTGGGATGGAACCTAGGCAGCCAGACAGAATGTCCCTTCCCTGAGTGAAAATTTCTATCATTTGATTGAAAGTGACTTTACAATATTTCAGAATCAACCCTCGTAACACTAATAAGTGTATATAGATTTCTTTTAATACTTATGCAATGCGTGTTTTGTTCTTACAATATTTTGAGCTATTATATTACTAATCCTGTATATGAATTAAGACAGTTTAATGTAGAATACCTGCTTCAGTGCTAAAAGTAAAGTATTTGAATTATGTTTTACCGTTCATCTGTTTTCAGACGTAGATTGTATTCTACAATTTACGGAATTTCTCTTTATTGGACATCTCACATAGCTGACAAAATTTCATTCCTATGTTTAGGTTTTATAGTACAATACGTTGAGCATCCGTACATTAGTATATGACTTTGATTCCTTCTAAAGAAAAAGTGTATCTTAGTTTTCTTTAATTTTTGCTCAAAATTTTAGTATGTAGGTAATTACAATAGTGCTTCCAGGAAATTGCATTTAAATTTTTTGCATCATTTCAAAATGCTGTATCATTCAATGGCATTTGATGTGTTTTGGCTTGCTGTATTAAAGCTGGGCTCGAACCCGGGCAGCCAGTCAATATGTTCTTTCCCTGAGTGAAATATTGCTATAATTTCATTATAGTGACGTAATATTTCAGGATAATTTCTTGTACATTGGACTAAGCGTTCCTCTCTCATGGATAAGTTTACCTAAGTAAAGAACTTAAAAATAGAAACGGTTCTTACGTTAAAATTCTGAATGAAATATTTCTTTTATGGTTTATGACTTTTGTTTGAAATATTGCTATAATTTCATTAAAGTGACGTAATATTTCAGGATAATTTCTTGTACATTGGACTAAGCGTTCCTCTCTGATGGATAAGTTTACCTAAGTAAAGAACTTAAAAATAGAAACGGTTCTTACGTTAAAATTCTGAATGAAATATTTCTTTTATGATTTATGACTTTTGTTTCCAAGATGTTCTTCGAAATCTGTTTTTAGAATGGTGTTTTTGAGCCCTTTCTAAAAACAAAATCTATAAAAATATATATATGTATAGCTATTTTAATGTTAATATATTGCGAGTTTGATTATTACTCTTTTTTGATCTGTTATGTCACTAATTCTGTGTGTGAATTAAGATTGTTTAATATATAACACCTGCTTCAAAGCTAACAGTAAAGTTTATTTTGTTTATTTGTCATTTAAAATTACCTGCTTATTGTCTTTTGGTGCCACCAGCGCTGAAATTATTTACTCTTCTCGAAGATCATTATCCCTTTTATTCTGTGTATCTGTAATAACTGTCTAATTTTTTTTCTTTCATTGTTAATGTTGTACCCATACATTAAAATCCCCCTTCGCTTACTGTGCTTCTGTCGTATTAGGAAAATAATTTGCTTTTCTATCGACTTTAGTCGTGATTTTAGTAACAATGTAGCACATTGCTGGAATTTAAAACAAAGAAGGCTACTTTTGAAGTTATATATATTAAGAAAGAATATTAGATATTTCTGTGTGTGAATAATTATTCTTTAATTTTAAAGTAGTTGAAATGTAATGATTCCTTTCCCCCCCCCCTTGGCCTCTTCTAGTGTAATTTGTCATCATTTTTGTGCACTCTTGGATTGCAGAACATGATATCATGAAAGAAAAAGAACGAAGATGAAAAGAATGGAGAAATAGTGCAGAGCAAAAAGACATCTGTGGCTGGTAATTCTTGTTTTATATTAACTTTATTTCCACTAGAAATGCTTGAATGTTATAATTTGTACACTGCATTTCTTCTGCGAGTTTTTCTTTCCCTCTGATACATGCGATGTTATGGCTAAATCCATGCAGTCGTTTGGATGTTTGTTTGTTATCCTGTATCTGAACATTGATTTTTAACAAGTTCGTTGTTGAAAATCCTCTTTTACATTTTTTAGTAAATCGAAAGCAGAAATTTATCATTCTAAAAGTTTAACAGGTCATGATTTTTCTGATCTAGGTCTATTCAAATGGCATTTTGTGATATTCTTGATCTTAATTAGGATGAAAATCAGTTACTTCCATTTCTAGATCAGTAGCATTGTTATTTAACATATTTGCCATCTTTTACCATTTTTCTTAAATACTAGTATTATGTAATGGGTTTGAAGTGAATGAAGTAGTTGGCCTAATTTTAAATACACTCAAAACATCTAATTTAGAAACTAACTTAAGCTCGATGAGATTTTCGAAATGTTTGTTTCAGTTTTCTTATCTTTCACGCTTTAGTTCTCGAGATTTTCAAAGTGGCAAAACGTACATTACATTATGGTAAAAATGTATATTCCTTATATTTGTGTATTATTTTCACAAAATTAATTTGATTTAAAATGAATTTATAATACCTTTAATTCAAAGACTTTAGTTCTCTCCACCCCCTCAAGTTTAAGATTTAGTTATTATGTCTGTAAGAATGACTAAATCATAGAACAAGGTATGTTCAATAATTTCTTCATAAATTTCGTTTCTGGATTTTTAAATTTCTTCTATGAAACTTTTGTAACAAAAGTTGGGATGGAACCTAGGCAGCCAGACAGAATGTCCCTTCTCTGAGTGAAAATTTCTATCATTTGATTGAAAGTGACTTTACAATATTTCAGAATAAACCCTCTTAACACTAATAAATGTATATAGACTTTTTTTAAATGTTTATGTAATGCGTGTTTTGTTCTTACAATATTTTGAGCTATTATATTACTAATCCTGTATATGAATTAAGACAGTTTAATGTAGAATACCTGCTTTAGTGCTAAAAGTAAAGTATTTGAATTATGTTTTACCCTTCATCTGTTTTCAGACGTAGGTTGTATTCTACAATTTACGGAATTTCTCTTTATTGGACATCTCACATAGCTGACAAAATTTCATTCCTATGTTTAGGTTTTATAGTACAATACGTTGAGCATCCGTACATTAGCATATGACTTTGATTCCTTCTAAAGAAAAAGTGTATCTTAGTTTTCTTTAATTTTTGCTCAAAATTTTAGTATGTAGGTAATTACAATAGTGCTTCCAGGAAATTGCATTTAAATTTTTTGCATCATTTCAAAATGCTGTATCATTCAATGGCATTTGATGTGTTTTGGCTTGATGTATTAAAGCTGGGCTCGAACCCGGGCAGCCAGTCAATATGTTCTTTCCCTGAGTGAAATATTGCTATAATTTCATTAAAGTGACGTAATATTTCAGGATAATTTCTTGTACATTGGACTAAGCGTTCCTCTCTCATGGATAAGTTTACCTAAGTAAAGAACTCAAAAATAGAAACGGTTCTTACGTTAAAATTCTGAATGAAATATTTCTTTTATGGTTTATGACTTTTGTTTGAAATATTGCTATAATTTCATTAAAGTGACGTAATATTTCAGGATAATTTCTTGTACGTTGGACTAAGCGTTCCTCTCTCATGGATAAGTTTACCTAAGTAAAGAACTTAAAAATAGAAACGGTTCTTACGTTAAAATTCTGAATGAAATATTTCTTTTATGGTTTATGACTTTTGTTTGAAATATTGCTATAATTTCATTAAAGTGACGTAATATTTCAGGATAATTTATTGTACATTGGACTAAGCGTTCCTCTCTCATGGATAAGTTTACCTAAGTAAAGAACTCAAAAATAGAAACGGTTCTTACGTTAAAATTCTGAATGAAATATTTCTTTTATGGTTTATGACTTTTGTTTGAAATATTGCTATAATTTCATTAAAGTGACGTAATATTTCAGGATAATTTCTTGTACATTGGACTAAGCGTTCCTCTCTCATGGATAAGTTTACCTAAGTAAAGAACTTAAAAATAGAAACGGTTCTTACGTTAAAATTCTGAATGAAATATTTCTTTTATGATTTATGACTTTTGTTTCCAAGATGTTCTTCGAAATCTGTTTTTAGAATGGTGTTTTTGAGCCCTTTCTAAAAACAAAATCTATAAAAATATATATATGTATAGCTATTTTAATGTTAATATATTGCGAGTTTGATTATTACTCTTTTTTGATCTGTTATGTCACTAATTCTGTGTGTGAATTAAGATTGTTTAATATATAACACCTGCTTCAAAGCTAACAGTAAAGTTTATTTTGTTTATTTGTCATTTAAAATTACCTGCTTATTGTCTTTTGGTGCCACCAGCGCTGAAATTATTTACTCTTCTCGAAGATCATTATCCCTTTTATTCTGTGTATCTGTAATAACTGTCTAATTTTTTTTCTTTCATTGTTCATGTTGTACCCATACATTAAAATCCCCCTTCGCTTACTGTGCTTCTGTCGTATTAGGAAAATAATTTGCTTTTCTATCGACTTTAGTCGTGATTTTAGTAACAATGTAGCACATTGCTGGAATTTAAAACAAAGAAGGCTACTTTTGAAGTTATATATATTAAGAAAGAATATTAGATATTTCTGTGTGTGAATAATTATTCTTTAATTTTAAAGTAGTTGAAATGTAATGATTCCTTTCCCCCCCCCTTGGCCTCTTCTAGTGTAATTTGTCATCATTTTTGTGCACTCTTGGATTGCAGAACATGATATCATGAAAGAAAAAGAACGAAGATGAAAAGAATGGAGAAATAGTGCAGAGCAAAAAGACATCTGTGGCTGGTAATTCTTGTTTTAGATTAACTTTATTTCCACTAGAAATGCTTGAATGTTATAATTTGTACACTGCATTTCTTCTGCGAGTTTTTCTTTCCCTCTGATACATGCGATGTTATGGCTAAATCCATGCAGTCGTTTGGATGTTTGTTTGTTATCCTGTATCTGAACATTGATTTTTAACAAGTTCGTTGTTGAAAATCCTCTTTCACATTTTTTAGTAAATCGAAAGCAGAAATTTATCATTCTAAAAGTTTAACAGGTCATGATTTTTCTGATCTAGGTCTATTCAAATGGCATTTTGTGATATTCTTGATCTTAATTAGGATGAAAATCAGTTACTTCCATTTCTAGATCAGTAGCATTGTTATTTAACATATTTGCCATCTTTTACCATTTTTCTTAAATACTAGTATTATGTAATGGGTTTGAAGTGAATGAAGTAGTTGGCCTAATTTTAAATACACTCAAAACATCTAATTTAGAAACTAACTTTAGCTCGATGAGATTTTCGAAATGTTTGTTTCAGTTTTCTTATCTTTCACGCTTTAGTTCTCGAGATTTTCAAAGTGGCAAAACGTACATTACATTATGGTAAAAATGTATATTCCTTATATTTCTGTATTATTTTCACAAAATTAATTTGATTTAAAATGAATTTATAATACCTTTAATTCAAAGACTTTAGTTCTCTCCACCCCCTCAAGTTTAAGATTTAGTTATTATGTCTGTAAGAATGGCTAAATCATAGAACAAGGTATGTTCAATAATTTCTTCATAAGTTTCGTTTCTGGATTTTTAAATTTCTTCTATGAAACTTTTGTAACAAAAGTTGGGATGGAACCTAGGCAGCCAGACAGAATGTCCCTTCTCTGAGTGAAAATTTCTATCATTTGATTGAAAGTGACTTTACAATATTTCAGAATAAACCCTCTTAACACTAATAAATGTATATAGACTTTTTTTAAATGTTTATGTAATGCGTGTTTTGTTCTTACAATATTTTGAGCTATTATATTACTAATCCTGTATATGAATTAAGACAGTTTAATGTAGAATACCTGCTTCAGTGCTAAAAGTAAAGTATTTGAATTATGTTTTACCGTTCATCTGTTTTCAGACGTAGGTTGTATTCTACAATTTACGGAATTTCTCTTTATTGGACATCTCACATAGCTGACAAAATTTCATTCCTATGTTTAGGTTTTATAGTACAATACGTTGAGCATCCGTACATTAGTATATGACTTTGATTCCTTCTAAAGAAAAAGTGTATCTTAGTTTTCTTTAATTTTTGCTCAAAATTTTAGTATGTAGGTAATTACAATAGTGCTTCCAGGAAATTGCATTTAAATTTTTTGCATCATTTCAAAATGCTGTATCATTCAATGGCATTTGATGTGTTTTGGCTTGCTGTATTTAAGCTGGGCTCGAACCCGGGCAGCCAGTCAATATGTTCTTTCCCTGAGTAAAATATTGCTATAATTTCATTAAAGTGATGTAATATTTCAGGATAATTTCTTGTACATTGGACTAAGCGTTCCTCTCTCATGGATAAGTTTACCTAAGTAAAGAACTTAAAAATAGAAACGGTTCTTACGTTACAATTCTGAATGAAATATTTCTTTTATGGTTTATGACTTTTTTTCCAAGATGTTCTTCGAAATCTGTTTTTAGAATGGTGTTTTTGAGCCCTTTCTAAAAAAAAAATCTATAAAAATATATATATGTATAGCTATTTTAATGTTAATATATTGCGAGTTTGATTATTACTCTTTTTTGATCTGTTATGTCACTAATTCTGTGTGTGAATTATGATAGTTTAATATATAACACCTGCTTCAAAGCTAACAGTAAAGTTTATTTTATTTATTTGTCATTTAAAATTACCTGCTTCTTGTCTTTTGGTGCCAACTTTTTACCAGCGCTAAAATTATTTACTCTTCTCGAAGATCAGTATCCCTTTTATTCTGTGTATCCGTAATAACTGTCTAATTTTTTTCTTTCATTGTTCATATTGTACCCTTACATTAAAATCCCCCTTCGCTTACTGTACTTCTGGCGTATTAGGAAAATCATTTGCTTTTCCATCGACCAGTCGTGATTTTAGTAACAATGTAGCACATTGCTGGAATTTAAAACAAAGAAGGCTACTTTTGAAGTTATATATATTAAGAAAGAATATTAGATATTTCTGTGTGTGTATAATTATTCTTTAATTTTAAAGTAGTTAAAATCTAATGATTCCTTCCCCCCCTTTTGGCCTCTTCTAGTGTAATTTGTCATCATTTTTGTGCACTCTTGGATTGGAGAACATGATATCATGAAAGAAAAAGAACGAAGATGAAAAGAATGGAGAAATAGTGCAGAGCAAAAAGACATCTGTGGCTGGTAATTCTTGTTTTATATTAACTTTATTTCCACTAGAAATGCTTGAATGTTATAATTTGTACACTGCATTTCTTCTGCGAGTTTTTCTTTCCCTCTGATACATGCGATGTTATGGCTAAATCCATGCAGTCGTTTGGATGTTTGTTTGTTATCCTGTATCTGAACATTGATTTTTAACAAGTTCGTTGTTGAAAATCCTCTTTCACATTTTTTAGTAAATCGAAAGCAGAAATTTATCATTCTAAAAGTTTAACAGGTCATGATTTTTCTGATCTAGGTCTATTCAAATGGCATTTTGTGATATTCTTGATCTTAATTAGGATGAAAATCAGTTACTTCCATTTCTAGATCAGTAGCATTGTTATTTAACATATTTGCAATCTTTTACCATTTTTCTTAAATACTAGTATTATGTAATGGGTTTGTAGTGAATGAAGTAGTTGGCCTAATTTTAAATACACTCAAAACATCTAATTTAGAAACTAACTTAAGCTCGGTCAGATTTTCCAAATGTTTGTTTCAGTTTTCTTATATTTCACGCTTTAGTTCTCGAGATTTTCAAAGTGGCAAAACGTACATTACATTATGGTAAAAATGTATATTCCTTATATTTGTGTATTATTTTCACAAAATTAATTTGATTTAAAATGAATTTATAATACCTTTAATTCAAAGACTTTAGTTCTCTCCACCCCCTCAAGTTTAAGATTTAGTTATTATGTCTGTAAGAATGGCTAAATCATAGAACAAGGTATGTTCAATAATTTCGTCATAAGTTTCGTTTCTGGATTTTTAAATTTCTTCTATGAAACTTTTGTAACAAAAGTTGGGATGGAACCTAGGCAGCCAGACAGAATGTCCCTTCTCTGAGTGAAAATTTCTATCATTTGATTGAAAGTGACTTTACAATATTTCAGAATAAACCCTCTTAACACTAATAAATGTATATAGATTTCTTTTAATACTTATGCAATGCGTGTTTTGTTCTTACAATATTTTGAGCTATTATATTACTAATCCTGTATATGAATTAAGACAGTTTAATGTAGAATACCTGCTTCAGTGCTAAAAGTAAAGTATTTGAATTATGTTTTACCGTTCATCTGTTTTCAGACGTAGGTTGTATTCTACAATTTACGGAATTTCTCTTTGTTGGACATCTCACATAGCTGACAAAATTTCATTCTTATGTTTAGGTTTTATAGTACAATACGTTGAGCATCCGTACATTAGTATATGACTTTGATTCCTTCTAAAGAAAAAGTGTATCTTAGTTTTCTTTAATTTTTGCTCAAAATTTTAATATGTAGGTAATTACAATAGTGCTTCCAGGAAATTGCATTTAAATTTTTTGCATCATTTCAAAATGCTGTATCATTCAATGGCATTTGATGTGTTTTGGCTTGCTGTATTTAAGCTGGGCTCGAACCCGGGCAGCCAGTCAATATGTTCTTTCCCTCAGTGAAATATTGCTATAATTTCATTAAAGTGATGTAAAATTTCAGGATAATTTCTTGTACATTGGACTAAGCGTTCCTCTCTCATGGATAAGTTTACCTAAGTAAAGAACTTAAAAATAGAAACGGTTCTTACGTTAAAATTCTGAATGAAATATTTCTTTTATGGTTTATGACTTTTTTTCCAAGATGTTCTTCGAAATCTGTTTTTAGAATGGTGTTTTTGAGCCCTTTCTGAAAAAAAAAATCTATAAAAATATATATATGTATAGCTATTTTAATGTTAATATATTGCGAGTTTGATTCATACTCTTTTTTGATCTGTTATGTCAGTAATTCTGTGTGTGAATTATGATATTTTAATATATAACACCTGCTTCAAACCTAACAGTAAAGTTTATTTTATTTATTTGTCATTTAAAATTACCTGCTTCTTGTCTTTTGGTGCCAACTTTTTACCAGCGCTAAAATTATTTACTCTTCTCGAAGATCAGTATCCCTTTTATTCTGTGTATCCGTAATAACCGTCTAATTTTTTTCTTTCATTGTTCATGTTGTACCCTTACATTAAAATCCCCCTTCGCTTACAGTACTTCTGGCGTATTAGGAAAATCATTTGCTTTTCCATCGACCAGTCGTGATTTTAGTAACAATGTAGCACATTGCTGGAATTTAAAACAAAGAAGGCTACTTTTGAAGTTATATATATTAAGAAAGAATATTAGATATTTCTGTGTGTGTATAATTATTCTTTAATTTTAAAGTAGTTAAAATCTAATGATTCCTTCCCCCCATTGGCCTCTTCTAGTGTAATTTGTCATCATTTTTGTGCACTCTTGGATTGGAGAACATGATATCATGAAAGAAAAAGAACGAAGATGAAAAGAATGGAGAAATAGTGCAGAGCAAAAAGACATCTGTGGCTGGTAATTCTTGTTTTATATTAACTTTATTTCCACTAGAAATGCTTGAATGTTATAATTTGTACACTGCATTTCTTCTGCGAGTTTTTCTTTCCCTCTGATATATGCGATGTTATGGCTAAATCCATGCAGTCGTTTGGATGTTTGTTTGTTATCCTGTATCTGAACATTGATTTTTAACAAGTTCGTTGTTGAAAATCCTCTTTCACATTTTTTAGTAAATCGAAAGCAGAAATTTATCATTCTAAAAGTTTAACAGTTCATGATTTTTCTGATCTAGGACTATTCAAATGGCATTTTGTGATATTCTTGATCTTAATTAGGATGAAAATCAGTTACTTCCATTTCTAGATCAGTAGCATTGTTATTTAACATATTTGCAATCATTTACCATTTTTCTTAAATACTAGTATTATGTAATGGGTTTGAAGTGAATGAAGTAGTTGGCCTAATTTTAAATACACTCAAAACATCTAATTTAGAAACTAACTTAAGCTCGATGAGATTTTCGAAATGTTTGTTTCAGTTTTCTTATATTTCACGCTTTAGTTCTCGAGATTTTCAAAGTGGCAAAACGTACATTACATTATGGTAAAAATGTATATTCCTTATATTTTTGTATTATTTTCACAAAATTAATTTGATTTAAAATGAATTTATAATACCTATAATTCGAAGACTTTAGTTCTCTCCACCCCCTCAAGTTTAAGATTTAGTTATTATGTCTGTAAGAATGGCTAAATCATAGAACAAGGTATGTTCAATAATTTCTTCATAAGTTTCGTTTCTGGATTTTTAAATTTCTTCTATGAAACTTTTGTAACAAAAGTTGGGATGGAACCTAGGCAGCCAGACAGAATGTCCCTTCTCTGAGTGAAAATTTCTATCATTTGATTGAAAGTGACTTTACAATATTTCAGAATAAACCCTCTTAACACTAATAAATGTATATAGACTTTTTTTTAATGTTTATGTAATGCGTGTTTTGTTCTTACAATATTTTGAGCCATTATATTACTAATCCTGTATATGAATTAAGACAGTTTTATGTAGAATACCTGCTTCAGTGCTAAAAGTAAAGTATTTGAATTATGTTTTACCGTTCATCTGTTTTCAGACGTAGGTTGTATGCTACAATTTACGGAATTTCTCTTTATTGGACATCTCACATAGCTGACAAAATTCCATTCCTATGTTTAGGTTTTATAGTACAATACGTTGAGCATCCGTACATTAGTATATGACTTTGATTCCTTCTAAAGAAAAAGTGTATCTTAGTTTTCTTTAATTTTTGCTCAAAATTTTAGTATGTAGGTAATTACAATAGTGCTTCCAGGAAATTGCATTTAAATTTTTTGCATCATTTCAAAATGCTGTATCATTCAATGGCATTTGATGTGTTTTGGCTTGCTGTATTTAAGCTGGGCTCGAACCCCGGCAGCCAGTCAATATGTTCTTTCCCTCAGTGAAATATTGCTATAATTTCATTAAAGTGATGTAATATTTCAGGATAATTTCTTGTACATTGGACTCAGCGTTCCTCTCTCATGGATAAGTTTACCTAAGTAAAGAACTTAAAAATAGAAACGGTTCTTACGTTAAAATTCTGAATGAAATATTTCTTTTATGGTTTATGACTTTTTTTCCAAGATGTTCTTCGAAATCTGTTTTTAGAATGGTGTTTTTGAGCCCTTTCTAAAAAAAAAATCTATAAAAATATATATATGTATAGCTATTTTAATGTTAATATATTGCGAGTTTGATTCTTGCTCTTTTTTGATCTGTTATGTCACTAATTCTGTGTGTGAATTATGATAGTTTAATATATAACACCTGCTTCAAAGCTAACAGTAAATTTTATTTTATTTATTTGTCATTTAAAATTACCTCCTTCTTGTCTTTTGGTGCCAACTTTTTACCAGCGCTCAAATTATTTACTCTTCTCGAAGATCATTATCCCTTTTATTCTGTGTATCCGTAATAACTGTCTAATTTTTTTTCTTTCATTGTTCATGTTGTACCCATACATTAAAATCCCCCTTCGCTTACTGTGCTTCTGTCGTATTAGGAAAATGATTTGCTTTTCTATCGACTTTAGTCGTGATTTTAGTAACAATGTAGCACATTGCTGGAATTTAAAACAAAGAAGGCTACTTTTGAAGTTATATATATTAAGAAAGAATATTAGATATTTCTGTGTGTGTATAATTATTCTTTAATTTTAAAGTAGTTAAAATCTAATGATTCCTTTCCCCCCCCCTTGGCCTCTTCTAGTGTAACTTGTCATCATTTTTGTGCACTCTTGGATTGCAGAACATGATATCATGAAAGAAAAACGACGAAGATGAAAAGAATGGAGAAATAGTGCAGAGCAAAAAGACATCTGTGGCTGGTAATTCTTGTTTTATATTAACTTTATTTCCACTAGAAATGCTTGAATGTTATAATTTGTACACTGCATTTCTTCTGCGAGTTTTTCTTTCCCTCTGATACATGCCATGTTATGGCTAAATCCATGCAGTCGTTTGGATGTTTGTTTGTTATCCTGTATCTGAACATTGATTTTTAACAAGTTCGTTGTTGAAAATCCTCTTTCACATTTTTTAGTAAATCGAAAGCAGAAATTTATCATTCTAAAAGTTTAACAGGTCATGATTTTTCTGATCTAGGACTATTCAAATGGCATTTTGTGATATTCTTGATCTTAATTAGGATGAAAATCAGTTACTTCCATTTCTAGATCAGTAGCATTGTTATTTAACATATTTGCAATGTTTTACCATTTTTCTTAAATACTAGTATTATGTAATGGGTTTGAAGTGAATGAAGTAGTTGGCCTAATTTTAAATACACTCAAAACATCTAATTTAGAAACTAACTTAAGCTCGATGAGATTTTCGAAATGTTTGTTTCAGTTTTCTTATATTTCACGCTTTAGTTCTCGAGATTTTCAAAGTGGCCAAATTGTACATTACATTATGGTAAAAATGTATATTCCTTATATTTGTGTATTATTTTCACAAAATTAATTTGATTTAAAATGAATTTATAATACCTATAATTCAAAGACTTTAGTTCTCTCCACCCCCTCAAGTTTAAGATTTAGTTATTATGTCTGTAAGAATGGCTAAATCATAGAACAAGGTATGTTCAATAATTTCTTCATAAGTTTCGTTTCTGGATTTTTAAATTTCTTCTATGAAACTTTTGTAACAAAAGTTGGGATGGAACCTAGGCAGCCAGACAGAATGTCCCTTCTCTGAGTGAAAATTTCTATCATTTGATTGAAAGTGACTTTACAATATTTCAGAATAAACCCTCTTAACACTAATAAATGTATATAGACTTTTTTTTAATGTTTATGTAATGCGTGTTTTGTTCTTACAATATTTTGAGCTATTATATTACTAATCCTGTATATGAATTAAGACAGTTTTATGTAGAATACCTGCTTCAGTGCTAAAAGTAAAGTATTTGAATTATGTTTTACCGTTCATCTGTTTTCAGACGTAGGTTGTATGCTACAATTTACGGAATTTCTCTTTATTGGACATCTCACATAGCTGACAAAATTTCATTCCTGTGTTTAGGTTTTATAGTACAATACGTTGAGCATCCGTACATTAGTATATGACTTTGATTCCTTCTAAAGAAAAAGTGTATCTTAGTTTTCTTTAATTTTTGCTCAAAATTTTAGTATGTAGGTAATTACAATAGTGCTTCCAGGAAATTGCATTTAAATTTTTTGCATCATTTCAAAATGCTGTATCATTCAATGGCATTTGATGTGTTTTGGCTTGCTGTATTTAAGCTGGGCTCGAACCCGGGCAGCCAGTCAATATGTTCTTTCCCTCAGTGAAATATTGCTATAATTTCAATAAAGTGATGTAATATTTCAGGATAATTTCTTGTACATTGGACTCAGCATTCCTCTCTCATGGATAAGTTTACCTAAGTAAAGAACTTAAAAATAGAAACGGTTCTTACGTTAAAATTCTGAATGAAATATTTCTTTTATGGTTTATGACTTTTTTTCCAAGATGTTCTTCGAAATCTGTTTTTAGAATGGTGTTTTTGAGCCCTTTCTAAAAAAAAAATCTATAAAAATATATATATGTATAGCTATTTTAATGTTAATATATTGCGAGTTTGATTCTTACTGTTTTTTGATCTGTTATGTCACTAATTCTGTGTGTGAATTATGATAGTTTAATATATAACACCTGCTTCAAAGCTAACAGTAAATTTTATTTTATTTATTTGTCATTTAAAATTACCTGCTTCTTGTCTTTTGGTGCCAACTTTTTACCAGCGCTCAAATTATTTACTCTTCTCGAAGATCATTATCCCTTTTATTCTGTGTATCCGTAATAACTGTCTAATTTTTGTTCTTTCATTGTTCATGTTGTACCCATACATTAAAATCCCCCTTCGCTTACTGTGCTTCTGTCGTATTAGGAAAATAATTTGCTTTTCTATCGACTTTAGTCGTGATTTTAGTAACAATGTAGCACATTGCTGGAATTTAAAACAAAGAAGGCTACTTTTGAAGTTATATATATTAAGAAAGAATATTAGATATTTCTGTGTGTGTATAATTATTCTTTAATTTTAAAGTAGTTAAAATCTAATGATTCCTTTCCCCCCCCCCTTGGCCTCTTCTAGTGTAATTTGTCATCATTTTTGTGCACTCTTGGATTGCAGAACAGATATCATGAAAGAAAAAGAATGGAGAAATAGTGCAGAGCAAAAAGACATCTGTTGCTGGTAATTCTTGTTTTATATTAACTTTATTTTCACTAGAAATGCTTGAATGTTATAATTTGTACACTGCATTTCTTCTGCGAGTTTTTCTTTCCCTCTGATACATGCCATGTTATGGCTAAATCCATGCAGTCGTTTGGATGTTTGTTTGTTATCCTGTATCTGAACATTGATTTTTAACAAGTTCCTTGTTGAAAATCCTCTTTCACATTTTTTAGTAAATCGAAAGCAGAAATTTATCATTCTAAAAGTTTAACAGTTCATGATTTTTCTGATCTAGGACTATTCAAATGGCATTTTGTGATATTCTTGATCTTAATTAGGATGAAAATCAGTTACTTCCATTTCTAGATCAGTAGCATTGTTATTTAACATATTTGCAATCTTTTACCATTTTTCTTAAATACTAGTATTATGTAATGGGTTTGAAGTGAATGAATTAGTTGGCCTAATTTTAAATACACTCAAAACATCTAATTTAGAAACTAACTTAAGCTCGATGAGATTTTCGAAATGTTTGTTTCAGTTTTCTTATATTTCACGCTTTAGTTCTCGAGATTTTCAAAGTGGCCAAAACGTACATTACATTATGGTAAAAATGTATATTCCTTATATTTGTGTATTATTTTCACAAAATTAATTTGATTTAAAATGAATTTATAATACCTATAATTCAAAGACTTTAGTTCTCTCCACCCCCTCAAGTTTAAGATTTAGTTATTATGTCTGTAAGAATGGCTAAATCATAGAACAAGGTATGTTCAATAATTTCTTCATAAGTTTCGTTTCTGGATTTTTAAATTTCTTCTATGAAACTTTTGTAACAAAAGTTGGGATGGAACCTAGGCAGCCAGACAGAATGTCCCTTCTCTGAGTGAAAATTTCTATCATTTGATTGAAAGTGACTTTACAATATTTCAGAATAAACCCTCTTAACACTAATAAATGTATATAGACTTTTTTTTAATGTTTATGTAATGCGTGTTTTGTTCTTACAATATTTTGAGCTATTATATTACTAATCCTGTATATGAATTAAGACAGTTTAATGTAGAATACCTGCTTCAGTGCTAAAAGTAAAGTATTTGAATTATGTTTTACCGTTCATCTGTTTTCAGACGTAGGTTGTATTCTACAATTTACGGAATTTCTCTTTATTGGACATCTCACATAGCTGACAAAATTTCATTCCTATGTTTAGGTTTTATAGTACAATACGTTGAGCATCCTTACATTAGTATATGACTTTGATTCCTTCTAAAGAAAAAGTGTATCTTAGTTTTCTTTAATTTTTGCTCAAAATTTTAGTATGTTGGTAATTACAATAGTGCTTCCAGGAAATTGCATTTAAATTTTTTGCATCATTTCAAAATGCTGTATGGCATTTGATGTGTTTTGGCTTCCTGTATTAAAGCTGGGCTCGAACCCGGGCAGCCAGTCAATATGTTCTTTCCCTGAGTGAAATATTGCTATAATTTCATTAAAGTGACGTAATATTTCAGGATAATTTCTTGTACATTGGACTAAGCGTTCCTCTCTCATGGATAAGTTTACCTAAGTAAAGAACTTAAAAATAGAAACGGTTCTTACATTAAAATTCTGAATGAAATATTTCTTTTATGGATTATGACTTTTGTTTCCAAGATGTTCTTCGAAATCTGTTTTTAAATTGGTGTTTTTGAGCCTTTTCTAAAAAAAAAATCTATAAAAATATATATATGTATAGCTATTTTAATGTTAATATATTGCGAGTTTGATTATTACTCTTTTTTGATCTGTTATGTCACTAATTCTGTGTGTGAATTAAGATTGTTTAATATATAACACCTGCTTCAATGCTAACAGTAAAGTTTATTTTGTTTATTTGTCATTTAAAATTACCTGCTTATTGTCTTTTGGTGCCACCAGCGCTGAAATTATTTACTCTTCTCGAAGATCATTATCCCTTTTATTCTGTGTATCTGTAATAACTGTCTAATTTTTTTTCTTTCATTGTTCATGTTGTACCCATACATTAAAATCCCCCTTCGCTTACTGTGCTTCTGTCGTATTAGGAAAATAATTTGCTTTTCTATCGACCTTAGTCGTGATTTTAGTAACAATGTAGCACACTGCTGGAATTTAAAACAAAGAAGGCTACTTTTGAAGTTATATATATTAAGAAAGAATATTAGATATTTCTGTGTGTGTATAATTATTCTTCAATTTTAAAGTAGTTAAAATCTAATGATTCCTTCCCCCCCCCCTTGGCCTCTTCTAGTGTAATTTGTCATCATTTTTGTGCACTCTTGGATTGCAGAACATGATATCATGAAAGAAAAAGAACGAAGATGAAAAGAATGGAGAAATTGTGCAGAGCAAAAAGACATCTGTGGCTGGTAATTCTTGTTTTATATTAACTTTATTTCCACTAGAAATGCTTGAATGTTATAATTTGTACACTGCATTTCTTCTGCGAGTTTTTCTTTCCCTCTGATACATGCGATGTTATGGCTAAATCCATGCAGTCGTTTGGATGTTTGTTTGTTATCCTGTATCTGAACATTGATTTTTAACAAGTTCGTTGTTGAAAATCCTCTTTCACATTTTTTAGTAAATCGAAAGCAGAAATTTATCATTCTAAAAGTTTAACAGGTCATGATTTTTCTGATCTAGGACTATTCAAATGGCATTTTGTGATATTCTTGATCTTAATTAGGATGAAAATCAGTTACTTCCATTTCTAGATCAGTAGCATTGTTATTTAACATATTTGCAATCTTTTACCATTTTTCTTAAATACTAGTATTATGTAATGGGTTTGAAGTGAATGAAGTAGTTGGCCTAATTTTAAATACACTCAAAACATCTAATTTAGAAACTAACTTAAGCTCGATGAGATTTTCGAAATGTTTGTTTCAGTTTTCTTGTATTTCACGCTTTAGTTCTCGAGATTTTCAAAGTGGCAAAACGTACATTACATTATGGTAAAAATGTATATTCCTTATATTTGTGTAATATTTTCACAAAATTAATATGATTTAAAATGAATTTATAATACCTTTAATTCAAAGACTTTAGTTTAGTTCTCTCCTCCCCCTCAAGTTTAAGATTTAATTATTATGTCTGTAAGAATGGCTAAATCATAGAACAAGGTATGTTCAATAATTTCGTCATAAGTTTCGTTTCTGGATTTTTAAAATTCTTCTATGAAACTTTTGTAACAAAAGTTGGGATGGAACCTAGGCAGCCAGATAGAATGTCCCTTCCCTGAGTGAAAATTTCTATCATTTGATTGAAAGTGACTTTACAATATTTCAGAATAAACCCTCGTAACACTAATAAATGTATATAGACTTTTTTTTAATGTTTATGTAATGCGTGTTTTGTTCTTACAATATTTTGAGCTATTATATTACTAATCCTGTATATGAATTAAGACAGTTTAATGTAGAATACCTGCTTCAGTGCTAAAAGTAAAGTATTTGAATTTTGTTTTACCGTTCATCTGTTTTCAGATGTAGGTTGTATTCTACAATTTACGGAATTTCTCTTTATTGGACATCTCACATAGCTGACAAAATTTCATTCCTATGTTTAGGTTTTATAGTACAATACGTTGAGCATCCGTACATTAGTATATGACTTTGATCCCTTCTAAAGAAAAAGAGTATCTTAGTTTTCTTTAATTTTTGCTCAAAATTTTAGTATGTAGGTAATTACAATAGTGCTTCCAGGAAATTGCATTTAAATGTTTTGCATCATTTCAAAATGCTGTATCATTCAATGGCATTTGATGTCTTTTGGCTTGCTGTGTTAAAGCTGGGCTCGAACTCGGCAGCTAGACAATATGTTCTTTCCGTGAGTGAAATATTGCTATAATTTCATTAAAGTGACGTAATATTTCAGAATAATTTCTTGTACATTGGACTAAGCGTTCCTCTCTCGTGGATAAGAGTACCTAAGTAAAGAACTTAAGAATAGAAACGGTTCTTACGTTAAAATTCTGAATGAAATATTAATTTATGGTTTATGACTTTTTTTTCCAACATGTTCTTCGAAATCTGTTTTTAGAATGGTCTTTTTGAGCCCTTTCTAAAAAATTATAAAAGTATATATGTATAGTGTACCATACAGTAAAGATTAGCCACATCTTCATTTACTACTGTTACAACATAAAATATACTTCTTTGATAGATTTCTGCAGTTAAATTCAAAAGTTTAAAATTGCATATTGCTTATCATGATCAGATTTTAGCTAACAATTACTTATGTTTTGTCAGATAAATGCTACCAGATGCAGTTAATTATTTTTTACTTGCCAATCTCATGAGACAAGTTTTTTTTTGCTTCTGCAAGACAACTTTACTTTGTGTTGCAAAATAAATTCATTCTCACTCTTTTTGGACTTGCCTACACATTAAATTTAAAATTGTTTTATGATTAGGTAAGATGTGATTATCATAATTTTGTTTCTCTCTTTATCTTGGCAACTTTATATATTGATTCGGTATCCAGGTTACCTACCAGTGGCTGATTGATAAAACTGCTCATATGTTCAGCTGGTGGTTTGAGTTTATTTTCTGACATAAAAATTTTGAAAGGCATCCCCCATGTTTATTTTACTATAATTGAATAATCAAATAATTGCTACTCTGTTTATAGGTACTAAATGTTAAAATATTTTAAATGCTTCCTTTAATTTGCATTCTAATAGTCATTTGTTTAAATTTAATTATGGATTATATTCACATATAGTAATTGTGAGTGTTTTTTTTATTTTAGGTGCTGTGAAAGGCAATGGCAGAGATCCAGTTTATCAAGATTTCTTATATACATAAGAATACACGGATATAAGATTGTTTTGCAGGAATTCAAATAAAATGTGATAACTTGAATTAATAAAAACTGTTTTGAATTTTGAAAAGTGTTTTTCGTCTGTTAATCATAATATAGTGCCATAAATTTCTGAATGTGTTTATTTTTCATCCAAATAAATAGGTTTACAAAAATTTGTCATATTAATAGATATTGCAGGATTTAGCATTATTTTTCTAAGTAAGATATTTTTCTGTATTCCCCATTAAGTAATTTTATCTGCTAAATTACCATTACTTATATACTAAAGGTGAAAGAATAAGCTTTCCTTGAAAATACAAAAATTTGTAGACATTTCAAAAAATTGCTATACGTAAAAAAGTTCTTAAATTGCCACATATGCGAAACTGAAAATGTTATATATAAAATAGTTCAGAAATATAAATATTTTCACTATTTTTTAACTATAATTCACTGCATTTGTTATATATAATCACAGTTTAAGGTAGCAGTACTTTTCTCACTGTGATTTCTCATGTATTTTGATTCATAAATCCACGTATTTTAGTTACTCTTTTGAGGCCGAATAAAAAATGAACTAAATATTCTCGTTGACATTGAGAGTTAAATAAAAGCTCACCTCAAAGTAAAATGAATTATTAAATGTATGGAAAATTTTACATAGCATATATTGAGCAGAAAGAGTAAACTGAATATACTTAGAAGTATTAATAACTGGTAGAGTTGATTGCAGAATAAAGTGCCTTAATTGCATGGTAAACAGTAGATCTTTTGGAGTTTTTCTATGTTGCGTAAAATGCAGATTTAAATTTTTGATATTGATTGTCATATAAATGGCAATTACTGTTTTATTTTGCTCAGAAATGAATGGTTAGTAATAAAATTATGGATGAGATAACCTTTAACATGTGCTAGAATTTACAAAGTTTAATTTGGTGCTGATTTCAACTAGTAAATTTCATTTTACTGAATTTTACATAAAATGATACCAATGAACCATTGCAAATTATTTTCAGAACTTTTTTTTTTTAATACAAAAGGGCGATTAGTTTCGAAATGTGACTTCATATTGTCAATCGTGAACTTGTTTCGCTTTTCATTCAAGTCTTGCCATTTGGCAAAATTTAACATATTTACATTTGAAATCTTAATCTCTTATAGATTAACAAGCCAAGCTATTTAAAAGCAATACACACAGTTCTTAACAAGGTATTTTTTTACTTTTTAATCTGATTGATTTAAAATGCATTTAATTCATGATATATCTAATTGAAAACATTTAATATTTTTATATAATTACATGATATAGTTCATCATCACTTTTTCAAATATATAGAAGATATTTAACTTTCTGGTGTCAGTATCTTATAAAATCTTTTGCTAAAGGGGAGTATATAAGGTATTTCTCCCACTTTCCTAGCGTCCTTCATGGTGTAGTGGTTCTGCACGCTGGGCCGGTATTTCAGAGGTCCGTGGTTCGATTCCCGGCGAATGCGTTTGCTATTTTTATTCTTTTCTGCCTCTAAAAAAATCCTAATGACTCGAAACGAAAGCAAAAATTGACTGCTCTGATATATGATAATTGCTCATTTTAATGTATTGATAATCTATGCACTCATAAACTTTGAGCCTTTTTGAGTGACTGCTAAAACCTGAGGGCTTTCAGTTTTTTTTTTTTTTTTTTTTTTTTTTTTTTTTTTTTTTTTTTAATTCTATGATCAGAAAGACAGAATTTTAGAAGAGCTTCTTTAGTTACTTTTTGAATGATATAAAGAATTGTTAACATAATGTCAAATTTTTACAACTAAATATTAAATATATAAAAAAGCCTGCAGCATTCTCATGTTACGAAAACATATTTATTTATTCTGAGGCTAGGAATTGATTTAGTTTTAAAAATACAATTTATTCCTTTTAACAATTTCCCAAGTGTCATCAAAACACTATAAATTCCTTACATGTTTTAAAGAAAGATGATTCATTTATGTAAAGATTATTAAATCGCTAATTTTATTACTGAATTTTTAATACAAATTAATTGAAATTAGAAACTGATTTTGTAAAATAATTATGAATAATTCAATTTGGGGGCTATTGGATGTTTAAAAATGATTGAAAGATTTTTAATATCTTAAAAATAAAAACAAAATTTTCAGTTTTAATATTTTGTATTAATAATTCATTTTAATTTCCTTGCTCATTTTTAATATATTCACAAATTCAGATTTAAAAACAAAATAAGTTGTATAAATATTTTCAACATTTCTCATTTTTCCATAGTAACCATAGGAGAAGGATTTGAGACTATCTGTGTAAAATAAGTAGGTTTTAAATCATCACACCTTTACATACTTTCACTGGAAATTTCCTCTGTATATAAACTGGGATGTGACACTAAGCAGTTGAGAGTATGTATTTAAGAGGTTAAAGGGATATTGTAACTAGTATTTCAAATCCTGATAACATCCCATACGCTGTCGGTGGAACCTAGATAGGATGTCCTAAGGATATACTGGGTTGTGACACTAAGCAGGTGAGAGTATGTATTTAAGAGGTTAAAGGGATATTGTAACTAGTATTTCAAATCCTGATAACATCCCATACGCTGTCGGTGGAACCTAGATAGGATGTCCTAAGGATATACTGGGATGTGACATTAAGCACTCAGGAGGATGAGTTTAGGAGGAAATTGGGATATTACGGGATGTCCTGAGGATGTAGTAAGTAGGACTTTAAATCCTAATAACATCCCATAGGCTTTCGATGGGACATAGATAGGATGTTTTTAGGATATAATGGGAGGTATTTAGGAGGTTTGTGGGATGTCCTGAGGATGTAGTAAGTAGGAGTTTATATCCTAATAACATCCCGCACGCAGTCGATGGGACTTAGTTAGGATGTCCTGAGGATATCTTGGGATGTGCATTAAGCACTCGGGAGGAGGTGTTTAGGAGGTTTGCGGGATATTCCGGGATGTCCTGAGGATGTGCGCATATCCCGCGAGCAACATCCTCGGGATATCCCAAGGATGTTTTTGTGCTATGTGGGAACAGTCTTTAATGAACAACCAGAAGTGGTACTTTACTTGATGCACAAAACAGTTTTTAATGAATAACTGTATTAAAATATAATACAAAACCTTTCAAATTCTGGTATTTAAGATTTTATATCAATGAGAACAACGTACTGGATTTTGGCTAAAATTCAAAAAAAGGAAGTCATGCTTTAAGTGAAGCTTTGAACAGATTTTCGTAAAAAAATAAATTATAAGACAATCTATGACTTCTCAGAGGTGGTATTTAAAACATGTATGTGATCGAGAACTAAACATTGTATTTATAAGCCTAAAATAGGTTCTTAGAATTATGCTAAATGCAACGAGAATAAGCTGATCATGAAGACGAGCTCTTGTAAAACATTTGTATTAGTCTCAATACTCAGTGGGCCCAGCGGTGAAGTCGATAAACACTGGTACTTTTGTCTACCGCGAAGGCATATATGTTACACATAGAGAAAAACACGAAAACGCCCATGCAGCCAGCCCGTTTGCGGGAGTCGAGCCTCGAACCGAATTACCAGTGTTCATCGACTTTACGCTCGGCCGCTGGTGGGCACATACTCGATATTGAAGAAAATTTTCCGATATCAATTTTTGGGGAAGTTCTGCGCATGCTCGGCGCCATGATGTTTGTGTGTTTTATGAGCTTTTAATTTTTATGAAATATTTCGGTAGAAAAGACCGTGTGAGTGAATTTTGGTGTTCAAATGTGTTCTTGTATGTATTTCAATGCTGATTTATAAAAGAATTAGACATTATAAAAAGTGTAATGTGAATTTTGAGTTCTCTTGTTTGCTGGAGCCACTAAGCCTAAGCTGACAGGTATGTTTACATTTGACATTGACAGTTTATAATTCGTGAAATTAAACCGAGGTGTTGAAAACGCATGATTTAGTGCTTTTGTGATTTTAATTTGAATATTAAGAGCATTTACTGGCTCTGTTTAAGAAATTTTACGTGTTTGATTTTCGCCAAGTTCATTAACTTTTTATCCGTGCATGAAGGGATTATTTGACAGTTATGGGAAATTCTTATTGTTTTAATGCGATGTTTCTTATTTTCACGCTTTTTCATATAATTCAAAGGTGATGCATACGCAATTAGAGAACAGTATATATGCAATGCACAATGCACATATAGTACATATGCAATTAGGAAAGATACGCGTGATTGACTCTTGATACGTTCAAAAACTTTGAATATGTGCATGAAGGGATTATGCTATTGGTAACTTTTTATTTTTTAAGCATGTTTTCGTATTTCACGCTTTTGTATGTTGTGCTTTTTGAGTTCGAAATGTAAACTTTAATCGTACATTTAATTAGAGGAGTGAATCCCCTAACCACTATACCGTGTGTGGGGGCATTTTCTAAATCATTTTTAAGAGATATTAGGAGGCGTATATGCTTCTGCGTGTGAGTGTGTGTGTGTGTATGGTTACGGCAAAGCCTCGAGGGCTATCTGCCTAAGGGAAGGGATGCCTTCGTGGAGGACTTTCTAAGGGAAACTGTCTCGTATACACGTTACTCATGGGGAAAACCACGAAAACGCCCATGCAGCCAGCCCGTTCGTGGAATTCGAACCTCGTACCGAACTACCAGTGTTCAGCGACTTTACCGTTCGGCCGCTGGTGGGCGTATATGCTTCTGCAACTTTACTCAACAAACAGCGGCTAAAGCGACGAAACTTCAGAATAGTTTCTGCAGAACGTTCCCCGAATGAGAGCAGATTTAGTCTGAGTTGCTATGAGTATACGCATACACATCTGGAGAGAACGTGAAACACGCAATAAGCCTTTCAACATCATCAAAAGGGACCGGTTTGGAGGTCGTGGAGTTCTCGTTTGGGGAGATGTAATGCTTGATAGCCGTACCGACCTTCAGTATCAGGCCCACCAGCGGCCGAGCGTTAAAGTCGCCGAAATCTGGTAGTTCGGTCCGAGATTCGAATCCCGCAAACAGGCTGGCTTTGCATGGGTGTTTTCGTGGTTTTCCTCATGTGTAACGTTTATAGGAGCAAATTTCCCTTATAATGTCCCTCACGAAGGCATCCCGCTCGTTAGACTTACAGTTCTAGCATGCTTTACTGTAACTAAACTAATCAAATCACCTTCTGTGAAAAATCGTCAAAGTGTCGTCACTGAAAGTCCTCCACGAAGGTATCGCTCCTCTTAGGCAGACATGCCTAGTGTGTTTTGCCGTAATCTTAAAGGAAACGTATGTATCCAATACGTTAGGCTGTTTTCTATTAAAGACACCATAGTAGCATCCCATTGCTTATGTGTTGCTAGTTCATTTAAACTTTAATGCAATACAAACAACCATAGCTTTTAGTTATCAATACATTATTATGAGCATTTCATTTCAACGAAAACTGCGAAACAAATCTATGCTTTATCATAAAAAATTAATAAACGATTTAAAATATTACTTGTTAAATTCCAATATGAATCGAAGTAATATACGTATTTATTATACGCGCAATTTCGTGTATAATATATTACTCCAATTCATATTGGAATTTCACAAGTAATATTTTAAATCTTTTTGCAACTCTTGTTATTATATGGCTTTTGTTAGATTGTCGGACTGAGTTTAATGCTATTGAAAATACCATTCTTTAGTACATTTCTCCCATGTTAAATTTTATCATTCCAAACTATTAAAGATTTCTGAAAACATTACTCTAGAATTTCACATCCTAGTAAAGAGAAAATTTGTTTGCTTGATGGTTTAAACTTAACGATTGAATACTTCTGTTCTTAGTGAAACTTAAAGAAATACTTTAAAATTAATAATCTGTCTATCTTATATTCATTTTGTATCTCATATATTATATTAATTACTTTCCAGAATTAATTTTAAAAAATGTAGTCTACATTTGATTTGCTTTTGTGCGTTATTAAATTTGCGAAGTATAGTTTAAATCTTATAGTAGAGGAAGGTAATTGTCTAAAATTACTTTTCCATTTTACTGCATAGTTCCACATTTATTTAATGCTCATAAATCAAATAGTTCTGGAATTGTGATACCCTAACATAAATCGCATGCTCCAACATAAATCAGATAGTTCGTGAACTGCAAAAATACTGCTTCAGTTTACGGGGGAGTACAAAACCTCATTAGGGGTAGATCTGAGAAACAAGTTCATTGAGAGTCTCCAAGCTCTCAGCTATTCTACAGGTGTCGGCCTTCGGCTGAGAAAAACATACTGTGAGGGGCTTCGAATTTCTTCCCCTTTTTGCAAGATTCATACAGGTTGACCAGAAGACGAACAGTAAGATCAGTAATAGTTACTGTTTAGATTTACGAACAAACGTCGGAAAACAAGGGTTTCTCCTCGTCTTAATTATTACGAGTCGTTTTCCATAGAAAGTCCTCCACGAAGCCCTACTACCTTTAAGATTAATAAAACTCGTATACTCCAACATAAATTAAACAGTTCATTAATTGCGAAAATACTATTTCTGTTTACGAGAAACAGAAACTCTTTAGGGTAGATGTGGTTTGGTTTACGTGAATATTGCAAAGTCTCGAGGGCTATCTGCCTAAGAAAAGGGATGCCTTGGTGGAGGACATTCTAAGGGAAACTGTCTCCTATACACGTTACACATTGGAAAACTACGAAAATGTTCATGCACACAGCCAGTTCGCGGGCCTGATTTTAAGTCATTTTAGCCCAAAAAGGACTTAACTCCAATAATTTCGGAACGCGTATACATGTATAAATTAACAAAACGCCCCTTTTAGCGTATGTCACACATACAAGCTATATCGTTATTTTAGAGTAGTCGAAATTCCATTGTGATCGAGAGAATTACAACCGTGCCTTCTACAGGATTCGAACCCGGGCCAATCGCTACGATAGTCGGGGTCACTAACCGCTATACCGGCTGGGCGACCACTTCTGAGAAATGCATTTTAAGATTAAAAAAAGAACACCTACACACTGTTTATGTGCTTGCTTACACAGGAACAGTTCTTTAAATTTGCAAAGTATATTGGATATGACTAATGCATTGTTTTGTGAATAGCTCAACAACGATATACCCAATGAAGGGATTTCAGAAGATATTTGGAAGAACATACTTTTATGCCATAATCACATAAAAAACAAAACAAACTTTCATGCCAATCCTAGTTATGGGTAAATTACTTAGAGTTCCTGATAAAGGATTTGATGAGATAGCTGAAAGTTTACTAAAGAGAATTTTTATTTCTTCTTCGTTAAATTCATGCGCATATTCCATTTCATCCCATTTTATTGCTTTTGTAGTATAGTATATTAAGCATGGTAAATATGTATATTTCCCAAGAAGGCATTCCTCCCTTTAGGCGTGTGGTGTGTATTTGAATATGGCAAAGCACTCGAGGTTTATCGCCCTGAGGAGGGACTTTCTAGAGGAACCTGCCTCGTATACACGTTACATCAACGAAAATGCCAATACAGTCAGCCCTTTCTCTTGGTTCCAACCTCGGACCGAACTACCAATGTTCAGCAGCTCCGCCACTGCTGGACCCCTCCGTTTAGGCAGATAACCCTCAAGTGCTTTGCCATAATCAAATAAACCCAACCTTAGATATATGAAATACTTGATTAAATGTTCGATTTTGATGTTATGAAAGTCTACAACTCTTTCTCTTTGCTTCGCGTTATCGGATCGTCTACCTGCAGTAACCACGTGGTCTAGCAAATTGTCAGTTTTGAAAAGTTTCGCCATTTCGTGTCAGAAAATATTTGTAATTGACTTGATAAATTTTAGCGGTTTCATTAGTTATACAAAATTTAAAATATTCGCATTGATAATATACGCATTTTTTAATAATAATATTTTGAATCGTATTATTATTTTAAGAAAAATATAGCTTATATGTTTTTGCTGACATTATTGTTTGTATTTTTCATATTCCGTATGTAATCAAATAATGGAAATTTCAAACCCTGTGCCTGTATTAGATATCTGTTAGTTTGGTTTTTAATGTATCCATTCTGATTTTCGCATAAACATTTTGATGTACATAAAGCTTTTCATATTTCTGATTCATTGAACTTAAGAACATGTTAACGAGGTAGAAACTGAAATTAATTAATCATAACTGAAGCACTGGGAGACTCTGTATTGAATTTAATTATGAATAAAATAGGTAAACTAAATCAAAAGGGCTTCTTATTTAACTTCCTCTTCCTGTTTGAAATTGTTCTGACTTTTTATGAAATTTTAAAAGTAAAATTACCTTTAGGAAGAACTAAAAAAGACAGGATGGGGAATATTTAGCTGGAAAATAATGGCAACATTTCAGCAAACTGGATTGAAAGAATTTTAAGGATTTCGGAAAGCACTTTTGTTATGAAATAATTCATTGCTTTTTGTGTTGACTAATGCTCACTTGTCTGATCTATAATCAGCCGAAGTCCACCAAATTCCTCTTGGCAAGGAGCGCAAGATACTCCAGTGTTCGGTAACAGCCTTGAGCACGTTACAGGTGACAGTACGATTTAGCTCAATTCCGCCCCCCTAATTTTGATGGAGATCACTCCTGGGGAGAACAGGTCCAGGCTCTTTCACACCTCTTCCCCTACCATCAACCTCACGGAGGACGTTCGGCTCGCCGCATATTTGAGTGACAACAGATTCCGCACAGATACTACACATTTTCAAACATCCATGTCTTCTCCAGGCGAACGCGTCCTCTGGATATGCCTGTACTATCTCTTTAACCTTGATTCGATGGTCGTCAGCACCATTTTGTAGATGTTATCGATATTTACTTCAGTGGTTGCAGTTTTTGGCCGTCCTGAACGTTCATCGCCATCTAAGCTGGTACGCCTACGTTTAAATTTAGATGCCCAAAATTTTACAGTAGTAAATGATGGGGCAGAGTCCTATTGTGTCCAGATCCTGTTTAATCTGAGTAGGCGCATTACCTTTAAAAACAGGTATCTAATGACAGCATGATACTGGAGTTTTCCATTTTTGCAAAAACGGTCACATCAGCTCATAAAAGTAATTGCCAAACAAAAAATTCGCATTCAAAATAGCCGACATTTTCATTGGTAGTTATCACGTGATGCCCAAACAAGTTCCCCCCATTTGAGTTGCCACCTACGTATTGAGGTCGGAAACGTTTCAGACAATCCTCGTACAGTTAAAGCATTCTCGATGATAGGACGATTGAATTATACATTGTAACTTCATTTTAGTTTCCATTTATTAAAAAAATCCTTTAACACTGTTAGCTAAGAACTGATTGTCGTTTTCAGTGCGAATTCTTTTAATTTTTGTTTCCTATTTACCTTTCGTTTCGAATGATCAGTTCTGTTTTAAGAATTCTGCATTTTCACTCTTTTTCTCAACTGCAGTCGCAAACATGAAACTACCGCAATCGTCTAAAATTGTTAGAGAATAGTGTAATTTACATATTAACTGTTAACCTTTAATGAAAGTAAACGGAGTGGCATAATAAAATGTTTTCGATTATGTTTGAATGGTATTTGGAATTAAAAGGAATTATTTGATTTATTATATTCAATATCATTTTAATTTATCCAATAAAGTGTTGGAATATGTTGGAACTAAAAATGTTTGAATATCACTCGGAATCAAAAAGAATTATTTGATTTATTATTTTCAATATCAATTTAATTTATCCAATAAAATGTTGGAACCAAACCATAATGGAATATTTTCCATTATAGTTTGAATATTAGTCGGAATCAAAAAGAATTATTTGATTTTTTTTTTATTTTTAATATCATTTTAATTTATCGAATAAAATGTTGGAATATGTTGAAACCAAAACATAATGGAATATTTTCCATTATGTTTGAATACTAGTCGGAATCAAAAAGAATTATTTCATTCATTATTTTTAAATACTCCAGTGTTTAAATACTCCAGTGTACTTTTGATTTGTTCAACAAGTGACCAGTTTAATATGTTTGTAGAGTTCCTCACTTTGTAAATTCTAAGCTACTGTTGGAAGTGAAGAATCTTAAGAACTGATAAGCGAATAATCGCTTGAGTTCGTGTGACAGGAAACAACAAGATAGAAGGGTAAACTAACCCTTTATTATTCCAACTAAGGTTTTCCGTCTTGGAGTGTACAATAAAGCCGACCCTTTGGTTTTGAACTTAAGAGGCTAAGAATAATACTAAACTAATCTAAACTAAAGAGGTATACCCGAAGGTAACAAACTTTCTAACAGAGTTGGCCCCTTAACGTTAATAGACTGCGAAGCTACCAAGGGCCTAAAGTACGGCCGAGCGTGATAATAGCTTACGAGAGAGTGGCCTAAAAAAGGCGGACGCGTGCAGACAGAATACCTGATATCTCTGTCACTAAGACCGAAGAACTTCGCGGTTAAATACCGCTCTTCCTCATTATGTATTCAGACGTGATTCTAAAACTACGTTCTGGTCGGAAGTAGTGAGTTGAAGTTAAGAATCGACAGGAAAGGAACTTTAATTCAAAATTTAACTGTTAATAAAATTAACATAATCCTTACGTGTTTATTAAATTATTCAACAGCGATACAGGTGATACGAATTCATTCCATTCGGATTTAAACACCCTTTCTTTAAACCATACAATTTCCATGGCTTGCCTTATTACATTTTATGTGACCGTAAAATGACACATCGTCCAAACTTTTCATTTAGCCAGTCACTCAATTTAATTTAGTAGGCAGATAGCCCTCGAGGCTTTGCCATAATCACACACACACACACACACATAGCTCAATTTATTTTAGTTCTTCAGCTGTAACTTCTGCTTCCCTAATTTCAAACTTAGGTGATTTCTGGTAGACTGGAATAAAGGGATCAAGAAGTTGACGTAGTCTCTGCGGATATATTGAACTAGGAAGTATCGAAAAGAACACCTCTTCCATCGAACTGCAACTGTGCAGTTACTTGTTTGCTTTGCGTAAGAAGAAAAGGTCTATATTCCCGTGAGCCCCACAAACCTAATGTTTCGAAGCAGATAACAAGAACAAGGAGGCGAAAAAGTCTTAGAAGAATCCGAACCCTCCCGTAGATTAACTCCAGTTTGTCTGAATGAATTTCTTCTATCAAAAGGTGTAAGGCAAAAATTGTCTGCAAAAATAAAGACACCAGACAATATCACTAACCCAGAAAATGAGCACAATAGCAAAGCGAGTTATATCCATTTGAAGAATTGGTTTACCTTTCTATTCACGCAATGGCAACACGTTTTGCATATGTTATTTTAAGACGCATTTTTAACCAGTTATAAGAAATTCTATACATTCAAAGATAAGGAATTAAATAAGAAATCTGATCTTTACTGAAAAATAAAACAATGACTAGACTACATAAATAATTAAATAAAATGTCGCTTGAAAATTTCAGTTTAACATCTCGAAAGAATTTACCGTTGAAGTTTCGAAAAGGTAAAACAATTATTTAAAAATATAGAAAATATAAAAATTATTAACTCTGATCTCAATACGTAATTCAACGCATAAGATTGGAAATCAGAAGAGAAACACGTCAAAGTGAAACTTAAAACTAGTAAAGAAACAACCTTGTATTTGGCATAGATTTAGAATAGAAACTCAATCGATTTCAAGGACAAACCTTCCTGACGTTTTTAAAATTCAATTAACATAATTTTTCAATTTTAGCTACTAATTTTGCCGGCAGACGGTGCTACTTTCCTGCCCGCTTTACTGTAGTAGGGTATAAAAAGGAGCTTTTACAGCCGCTGCATTCCAGTCTTGCAGATTCCTTTGCTACTGATGAAGAGGGACCGCTTTGCCGTCGAAATCGATTGAGTGTTTTTGCCTAAAGCTACTCCAGATACAAGGTTGCTCCTTTACTAATTTTAAGATTTACGATTAGTTTATTAATTTAAAAATTAATTAATATCCAGGAATACAATATAATCTCAGCTATGAAGATACATTATAAGGTATTTCTCCGGCCTTTGTGGTGTAGTGCCTTTGTGGTGTAGTGATTCTGCCCGCTGGGCCGGAATTCCAGAGGTTCGTGGTTCGATTCCTAGCAAAGGCGATTGCTCATTTTTCAATCTCTACGGCTTTTCCAAAAAACCTAATGTCTCTACAGTGGCGTGTTGGGTCAGGATTCTTCACACCTAGGATTTGGAGATTGGGTCCCCTAAAAACCCCAGTCGCTCATTAAAAAGGGGAGTATATAAGGTACTTCTCTCGCCTTCCTAGCGTGCCTTCGTGCTGTAGTGGTCAGCACACTGAACCGGCCTTTCAGAGGTCCGTGGTTCGATTCCCGGCGAAGGCGATTGCTTATTTTTCATCTCTCTGGCTTCGAAAAAAATTCTAATGTCTGTACAGTGGCGTCCGAAATAAAAGGGTGTTGGATGATTATTCTCCTCACCCAGGATTTGGCGATTAGGTCCCCTAAACTCCCCAGGAGCCCTTTAAATGGAGGAGTATATAAGGTATTTCTACCGCCTTCCTAGCGTGCCTCCGTGATGTAGTGGTTCTGCACGCTGGGCCGGTATTCCAGAGGTCCGTTGTTCGATTTCCGGCGAAGGCTATTGCTGATGTTTTATCTTGCCTGCCTCCAAAAAATACCTAATGTCTCTACAACATAAACTCATATATTTAAAATAAGTCGTTAAAAACAGAGGATGGTCATCCGTTTGTTATGCCTGCATTCTGCAAATGACATGGAAGCGTATTTTTTTCGTTTAAAGTTTTCAAACGATTGGTTGGCTCTTATTCAAAGACATTTCTTATTTGTAGCAGTATAATCATCAAATATACACATTACAGCTTCTTCAACCGTACGAGATCTGTGATATATCCACTTGCCCACATCACGCTCTCAAACACGGAGCGATATATGCTTGCAAATCTTACGATTATTTCGTTAGAACATTTGGCATTTCGGCGGTTGTCTACTCGAGAAACGTTCTTTGTACATTCTTTGAACACTTGCTCCTCTTCTTTCTGCAGTCCCATTGGTAAAATTCATGTCGACGAGCTCCGCATTCCTGAATGATGCGTACCACTCAGAATCCGCCCGGGGAATAATGATTTACGCGAGTGGGCTGCTTCTCTCTGACGATATTCCCTCTACCAGCTCAACGAACTCTCCTCTACTAGCTTCCATAGGTTTTTTTATGGCGAATATTTTAAGGTTTAAAAAATAGCCCAAAAATCGAACGGAAATTCCCTACAGAAACTCCATTCGCGAATTTTAAAAATCCGAGATAGCCAAAATGTTGCTCTCGAAGACTACATCAATTTAAAAAAAAAGTTTCTCTCTAGGCCCAATAGCACCCGACTTTCATAGGGTCAAAGTTCACGAATTTGACACATTTCGGCCGCGACAATTCCCTATAACCGTTGCACCGAATTTCAAACCGCTCACACAGTACTTCCCATTGAGACACATGAACAATCCCCCGCAAGCGTTTGCTCGTACCTCAATTTTTGACCCCGGCGCAAGCGTCCGAAATTTCGATGGGGTCACGGAAATGGGCCAAACTTTGACCCCCCATATCTCGGGCCCTAATTGTCCGATCGACTTGAAATTTGAAACGTGGCCTAACAGGGTTTCGGCCTTCCTCCCCATGCTCGCCAATCGCGGCTCACCATGGCGGGTCCGGGCCTTTTCGCGGTAATGTTAAAACAAAATCTCACGAATATCTCCGAAACGGTTCCATAGAATGTCGCAAATTTTGGTGTGAGAGGGCTCCCTATTTTTACCTACAAACCCTCCAAATTTGGTGGTCCTAGCTTCCATAGTTTTTTTATGGCGAATTTTTAAATGTTTAAAAAATAGCCCCAAAATCGAACGGAAATTCCCTACAGAAACTCCATTCGCGAATTTTAAAAATCCGAGATAGCCAAAATGTTGCTCTCGAAGAGTACATCAATTTTAAAAAAAAGTTTCTCTCTAAGCCCAATAGGACCCGACTTTCATAGGGTCAAAGTTCACGAATTTGACACATTTCGGCCGCGACAATTCCCTATAACCGTTGCACCGAATTTCAAACCGCTCACACAGTACTTCCCATTGAGACACATGAACAATCCCCCGCAAGCGTTTTCTCGTAGCTCAAATTTTGACCCCGGCGCAAGCGTCCGAAATTTCGATGGGGTCACTGAAATGGGCCAAACTTTGACCCCCCATATCTCGGGCCCTAATTGTCCGATCGACTTGAAATTTGAAACGTGGCCTAACAGGGTTTCGGCCTTCCTCCCCATGCTCGCCAATCGCGGCTCACCATGGGGGCTCCGGGCCTTTTCGCCGTAATGTTAAAACAAAAACTCGCGAATATCTCCGAAACGGTTCGATAGAATGTCGCAAATTTTGGTGTAAAAGGGCTCCCTAATTTTACCTGAAAACCCTTCAAATTTGGTGGTCCTAGCTTCCATAGTTTTTTTATGGCGAATTTTTTAAGGTTTAAAAAATAGCCCAAAAATCGAACGGAAATTCCCTACAGAAACTCCATTCGCGAATTTTAAAAATCCGAGATAGCCAAAATGTTGCTCTCGAAGAGTACATCAATTTTAAAAAAAAAGTTTCTCTCTAGGCCCAATAGGACCCGACTTTCATAGGGTCAAAGTTCACGAATTTGACACATTTCGGCCGCGACAATTCCCTATAACCGTTGCACCGAATTTCAAACCGCTCACACAGTACTTCCCCTTCAGACACATGAACAATCCCCCGCAAGCGTTTTCTCGTAGCTCAATTTTTGACCCCGGCGCAAGCGACCGAATTTTCGATGGGGTCACGGAAATGGGCCAAACTTTGACCCCCCATATCTCGGGCCCTAATTGTCCGATCGACTTGAAATTTGAAACGTGGCCTAACAGGGTTTCGGCCTTCCTCCGCATGCTCGCCAATCGCGGCTCACCATGGGGGCTCCGGGCCTTTTCGCCGTAATGTTAAAACAAAAACTCGCGAATATCTCCGAAACGGTTCGATAGAATGTCGCAAATTTTGGTGTGAAAGGGCTCCCTATTTTTACCTGAAAACCCTCCAAATTTGGTGCTTCTAGTTTCCATAGTTTTTTATGGCGAATTTTTGAAGGTTTAAAAAATAGCTCAAAAACCGAACGGAAATTCCCTACAGAAACTCCATTCGCGAATTTTAAAACTCCGAGATAGCCAAAATGTTTCTCTCGAAGAGTACATCAATTTAAAAAAAAAAGTTTCTCTCTAAGCCCAATAGGACCCGACATTCAGAGGGTCAAAGTTCACGAATTTGACACATTCCGGCCGCTACAATTCCCTATAACCGTTGCACCGAATTTCAAACCGCTCACACAGTACTTCCCATTGAGACACATGAACAATCCCCAGCAAGCGTTTTCTCGTAGCTCAATTTTTGACCCCGGCGCAAGCGACCGAAATTTCGATTGGGGCCGCCCCAATGGTCACGGAAATGGGCCAAATTTTGACCCCCCACATCTCGGGCCCTAATTGTCCGATCGACTTGAAATTTGAAACGTGGCCTAACAGGGTTTCGGCCTTCCTCCCCATGCTCGCCAATCGCGGCTCACCATGGGGGCTCCGGGCCTTTTCGCCGTAATGTTAAAACAAAAACTCGCGAATATCTCCGAAACGGTTCGATAGAATGTCGCAAATTTTGGTGTGAAAGGGCTCCCTATTTTTACCTACAAACCCTCCAAATTTGGTGCTAGTAGTTTCCATAGTTTTTTTTATGGCGAATTTTTGAAGGTTTAAAAAACAGCCCAAAAATCGAACGGAAATTTCCTACAGAAACTCCATTCGCGAATTTTAAAAATCCGAGATTGCCAAAATTGTTCCTCTCGAAGAGTACATCAATTTAAAAAAAAAAGTTTCTCCCTAAGCCCAATAGGACCCGAATTTCATAGGGTCAAAGTTCACGAATTTGACACATTTCGGCCGCGACAATTCCCTATAACCGTTGCACCGAATTTCAAACCGCTCACACAGTACTTCCCATTGAGACACATGAACAATCCCCCGCAAGCGTTTTCTCGTAGCTCAATTTTTGACCCCGGCGCAAGCGTCCGAAATTTCGATGGGGTCACGGAAATGGGCCAAACTTTGACCCCCCATATCTCGGGCCCTAATTGTCCGATCGACTTGAAATTTGAAACGTGGCCTAACAGGGTTTCGGCCTTCCTCCCCATGCTCGCCAATCGCGCCTCACCATGGGGGGTCCGGGCCTTTTCGCCGTAAAATTAAACAAAAACTCGCGAATATCTCCGAAACGGTTCGATAGAA